>NC_073389.1:38707704-39065204 GCF_028641065.1 Leucoraja erinaceus
GAATGAGGAAGTCGAGGACCCAATTGCAGAGGGATGCGCAGAGACCCAGTTCTGCGAGTTTGGTAACCAGTTTGGATGGGATGATTGTGTTAAATGCCGAGCTGTAATCGATGAATAACAGCCTGACATATGAGTTTTTGTTGTCCAAGTGGTCCAGAGCGGAGTGGAGGGCCAGCGAGATCGCATCCACCGTTGATCTGTTCTGGCGGTAAGCGAACTGCAGTGGGTCCAGGTTTTTGTCAAGGTAGGAGTTGATTTGCTCCATGATCAACCTCTCAAAGCACTTCATCACCACCGGCGTTAGTGCCACTGGTCGATAGTCATTGAGGCACGTCACCTTACTCTTCTTGGGCACTGGTATAATTGATGCCCTTTTAAAGCAGGTGGGGACCTCACACCTCAGAAGTGAGAGGTTGAAAATGTCCGTAAAAACTCCAGCCAGTTGGTCTGCACAGGTTTTTGAACGCGACCGGGTATACCATCAGGTCCAGGCGTTTTCCGAGGGATCACCCATCTGAAGGATTTCCTGACATCGGCCTCTCTGACTGAGACTGAAATACCATCAGAGCGAATGGGGGCTCAGGAAGGCACATCAGTATTCTCCCTATCAAAGCTTGCGTAAAACGCAGTGAGCTCGTTAGGGAGTGATGTTTCGCCGACATTCGAGCTGCCTCCTGGTTTCGCTTTGTAGGATGTGATTGCATTCAAGCCCAGCCACAGCTGCCGAACATCTGTCTCATCCTCCAGTTTGGAGCAGAAGTCCCTTTTGTCCTTTTTGATGGCCTTACCAAGGTCGTATCTGGACTTCTTACAGGCCACTGTATCATCGGACATGAATGCCCGGTGTCTGGATTTCAGAAGAGTGCGGATCTCAAAGTTCATCCAAGGGTTACCGATGAACTGACCTCCACCAACTTTCACAATGATCAGGCCACGTCTGCTATAATTCCGAGTCTGTCTCGAAAGACAACTCTGGCCATATTTCCGAGCTTGTCTCGAAAGGCAATCCTGGCCCGGAAGACTGCTTGGAAACCTTGTATACTGTGCAGTATAAACTAATTTCATGTTATCATTGTTATGTGTACAAAAACAAGTGTAAATATTACCAACATAAATGGTCCACATACCCCATGTTTTGGAAAGAACCAGACCCACCTACCTCCATGGTTACCGGTGGACTTATGGTAAGCCCCAAAGGCCCCTGATGCGGGTTCTATTTCCGTCCTTAGTTTGGAGAGGACTGCTGGGTTGCGTGGATTCCATATATTTGCTGAGGACCGGCTTGGGCCTTGGCCTGGAAGACCTTTGCCCAGCTTCAGTGAACCGCTTATTGCCAATGGAGGCGTGGTGTGTGATGTCGCCGAAAAAATGAAGCTTTGCTCGTTGTTGGTACCTTGATTAGTCCGACAGCTTTGCTTCCTCATCCAGGTCTTACCTGTTGGATAGGTTTTCCCCGAAGAGAAGATTCAGCGGCTGGACATTGCTGCCCCTACATGAGCCTGCAAATTTGGTTTTAAGGCAGGTCTGATGGCGTTCCAGTTCATTATGAAGTGTGCATTGTGCATCAACAGCAGGCCAGTAATTTTTTTAATTTTGTTGGAGTTTTAGCTCCTGGATTATCATGCCTCCTCCAATGTCACCCTAGTTGGCGCTGTTCACTGCTGGTATTTTCAGGAACAATATTATGTTCCACGGACATCCTTTCCAGTTTGGAGTCAGTTACACACTGACCCCTCGCACTCCTCTCCACAGAGAGGGAGATCTGTAAGCAGCCTTGAAACAGGGTACTGCCGCAGGCCCCGAAAAGACCCTGCGCTGATATGGCCCTGCTCCACGGACCATATCAGGATGGAGCATTACCTCAGTGGGATGAGCGCCCTGCGGACGCCATCCATGCTCCATCTGGGTAAAAACGTCTGAGGACGCATCCATGTCGGAGGGGACCCTCCTGGCCTGACTCGTCCCAGTCCAGGCCTCTCGTACTTCATTCGGCTGTACACCCTCTCGGGGCTGCCGGAGTCTGAAGTCGCTGACCGTACTATCAGCGACTACCGCTGCCGGCTACCCGCACATCCGCGGCCCGTAGCCATGTCTTCCCACGGTCCCCGTAGCCGGGTCTCCCCGAGCCGGGTTTGCCGCGGTTTCTGCAGCCGGGTTTCCCCGACCCATGTCTTCCCACGTTCCCCGCAGCCGGGTATCCCCGAGCCGGGTTCCCCGCAGTTTCTGCAGCCGGGTTTCCCCCTACCCGTGTCTACCCACGGTCCCTGCAGCTGGGTTTTCCCCGAGCCGGGTGTCCCCGCGGTCCCCGTAGCCGGGGTTTCCCGCGGTCCCCGTAACCGGGGTTCCCTGCGGTCCCCGTAGCCGGGGTTTCCCGCGTGTCCCCGTAACCGGGGTGTCCCTGCGGTCCCCGTAGCCGGGGTTTCCCGCGGTCCCCGTAGCCGGGGTTCCCCGCGGCCCGGCGTGATTTTGCCCCGGCCGTCTTCCAGCAAGAGCTCTAGTGCTTCCTACAAGCAAAAGAACCTGAAAATAAGTTAAAAACTTACCTGCAGGGCTTGAAAACTTACCGCTGGAGGAGCAGCGCACCTGCCAGCCAGTCGCTGCGCCATGCGTTAAATGATATGACGCGCATGCGGACTGGTGGGCTCTTCACGTAGTCACTCACGTGACTCCAAAGTAAAATTCTGTGTTTTCTATCTCCCTCGTTTCTTAAAATGTGGGGTTACATTAGCTACCCTCCTGCCCACAGGAACTGATCCAGAATCTATAAAAGTTGGAAAATGATCACCAATGGATCTACGATTTCTAGGGCCACCTCCTTGAGTACTCTGGGATGGAGACCATCAGGCTCTGGGGATTTATCTGCCTTCCGTCCCAACAGTTTACCTAACACCATTTTGTGACTAATGTGTATTTCCTTCAGTTCCTCCCTCACACTAGATTTTTGATCCCCAAGTATTTCTGGGAGAATATGTCTTCATGAGTAAAGACAGAACCAAGTACGTGTAACTGAGAGAACATTAAAGAGAGCATCGAGAAATTAGATCATGTTTATCCCCAAGATGTATGTTGTTATTCCCTGACAATCTCAAGATGTTTTCAAAGATTTTCACTGCTCCACTATTTAAAAGAGACAGTCCTATGCATGTTCCTGCCTTGCACTGAGAAATTAACTCAGGGAAGTTTCCTCAAAGTTATTTTATGCTAGTTTTTCATTGGGCCTCTCGTCCCATTTTTTTGCAGTACTGACTGCATGCCCATCAATCTCATGGCTTTCACCAGGTACTACTCTCAACACACCATCCATCCATCACCAGTCCCAATTGTCCCACCCACACATTCTGGCACTCTGTTTTAACCAGCATGCACCAGCCCCCCATGTGTCAATCACAATTTATTATGGCACTGATACTGACTGACTATCACAAATGCCACCAGTCAATGCTGGCAGCTGCCTGTGGCTGTAACACCACCCCTCCCTAGCCTTTACTTCATGTCCCAAACTTAACCAACATCCTTTGCATGTTGTTCTCAAATGTCAAAGCTTCACAACGGAAAGCCCAATAGCTTAGGCCTCCAATGCCAGATTCTCCCCATTTCCATATACTCTCTCTTCACAGATCCCATTGAACCTGCTGAATGCTTCAAACTGTTCCTGTTGTCATTTTTGGAACATCAGTAATTATTTAATGCTTCTCCCTTTGAAACACTCCAATGAACCTGATTAAATTACAACCAGTATGAAGCAAATGTCCATGCAATGTTCAGCCATGGGTGGAGGGGGGGCAGGACAAAGCATGGCAGGTAATAAATGAACACAGGCAAGGGGAGCATTTGATAGGCAGATGGTAAGACAAAGATCAGGGAAGATAAAAAAGTGTGAGACAAAAAGATTGAAGAGTTGGAAATTATGAAGCTGGAGGAAGGAATGTATTCCTTTGTTTCTATTAGCTATCCTTCCGTCTTGTCCATCACATGGATACCCGTTGCCTCCGTACTGCCAAGGATGGAGTTGATGATATAAGTGATTTATTCCAGTGTGACCAACCTTACTGTAGTGCAGATCCTTCACAAGCTGCCACTGTTTTTACCGCTGTTGCAGTTGACAGCAATTGCATAACAAGCTTGTGTATGTGCATTAAGTAATATATTGCATAGACACAAATAAATGAATATTCTGATAAAGTTTGTCACAGCATCCATGTTTGCTGATGCTGCACTGGAAATCCTGCTGCAGGGAGTAGAGACAAGCTGGGGTGAAGGAGGATGCAGAGTAGCTGTTACTGCTCAAAACAATAGGAAATTACCCAGGAGGTAGAGTCTTGAGCCCTGGTGCCAGGATATGGCTCCACTGCTTCAAGTAAATGAATGACCAAAGACACAAAAGGTGGTGGGTGTATGGAACAAGCTGATGGAGGAGGTAGTTGAGGCAGGGACTATCTCTATGTTTAAGTAGCAATTAGACAGGTACATGGATAGGACAGGCTTAGAAGGATATGGGCGAAATGCAGGCAAGTGGGACTAGTGTGGATGTTGTGGTCGGTGTGGGCATGTTGGGCCAAATGGCCTGTTTCCATACTTTACATCATATACACACCTCGATAACTGGATCCACAGTAACATCACAACCTCAACAACTTTGCCTACTGATTTACTGCACGGTAACAAACTATTGTATCCTCCTTAGACACTGCTTACACCAAATCAGTTTGCAGATCTTCAACCAGGTGAAACATCATTCCCAAATATTATTGTTTATGCTCTTTCTCTTCTAGGACTGGAGGAAGATGGGCAAAACCTTTTGAAATCGTGCATCCTAAGAATGCATTGGTATCTGTGAGGTGGAGGCAAAGACCACATTGCAAAATAGTCACTTCCAGTTCAGAAGCAAGCCACACTCCAGCTCCCTCCCAGAGGTACAACTATGACTGATCCCTTGAGTAACCTTCAATACCAGGCTCCACATCTCCTATAATTTATCATTTATTATTGCAGACACCTGGAATCAAGCCTCATCCTACTGCATGGAACGTTCTGCAAGAGTAACAGTTACATTGACTAACATGAAAGTGGTTGTGGTGCAGGTGATAACCATACAGAGTTCAGAAGATGTTTATGTATCTTTGAACAAAATGCTTGAGATAATACAAGCCTGTCTAAATGTATCAGGAGTCCTTAACTCAAACCCTCAGCCATTTCCCTTTATTTACTCTTCCCCAGACAGATCAGCACCAATTACAGTGCCCTCCATAATGTTTGGGACAAAAACCCATCATTTATTTATTTGCCTCTGTACTCCACAGTTTGAGATTTGTAATGGAAAGAATTACACGTGGTTAAAGGTGACAAGGTTCCTCATGGAAGGTTGGTTAAGAAGGTTCAATTGTTGCGTATTAATGCAGGAGTAGCAAGATGGATTCAACAGTGGCTGAATGGGAGATGCCAGAGAGTAATGGTAGATGGCTGTTTGTCAGGTTGGAGACCGGTGACTAGTGGAGTGCCTCAGGGATCTGTGTTGGGTCCACTGTTGTTTGTCATGTACATCAATGATCTGGATGATAGTGTGGTAAATTGGATTAGTAAGTATGCAGATGATACTAATGTCACAGTCTGCCCTCTCCTCATTCTCATCCACTGCACTTCCCAGTACTTTTCCACCGGTCTCTCCTTCTCCTCACCTGCCTGCCTGCCTGCCACTCCCCTCTCATCAGCCCAACTCTCCTTACCTGTTGCACTCAGTTGCCTCTGATCACCAATTAACCCAGTATATAGACTCTCCTCACCGTTCACACAGTGCCAGATTGTTCTCAGCGTTCATGCAAGACTCTCCAGCGATTTCCCGACTGACTACACGGATTCGAACCTGCCTGCCCCTGACCATTCCATCCTGTCGTCTTCCCGGATATCACCTCAGCCTTCTGTCCCCGACCACGGCCTTCGTCCCGTACCTCCTGGTTTCTGTCTGTGTCTCTCCTGGGCTGTTTGATGTATCCCTGCAATAGCTCCTCGACTTCCTGCCTGGCTTCAACTTTCCTTTCGTCTGTCCCTCGCTGGTTTGTTTGCATCGTGTGTTGGATCTCCTGGTAACCGGACCTTCCGCTACCCCAGACTACGTCTCCTGCCTGCCCCTCTTCGGAACCCTCGCTCAATCCTGAGCCTCTGTGTGAGTATGGTGTACCCATTCCTGTGTTACTACTCTGTGTTACAGTATCGTAATAAAGTTCATGACCAATTATACCTGACTGATTCTGTGCTGCTATTGGGTCCAAGCTATACCCGTTACAGTACAATCCGGCCAACAATGGACTCAGCGCACACAACATCTCCGTCAAACTGCTTCGTGAGGATTGAGCACATGCTCCTCCAGCACGAAGCTATGCTCACTGCCTCCAACTCCGAGGTTCGACAGGCTGTGTCAAACTAAGAGCAAGCATTGGTTGCACTAGCCACCCAGGTCCAACAGCTGACGACCACCCTTGCCCAGGCAACACCCCATGCTTCGCCTCCGGCTCTGACAGCACCAGCTCCCGGTCCGCCAGGACCATCACCTGAGCTCCGGGTGGGAGCCCCGGAGCGCTATGCTGGAGACCCGGAGGGCTGCAACCCATTCATCACGAACTGTTCCATTCTCTTCACCCTACACCTTCGCCCAGGAAGCGGCGAGAGTGGCGTTTACCATTAATCACCTGACTGGCAGAGCTCGGCTGTGGGGAACGGCTGAATGGGAGCGACGCACGCCGGCTTGCTCCTCTTTCCAGCTCTTCGCCGTGGAGCTTCGCAAGGTGTTCGGTGAGGTTTCGATGGGTCCAGACCCTGTGGGAGGTCTGCTGGGGTTGAGCCAGGGGGACCAGAGCGTCGCTGACTTTGCCGTCGACTTTCGCACCAGGGCCCGTCAGAGTGATTGGAACGCCCCGGGCCAGTGTGACGCTTTCTTGCTGGGCTTGAATGACTTTATCAAGGATGAGTTGGTGTCCCACGACCTTCCTTCTTCTCTGGATGGGCTTAACGAGCTAACGACCCGTCTGGACTGACGCATCCTGGTGAGACGTCGGGAGAAGCGACAGGGACAGGCGGTCCGCCAGCTATCC
Source organism: Leucoraja erinaceus (assembly GCF_028641065.1). Taxonomy (NCBI): domain Eukaryota; kingdom Metazoa; phylum Chordata; class Chondrichthyes; order Rajiformes; family Rajidae; genus Leucoraja; species Leucoraja erinaceus. The sequence goes on from NC_073389.1 coordinate 38,714,790, forward strand.
ACCCAAGCTCGTTTTCCTCCGGAGACTGGACTACCCTCGTCGGTGCAACCGTCGAGGCAACCCAAACCCATGCAGGTGGGTCGCACCAGTCTCACCCCCGAGGAACGGGAATGTCGGCGTCGGGGGAACCTCTGTCTCTACTGTGGCCTGGCGGGTCATTACATCTCCAAGTGTCCAGTAAAAGGGCCAGACTCACCAGTAGCGGAGGAATTACTGGTGAGTCAAACCTCTGAACTTTCCTCTGCCCGACGCCCTCTTTGTCATGCCCGTCTGCTGTTGTCTGATGGTTCTCACACCCTCGCCACCTTTATAGACTCTGGTTGTGACATTAATCTTATGGACATGGAACTAGCCCATCAGCTAGGCGTCAGTTGTGTTCCCCTGCCTAAACCTGTTCCCGCCTACGCCCTCGACGGCCATCTCCTGGGGATTGTTTATCACCAGATGGTCCCAGTGCGCATGCTCCTGTCTGGTAATCACCATGAGACCATCCAGTTCCACATCCTACAGTCTCCCCGTCTTCCCCTCATCCTGGGTTACCCCTGGCTTCGGCGACACAACCCCAACATCGACTGGAGGACGGGGGTCATCTTGGGTTGGAGCCCTTCCTGCCACCAAGTATGCCTGAAGCAAGCCTCATCTCCTCAACCGGCCACCTGCTCCAGTTCTGCTCCAGATCTGACAGTGGTCCCAGCCGAGTACCATGACTTTGGGGAGGTTTTTAGCAAGTCTAGGGCCACCTCCCTTCCTCGTCATCGGCCCTATGACTGTGCCATAGACCTCCTGCCTGGTTCCGCTCCTCCTAGGGTTCGCCTTTACTCCGTGTCCGCCCCTGAGAGAGGCGTCATGGAGAAATACATAAACGACTCCTTGGCTGCTGGTCTCATCCGTCCCTCCTCGTCTCCTGCTGGGGCTGGGTTCTTCTTCTTGGAGAAGAAGGACAAATCTCTGCGTCCCTGCATAGATTACCGGGGGCTCAACGGCATCACGGTGAAGAATCGCTACCCTCTCCCACTCATCTCCTCTGCTTTCGAGCTCCTGGAGGGGGCCACCGTCTTTTCGAAGTAGGAACTACGCAACGCCTACCACTTGGTCCGCATCAAAGAGGGAGATGAGTGGAAGACCGCCTTCAACACTCTCACAGGACATTATGAATACCTGGTGATGCCCTTTGGCCTCACCAACGCCCCGGCCGTCTTCCAGGCTTTGGTCAATGACGTTCTGAGACATGTTGAACAAATACGTGTTCGTCTATATTGATGATATCCTCGTCTTTTCACGGACCAAGGAGGACCACGTACACCACGTCCGGGTAGTTCTACATCGGCTCCTGGAGAACTCGCTCTTCGTTAAAGCTGAGAAGTGCGAGTTTCACTCCCCGTCAGTCTCCTTCCTAGGATACATCGTTGGCCAAGGGAACATCAAAATGGACCCCGCCAAGGTCTCTGCTGTCACCACCTGGCCTGTTCCTGACTCTGCAAGCAGCTCCAAAGGTTCCTGGGGCTCGCTAATTTTTACCGACGGTACATCCGTGGCTACAGTACTGTGGCCGCACCCCTCACGGCACTCGCCTCCTCCAAGGTTCCGTTCCGGTGGTCTGCTGCGGCCGACGAAGCTTTTCAGACACTCAAGACACGGTTTACATCGGCTCCCATCCTCCAAGTTCCGGACTCAGAGAGACAGTTCGTGGTGGAGGTGGACGCCTCCGACGTGGGGGTGAGAGCTGTTCTGTCCCAGCGGGCTGCCGGGGACCAGAAGCTCCATCCATGCGCCTTCTTCTCCCAACGCCTGACCCCTGCTGAGAGGAATTATGACATCGGCAACCGAGAATTGTTGGAGGAATGGCGTCACTGGTTGGAGGGAACCGAGTAGCCTTTCTTGGTTTGGACTGACCACAGGAACCTTGAATACCTCCAGTCAGCCAAGAGGCTCAACTCTCGTCAGGTCCGCTGGTCTCTCTTCCTCACCTGCTTCAACTTCTCCCTCTCCTACCGACCTGGGTCCCGCAACATGAAGCCCGATGCCCTCTCGCGGCAGTTCTTGGCGAAGGAGGAGCCTGCCTCTGGCCCCAAGACCATCCTCCCGTCCTCGCACAGGGTTGCCTCCCTCACCTGGGAAGTGGAGGAGAAGGTCAAGGCGGCCTTGGAGAACCAGCTGGGACCCAGCGCATGCCCTCCTGATCGCCTGTTTGTGGTTTCTGCCCTGCGGTCCAACGTTCTTCAGTGGGCCCCATAGCTCTCGACTCACCTGTCATCCTGGCATTCAGCAGACCAAGGAGATGGTGCTATGGAGGTTCTGGTGGGCATCTCTGGAGGAGGACACTCGGGAGTTTGTCAACGCCTGTCCCATTTGCAATCAGCACAAGGTCTCACACCAAGCTCCTGCGGGTCATCTGCTTCCACTGCTTGTACCCCATCGACCATGGTCCCACATCTACCTGGACTTTGTTACCGGCCTGCCCCATCCAGTGGTCACACCACCATCCTGACCGTGGTCAATAGATTTAGCAAGATGGCTCACTTTGTGCCTCTGCCCAAGCTTCCGACAGCCAAGGAAACTGCCGAGCTCATGTTACGCCACATCTTCAGGGTCCATGGTCTCCCCGTCGATGTGGTCTCCGACCGGGGACCCCAGTTTGCCTCTGTGTTCTGGAAGGAGTTCTGCACGCTAGTGGGGGCCACCGTGCGTCTGACGTCCGGATTTCATCCCCAGTCCAACGGCCAAACTGAGAGGAGAATCAGGAGATGGAGACGGCGCTGCGGTGTATGGTGTCCAAGCATCCCTCCTCCTGGTCCCAGCAGTTGTTGTGGGTGGAGTATGCCCACAACACCCTGACAAGCTCGGCCACTGGGCTCTCCCCTTTCCAGTGTGCCTACGGGTTCCAGCCTCCGCTGTTCCCGGCGCTGGAGAAAGAGGTTTCCTGCCCGTCCGTACAGGCCTTCATTCGTCGCTGCCGCAGGACGTGGACTCAAGCCAGGGTGACTCTTCTACGCTCCGTGGATCGTTACGCCACGGCTGCCAACCGTCACCACACCCAGGCCCCCACCTGCCTTGCGGGCCAGAAGGTGTGGCTGTCGACCCGGGACCTTCCCTTGAGGGTGGAGTCCAAGAAGTAGGCACCCAAGTTCATCGGTCCCTTTGAGATCCAGAAGGTCATCAACCCAGCGGCTGTGAGGCTCAAGTTGCCTCCTTCCATGCGGGTCCATCCTACGTTCCACGTGTCCAGAGTAAAGCCAGTCCGGGAGAGCTCCCTGGTCCCCGCAGTCCCTCATCCTCCACCTCCTCGTCTCATTGACGGAGGCCCCGCATTTACGGTGCACCCCTCCTGCGCTCCCGTCGTCGCGGGAGGGGTCTCCAATACCTGGTCGATTGGGAGGGTTACGGTCCAGAAGAGAGGTCCTGGGTTCCTGATCGTCACATCCTGGACACCTCCCTCATCAGGAAGTTTCACCAGCGTCATCCCGACCAGCCGTCCAAGTCCGCCACTCCTAGAGGGGTCGCCGCTCCTGAGACTCTGTCCCCTCTTCCGTCTGAGGTGCCCAGTGACGACGAGATGGAGCTTTCCTCTGATGCCATGGAGGAGGATGCGGACATGGATGTCTCGGACGAATATTAGCCCTCCTCCGGTCCCCCTCCTCCCACCCAACTCTGCGTGGGATTATTTTCTTTATTTGTTTTTTTATGTTTTGGGACGTCAGGAGCCGTCCCTTGAGGGGGGGGTTCTGTCACAGTCTTCCCTCTCCTCATTCTCATCCACTTCACCTCCCCGTACTTTTCCACCGGTCTCTCCTTCTCCTTACCTGCCTGCCACTCCCCTCTCATCAGCCCAACTCTCCTCACCTGTTGCACTCAGTTGCCTCTGATCACCAATTAACCCAGTATATAGACTCTCCTCACCATTCACACAGTGCCAGATTGTTCTCAGCGTTCATGCAAGACTTTCCAGCGATTTCCCGACTGACTACACTGATTCGAACCTGCCTGCCCCTGACCATTCCATCCTGTCATCTTCCCGGATATCACCTCAACCTTCTGTCCCCGACCACGGCCTTCGTCCCGTACCTGGTTTCTGTCTGCGTCTCTCCTGGGCTGTTTGGTGTATCCCTGCAATGGCTCCTCGACTTCCTGCCTGACTTCGACTCTCCTTTCGTCTGTCCCTCGCTGGTTTGTTTGCATCGTGTGTTGGATCTCCTGGTTACCGGACCTTCCGCTACCCCGACTACGTCTCCTGCCTGCCCCTCTTCGGAACCCTCGCTCAATCCTGAGCCTCTGTGTGAGTACGGTGTATCCATTCCTGTGTTACTACTCTGTATTACAGTATCGTAATAAAGTTCCTGACCAATTATACCTGCCTGATTCTTTGCTGCTATTGGGTCCAAGCTATACCCGTTACAATTATGATAGGTGGTGTTGTGGATAATGAAGTAGATTTCCAAAGTCTACAGAGAGATTTAGGCCATTTGGAAGAATGGGCTGAAAGATGGCAAATGGAGTTTAATGCTGATAAGTGTGAGGTGCTACATCTTGGCAGGACAAATCAAAATAGGACGTAAAAATGGTAGCGAATGGAGGAATGCAGTTGAACAGAGGGATCTAGTGCATAGTGCAACTGTGCATAGTTCCCTGAAGGTGGAATCTCATGTAGATAGGGTGGTAAAGAAAGCTTTTTGTGTGCTAGCCTTTATAAATCAGAGCATTGAGTATAGAAGTTGGGATGTAATGTTAAAATTGTACAAGGCATTGGTGAGACCATTTCTAGAGTATGGTGTACAATTTTGGTCGCCCAATTATAGGAAGGATGTCAACAAAATAGGGAGTACAGAGGAAATTTATTAGAATGTTGCCTGGGTTTCAGCAACTAAGTTACAGAGAAAGGTTGAATAAGTTGGGTCTTTATTCTTTGGAGCATAGAAGGTTAAGGGGGGACTTCATAGAGGTCTTTAAAATGATGAGAGGGATAGACAGAGTTGACGTGGTTAAGCTTTTCCCATTGAGAGTAGGGAAGATTCAAACACGAGGACATGACTTCAGAATTAAGGGACAGAAGTTTAGGGGTAACTTGAGGGGGAACTTCTTTACTCAGAGAGTGGTAGCTGTGTGGAATTAGCTTCCAGTGGAAGTGGTGGAGGCAGGTTCGATTTTATCATTTAAAAATAAATTGGATAGGTATATGGATGGGAAAGGAATGGAGGGTTATGGTCTGAGTGCAGGCAGATGGGACTAGGGGAAAATAAGTGTTCGGCACTGATTTGTAGGGCCGAGATGGCCTGTTTCCGTGCTGTAATTGTTATATGGTTAAAGTGTACAGTCAGATTTTAATAAAGGGAATTTTTATACATTTTGGGTTCACCATGTAGAAATACAGCAGTGTTTATACATAGTCCCCCCCCCCCCCCCCCCCCCCCCCATTTCAGGGCACCATAATGTTTGGGACACATCAATGTCATGTAAATGAAAGTAGTCGTGTTAGTATTTTGTTGTATATCCTTTGCATTGAATGACTGCTTGAAGTCTGCGATTCATGGACATCACCATTTGCTGGGTGTCTTCTCCAGTGATGCTTTGCCAGGTCTGTATTGCAGCCATCTTTAGCTCATGCTTGTTTTGGGGGTTAGTCTCCTTCAGTTTTCTCTTCAGCATATAAAGGCATGCTCAATTGAGTTCAGATCGAGTGATTGATGTGGCTACTCAAGAATTGACTTTTGCCTTTGAAAAACTCCTTTGTTCCTTTAGCAGCATGTTTGGGATTATTGTTGAGAGAACCACTGGCTAATGAGTTTTGAGGCATTTGCTTGAACCTGAGCTGATAGGATGTGTCTATACACTTCAGAATTAATTATGCTACTACCATCAGCAGTTGTATCATCAATGAAGATTTGTGAGCCAGCACCTTCAGCAGCCATGCTTGCCCAAGCCATAACACCCCCACCACCGTGTTTCATAGATGAGGTGGTATGCTTTGGATCTTGGGCAGTTCCTTCTCTCTTCCATACTTTGCTCTTGCCATCATTCTGATAGAAGTTAATCTTCGTCTCATCTGTCCACAAGACCTTTTTCCAGAACTGTGGTTGCTCATTTAAATACTTCTTGGCAAACTGTAACCTGGTCATCCCATCTTTGCTGCTAACCAGTGATTTGCATTTTGCAGTGTAGCCTCTGCATTTCTGTTCATGAAGTATTCTGCGGACAGTGGTCATTGACAAATCCACACTTCTGATAGTGTTTCTGATCTGTTGGACAGGAGTTTGGGGATTTTCCTTTATTTTGGAGAGAATTCTTCTGTCATCAGCTGCGGATTTCCTTGGCCTGCCAGTCCCTTTGCAATTAGTAAGCTCACCAGTGCTCTCTTTCTTCTTAATGATGTTCCAAACAGTTGATTTTGGTATGCCTAAGGTTTTGCCGATGTCTCTAATAGTTTTATTCTTGTTTCTCGGTCTCATAATGGCTTATTTGACTTTCATTGGCACAACTTTGGTCCTCATGTTGATAAATAACAATAAAAGTTTCCAAAGGTGATGAAAAGACTGGAGGAAAGACTAGACACTGAGAGCTCTCTTGTACCTGCATTAGGTACCCACCTTGTACCCACCTGAGTAATTACAAATGCCTGTAAAGCCATGTGTCCCAAACATTACGGTTCCCTGAAATGGGGAAACCATGTATAAACACAGCTGTAATTTTTACCTGGAGAAACTAAAATGAATAAAAAATAACCTTTAATAAATTATGACAATGTGCACTTTAACCACATGTGATTTTTTTTTTTCTGTTACAAATCTCAAATTGTGGAGTACAACAACAAATAAATAAATGATGGATCTTTGTCCCAAACATTGTGGAGGGCACTGCAAGTAGCGATGGATGAACTCGGCAAGTCAGGTAACAAAGGAGAGAAATGGACAGGCAATATTTGGGGTTTGGACCCTTCTTCAGATTGATGGAGCAGAGAGGAGATAGCTGGTAGAGAGAGGGGAGGGGTTGGGTTGAGACAAGAGTTGGCAATCAATAAGTGGATCTAGCTGAGGAAGAGTTGATTGACAGATGGGGGAAAGAGAAGGGTGGAGATAGCAACCAAAGCAGGAAATGATAAGTGGAGTAGACAATAGGACGCAGATGATGGACAGGTGGGAACTGAAGTGTAGTATCAGAGAGGAAGTGGGTAGAAGTAAACATGCAGGTACAGCAAACAGTGAAGAAAGTGAATGGCATGCTGGCCTTCTTAACAAGAGGAGTTGAGTATAGGAGCAAAGAGGTCTTTCTGCAGTTGTATAGGGCCCTAGTGCGACCACATCTGAAGTATTGTGTGAAGTTTTGATCCACTAATTTGAGGAAGGAACGTCTTGCCATTGAGGGAGTGCAGCGTAGGTTCACAAGGTTAATTGCCAGGATGGCGGGACTGTCATATGCTGAGAGAATGGAGCGGCTGGGCTTGTATACTCTGGAATTTAGAAGCATGAGAGGGAATCTTATTGAAACATATAAGATTATTAAGGGTTTGGATATGCTAGAGGCAAGAAACATGTTCCTGATGTTGGGGGAGTCCAGAACCAGTTTAAAAATAAGGGGAAGCATTTAGAACGGAGATGAGGAAACACTTTTTCACATAGAGAGTTGTGAGTCTGTGGAATTCTCTGCCTCAGATGGTGGTGGAGGACAGTTCTCTGGATACTTTCAAGAGAGTGCTTGATAAGGCTCTTAAAGATAGCGGAGTCAGTGGTTATGGGGAGAAGGAGAAGGCAGGAACGGGGTACTGATTGTGGATGATCAGCCATGATCACATTGAATGGCGGTGCTGGCTCGAAGGGACGAATGGACTACTCCTGCAACTATAGTCTATAAAGGGGGGGGGGGGGGGTCAAGGGTTGGTGAACGATGAGCAGGGAAAGGATGGGTGGGTGATGAGCAGATAGAAGAGGGGAAAGTAACTGGGTGATGGAGTGGGGAGAGTGGAAAGAGAGCTGTGCGGGAGCAGGGAGCTGGGAAATTAGAGTGAAAGTTCATGCCGTGGGGTGTAAACTACGTAAATGGAACACGCGGCGCTGTTACTGCGGTGGACTGTTCGAGCGGCATCACATGGCAACAGAGGAAGCTGGGGATAGAGAGGTCTGTACTGGAAGGGTAATTAAAAGGATTGGAATTAGTACTGGAAGGATTTGAGTATAGGAGCAGGGAGGTTCTACTGTAATTGTACAGGGTCTTGGTGAGACCACACCTGGAGTATTGCGTACAGTTTTGGTCTCCTAATCTGAGGAAAGACATTCTTGCCATAGAGGGAGTACAGAGAAGATTCACCAGACTGATTCCTGGGATGTCAGGACTTTCATATGAGGAAAGACTGGATAGACTCGGTTTGTACTCGCTAGAATTTAGAAGATTTGAGGGGGGATCTTATAGAAACGTACAAAATTCTAAAGGGGTTGGACAGGCTAGATGCAGGAAGATTGTTTCCGATGTTGGGGAAGTCCAGAACAAGGGGTCACAGTTTAAGGATAAGGGGGAAATCTTTTAGGACCGAGATGAGGAAAACATTTTTCACGCAGAGAGTGGTGAATCTGTGGAATTCTCTGCTACAGAAGATAGTTGAGGCCAGTTCGTTGGCTATATTTAAGAGGGAGTTGGATGTGGCCCTTGTGGCTAAAGGGATCAGGGGGTATGGCGAGAAGGCAGGTACAGGATACTGTGTTGGATGATCAGCCATGATCATATTGAATGGCGGTGCAGGCTCGAAGGGCCGAATGGCCTACTCCTGCACCTATTTTCTATGTTTCTACGATTAAATAAATTTTGTTTTCCTCGCTTGGTCAAACACCGTCTTCACTCCATATTCCCAGAATTTCCTGTCTATCTTTCTGATTTCTGGTATATGTGGTATATTTTCGGTATATTCCAGTAAATAAGTAGATTGAATAATTAAATAAAAAGCTTTCTTGACTAAAACATAACGTATTAATCACACATCACATATCCAGGAAAAAAACCCTGTGAAAAACGCAAAACAGTGTGTGTTTGTCAGTCATGCGATGTTGCTGCAATTCGCAACCAACTGGTAACTTTTTGTTCGTAAATAAATGGGGGGGGAGGAAAAAAATACAGCAGGTCTACCACAATCCGATATGAAGACACATAAGAAGTGCCTGGTTAAGGCAGCACTTCTGGAGAATATGGATAGGTGTCGCCTTTCATCAGACAACTTTGTGCCCTTTCGTGTAAAGCAGCACCTGCATCTCATAGTTTCTACTGTCATTCTGCTGAATGCTAAACTCTTTATTCGGGCGCGCATAAAAAGTAAATTGTCACTACCTTGTTGCTTTTGTTTCTAAGGGGAAGGATGTAGATGATATGTGCATGTACCTTTAATATAGTTACCTCACCACTACTAACCACTCCCCATATCACAAGTATAATTACAACCTCCCCACCCGTTGCTCTCTCTCTAGTTCCCGTGAACGACCACATACAGCTAGTGCTCATTGTAATGTTACAGTATGAATAAAATAAGTAAAGTCACAGTGTGTTGATAACACTTCTTTACAGGGATGGAGGTGTAGAGTGACTGGACATCCATGGTGAAGATGAGGGAGTGGGGGCCTAGAAAGTGGAATGCGTGGAAGCGGCGGAGAGTGTCTGAGTTGTCCAGAACATAGGTGGGAAGGGATTTGACCAAGGGGGATAGTATGGAGTCGAGGTATGTGGAGATGAGTTTGGTGGGGCTCCCTTGCCACATCTTCACATCTCCCCCTATGTCTGCCTTCTGCAAAGACCACTCCCTCTGCAACTCCCTTGTCAATTCTTCCCTTCCCTCCCGCACCACCCCCTCCCCGAGCGCTTTCCGTTGCAACCGCAAGAAATGCAACACCTGTCCCTTCACCTCACCCCTCGACTCCATTCAAGGTCCCAAGCAGTCGTTCCAGGTGCGACAAAGGTTCACCTGTATCTCCTCCAACCTCATCTACTGCATCCGCTGCTCCAGATGTCAGCTGATTTACATCGGGGAGACTAAGCGGAGGTTGGGCGATCGTTTCGCCGAACACCTCCGCTCAGTCCGCAATAACCTACCTGAACTCCCGGTGGCTCAGCACTTCAACTCCCCCTCCCATTCCCAATCCGACCTCTCTGTCCTGGGTCTCCTCCATTGCCAGAGTGAGCAACACCGGAAATTGGAGGAACAGCACCTCATATTCCGCCTGGGCAGCTTGCGTCCTGATGGCATGAACGTTGAATTCTCCCAATTTTGCTAGCCCTTGCTGTCTCCTCCCCTTCCTTAACCCTCAAGCTGTCTCCTCCCGTCCTCCCGTCCTCCTCGGGCTCCTCCTCCTCCCTTTTTCCTTCCTTCTCCCTCCCACCCCCCATCAGTCTGAAGAAGGGTTTCTGCCCGAAACGTCGCCTATTTCCTTCGCTCCATAGATGCTACTGCACCCGCTGAGTTTCTCCAGCAATTTTGTGTACCTTCGATCTTCCAGCATCTGCAGTTCCCTCTTGAACATTAATGTATAATCTTATGTTGGCAGACGGCTGGTCTGGAACGTATTTTGGATTTTTAATCTTTACCCTCCAGTCCTTTCCCACAGTTTTGCTTTCACTGTCGGGCGGAAACTTTCAAGCTCTTAATTGTTTTCTTAGTTGTAGAGGTCCACGGTAGTGCGGGGGAACTCCAACATGGACGAACAAGCTACAAAAAAACCCACTAATGTCGGACGATTTCTGATTGTGGCGTTGCTGGCACTGGCATTGGTTTTTCTAAACATGCAACATGTAAAGGTGTGTAGAACGATGCCATTAACGCAAGTAAGAATTTCATTCTGTTCCATTAGATATGACAATAAAACGCTCATGACTTGAATATAATGTTTTAATCGTGTTGTAAACATTCTGTGATTGAAACTAAATTCTTGACTTTTTTTGACTTGATGATTATAAATGCTGTAAAACAATATGGATGTAATGATTATTTTTTTTAAGACATTCATTGAATTTGGTCTTTTCTATACTTCAAGCAATTTTCAATTTCCGGAGCAAAGTCAGTGTGGATCAGATACCCAGCTCCGAAGAATTATTCCACACTAATGCAGAAAGTAAAAATGCCGAAGACTGAATGGATCCACAAGCTGATGCAGTATGGCTATCAGAATCATAGCTTCACCCTTGAAGAAAGAACAGAAGGTACAGAACTGATGAAAATGATTGAATGGCCAATGCCTCCCGATCCCATTGTGCCCTTTAGGAAAAGCAGCGACCCATTGCACACTTGCTTTATCATTTTAAATTCTGATAAGACTTTCCACGTTGGAGATCAATTGCAGATGATGCTGCGTATGTTTGACTTTGACGGAAATCCAAAACAATATGGAGGCGACTATCTGCAAGCGCGGATTCACACCCCAGAGTTAAAGGCCGGTTCAGCAGGAACAGTTATAGATAACCAAAATGGATATTATTACATTAATTTTACTTTATCCTGGCCGGGAAAAGTCCAAGTGTCTCTTTCCCTAATTCATCCCAGTGAAGGGATCGAAGTACTAAAGCGGCTGCGTGAAGAACGTTCTGATCGAGTGTATTTAAAAAGCACTTTCAAAGCTGGAGCAATTTCAAAGACTACTGTTTGCAATCTAATTTTGACTCCAACTAAACCACTATGTAACTTTACTGATCTCAGGACAGGAGAGCCTTGGTTCTGTTACAAACCAGAAAATCTTCCGTGTTCAACTCGAATCAATCATGCTGTAGGTGGATATCTGACAGATATTTTAATTGGAGAAGAGAGGCTGTTTTTCCAGAGGTATTCCACTTACATTTTTATTTTTATATTTTGGTATTTCTGTTTAGTGTTTTATATTTCAGACTTCTAGCATCAGCAGCTTTTTTGCTTTTAAGTTACAATTCATTTTGTTTCTTCAGTTATTGAGTTTTTACTAATTCATAGAATTTATTAACTTATTCACAGCATGACTTTGTGCATGGGAAATCGCATCACATAAATAACCATATAACTATATAACAATTACAGCACGGAAACAGGCCATCTCGACCCTTCTAGTCCGTGCCGAACACATAATCTCCCCTAGTCCCATATACTTGCGCTCAGACCATAACCCTCCATTCCCTTCCCATCCATATAACTATCCAATTTATTTTTAAATGATAAAAACGAACCTGCCTCCACCACCTTCACTGGAAGCTCATTCCACACAGCTACCACTCTCTGAGTAAAGAAGTTCCCCCTCATGTTACCCCTAAACTTCAGTCCCTTAATTCTCATGTCATGTCCCCTTGTTTGAATCTTCCCTACTCTCAGTGGGAAAAGCTTTTCCACGTCAACTCTGTCTATCCCTCTCATCATTTTAAAAACCTCTATCAAGTCCCCCCCCTTAACCTTCTGCGCTCCAAAGAATAAAGCCCTAACTTGTTCAACCTTTCTCTGTAACTTAGTTGCTGACACCCAGGCAACATTCTAGTAAATCTCCTCTGTACTCTCTCTATTTTGTTGACGAAATGTGATTGACTTTTATCAAGAGGTGACAAAGGATTGACAAGGGCAGGATAGTAGACATTGTCTGCAAGGAATTTAGTGAGCTCCCACATGGTTGGCAGGTCTCAAAGGTTGGATCACATAGCATCCAAGGTGAATATAAAATTGGCTTGGTGGTAGGAGTCAGAGAGTGATAGTGGAGAGTTGTTGATCAAAATGGAGGCTTGTGACCAGCGATGTGCCACAGGGATCTGTTCTTTTTCAAGTATATTCATCATTTGGCTGAGTGTATGAGTGGCATGGTTAGTAAGATTATGGATGGGACCAAAATGTTTGCTATAGTGAACAGTGAAGAAGGTTATCTAAGATTACGCCAATGAGGAAACACTTTTTCACACAGATTTGTGAGTGTGGCATTCTCTGCCTCAAAGGGCGGTGGAAGCTGGTTCTCTGGATACTTTCAAGAGAGAGCTAGATAGGGCTCTTGAAGATAGCGGAATCAGGGGATATGGGGAGAAGGCAGGATGGGGTACTGATCGTGGATGATCAGCCATGATCACATTGAATGGCAGTGCTGGCTTGAAGGACCAAATGGCCTACTCCTGTTGTCTATTGTCTAACTGTATTACCTAGGGCCATGGACTGACAAATGGAATTTAACTTTGACAAGTGCAAAGTATCTCACCATGGGAAAAAGACTCTGATAATCTGCCCTATCTTTGTCTCTCATAAATTTACATAATTCTTTTAAGTTGCCCCTCAGCTTCTGACGCTCCAGAGAAAACAATCTAAATTTGCCTAATCTTTCCTTATAACTAATGACAACATTGGTCATATTACACATTTGTTTAGTTGCACAACCATCTTGCAATTTGCCCTTGATTTTTTTTTAAGGGCAAATTGCAAGACACTTGAGGACACCCCCCCGTCCCCCCGTCCCCCATCCTTCCATGGTCCTCTTAAATTATTATAGGGAGTTATTTATTTTCCAGCACAAAGTTAAGTAAGCCTGTCCATATGGAACTGGTTCCTTCTCCCTAGTTGTTTACAGAAATTAATATCCAGCCTGCATTTGCCCCACAGTGGCATACAAGCCATGAATCTAACCTAGATGCAACACCTGTCCCTTTACATCCCCCTTCGACTCCATCCAAGGACCCAAACAGACTTTCCAGGCGAGTCAGCTATTCACTTGCATCTTCTCCAACCTCATCTACCATATCCGTTACTCCAGGTGTCAACTTCCATACATCGGCGAGACCTTTCTATACATCGGCGAGACATTGGCGATCTTTTCACTGAACACATCCGCTCGGTCCTTCTTAACCTACCAGATCTCCCAGTGGCTCAGCACTTCAACTCCCCCTCCCATTCCCAGTCTGACCTTTTCTTCATTGTCAGAGTGAAGCCCAGCGCAAATTGGAGGAACAGCACCTCGTATTTCGCTTGGGTAGTTGTCTCCACAAGTCGCCTAAAGAGTCCTAACCTTTCTCTTGTCGCCGCTGGATTTTGAAATGCTCAAAACCTTTCGGCGACTGTGGGCTTGACGTAGCTTGTGTTCTGTCGCAGGTGCTGTCGTAAGTTGGCGCCAGGTGATGTAGGTTGATGACGTGTGAATTCCATTGGCGACTAACCACATAAATCTTCATGAACCGGCGACTGAATTGTCTTCAGTTGTCTTCGGTTGTCGCCGACAGGGTCATAGCTTGCTGTAACTTGTTGCGGGTGGAAGTAGATTGACTTTGGTTGTCGTAGGTTGTCGCCTGTATGACCGTAGTTTGTCGTAGATGTGGTCGTAGGTGGATGTCCTAATGGGTCGGTAGCTTGCCGTAGCTTGACGTCGACTAGGTGGTAGATTGTCATAGACATTGTCGCGGGGGGGGGTCCAGTCGCCGGTTTTTCGGTGACCTGCTACAACTGTGTCCGTCACCGGCAGTCGCTGAAAAAAATCGCCTAAGTGGGACAGGCCCTTAACTCATCCAGTTTACCCTAACTAATCAAGTTCTCTGCAACTCCTTTTTGTTGTTATGACATCTGCGATTCATACACGGTGTAATGATAAGATGATCACTTGACATGCCTATCTAAGGATGCGAACTGAAACCCCTCTGTAATGTGTTCAAGAAGGACATGCAGATGCTGGAAGATCGAAGGTACACAAAATTGCTGGGGAAACTCAGCGGGTGCAGCAGCATCTATGGAGCGAAGAAAGGGTCTGAAGAAGAGTTTCGGCCCGAAACGTCGCCTATTTTCTTTGCTCCATAGATGCTGCTGCACCCACTGAGTTTCTCCAGCAATTTTGTGTACCCCCTCTGTAATGTGGTGGCTCAATTGATGTGACAAAGAAAGCATCGACATAACTCAATCTTTATTTTACTTCGGCAGTCTCGTGAGTGACTACGTGAAGGCCGTCAGCCCGCATGCGCGTCTTTTATTTTCCGTGTTACATTCAGAAAGGGAATTTTTCCATTATGGACAGAACCAGGGTGAAGACCAGGCGGGCCGCAGGGAGAGCCGCTACTGAGGACCGCGAGAGTGCGGTTAGCGGGCGGCCGTCGGTCTCACCGTCTCGGTCGCTGGTACCACAACCAGCAACTTCTGACACAGCGCCTATGGAACGCACCTTGGTTACCCCGAGAGTCGCGAAGGCCAAGCGAAAAAGCAACAGGCCAGTTTACTCCGATGAGTCCGGCCGGGAGGATTCCGCCTCCCCCTACAGGGAACGTCTTCGGACGAATTTCACGCATGACAAACTCCAGAACAGGAGTTATATCAACATGGGCTTGAGGGACCCGTGGCAGCGTCTGGTGCAGGGCTGCGTTATATCTTCCTGTCGGAAGAAGGGAGTGTAGGGCAACAGCCCTGGGCGGGCTCACTCTTCAGTGCCATGACAGAAGCACAAGACCTACAAGAAACAAAAGTACCCTCCATGGTATCCAAGTTTGCGATGCTGTCTCAAGTCAGTGAGCCATTGAACGAGGAGTTAGCGGCCAGTATAAATTACCTGATCTCTCATCAACTACAGGAGCAGGTAATGCTGGGAACAGCAATGAAGTATCAAACACCCAGCAACTGCGCCTCACTAAAGGTCCCCATTGTTAATAGCTCTATTTGGAGTTACATGGGAGGAGGCATTAAGACTCGGGAGGTTAAACTCCAAAGAATCCTGAGCCTGCTAGCTGCTACCGTCACAGCCTCTTTAGATAAAAGCTCCCTGATGGAGATTCAACAAGACGCATTGGCTCTAATGTGCAATGCACATTTTCAAATAAATTGTTTTAGAAAAAACTGCATTCATCCGGTACTTAATCCCAAGTTTGCGGGGTTATGTAACCAATGTGCAGCTGCCCAATTATCTATTTGGAGAGGACTTGTCCAAACAAATTAAAGAGTTGGACAATGAGTCAAAAGTGGTGGGGCTACTCAGAGCTCCGCCAGCAGATAGACCATCAGCATTCCGACAGCAGCACCCATATGCCTCTGCTAGCAGCAGGTGGTCTACTGGAGCCAGTACCAGCTCAAAGACCAACAGAGGCAGCCTAAGGCCTTTTTCAGGGCAAAGCCTGGGCCAACAGGAGCAACTGCCGCACGCCAGTGCACACCGCATATGAACTAGCAACCATGGAGGTAGGTGACCTGGTTTCTCTAAATATGTGGAGTGTGGCACAATCACATACATAGAAAATAGGTGCAGGAGTAGGCCCTTCGAGCCTGCACCGCCATTCAATATGATCATGGCTGATCATCCAACTCAGTATCTTGTACCTGCCTTCTCTCCATACCCCCTGATCCCTTTAGCCACAAGGGCCACATCTAACTTCCTCTTAAATATAGCCAATGAACTGGCTTCAACTACCTTCTGTGGCAGAGAATTCCAGAGATTCACCACTCTCTGTGTGAAAAATGTTTTCCTCATCTCGGTCCTAAAAGATTTCCCCCTTATCCTTAAGCTGTGACCCCCCTTGTTCTGGACTTCCCCAACATCGGGAACAATCTTCCTGCATCTAGCCTGTCCAACCCCCTAAGAATTTTGTAAGTTTCTATAAGGTACCCCCTCAATCTCCTAAATTTTAGCGAGTACAAACTGAGTCTATCCAGTCTTTCTTCATATGAAAGTCCTGACATCCCAGGAATCAGTCTGGTGAACCTTCTCTGTACTGCCTCTATGGCAAGAATGTCTTTCCTCGGATTAGGAGACCAAAACTGTACTCAATACTCCAGGTGTGGTCTCACCAAGACCCTGTACAACTGCAGTAGAACCTCCCTGCTCCTATACTTAAATCATTTTGCTATGAAAGCTAACATACCATTTGCTTTCTTCACTGCCTGCTGCACCTGCATGCCTACCTTCAATGACTGGTGTACCATGACACCCAGGTCTCGCTGCATCTCCCCTTTTCCTAATCGGCCACCATTTAGATAATAGTCTGCTTTCCTGTTTTTGCCACCAAAATGGATAACCTCACATTTATCCACATTATACTACATCTGCCAAACATTTGCCCACTCACCCAGCCTGTCCAAGTCACCTTGCAGTCTCCTAGCATCCTCCTCACAGCTAACACTGCCCCCCAGCTTCGTGTCATCCACAAACTTGGAGATGTTGCCTACAATTCCCTCATCCAGATCATTAATATATATATTGTAAATAGCTGGGGTCCAGTACTGAGCCTTGCACTACCCCCACTAGTCACTGCCTGCCATCGTGAAAAGGATCCGTTTACTCCTACTCTTTGCTTTCTGTTTGCCAGCCAGTTCTCTATCCACATCAATACTGAACCCCCAATACCGTGTGCTTTATGTTTGTATACTAATCTCTTATGTGGGACCTTGTCGAAAGCCTTCTGAAAGTCCAGATACAACACATCCACTGGTTCTCCCCTATCCACTCTACTAGTTACATCCTTGAAAAATTCTATAAGATTCGTCAGACATGATTTACCTTTCGTATATCCATGCTGACTTTGTCCAATGATTTCACCACTTTCCAAATGTGCTGCTATCGCATCTTTAATAACTGACTTTAGCAGTTTCCCCACTACCGATGTTAGACTAACTGGTCTGTAATTCCCCATTTTCTCTTTCCCTCCCTTCTTAAAAAGTGGGGTTACGTTAGCTACCCTCCAATCCTCAGGAACTACTCCAGAATCTAAAGAGTTTTGAAAAATTATAACTAATGCATCCACTATTTCTGGAGCTACTTCCTTAACTACTCTGGGATGCAGCCTATCTGGCCCTGGGGATTTATCGGCCTTTAATCCATTCAATTTACCCTACACCACTTCCCGACTAACCTGGATTTCACTCAGTTCCTCCATCTCCTTTGACCCGCGGTCCCCTGCTATTTCCGGCAGATTATTTATGTCTTCCTTAGTGAAGACGGAACCAAAGTAGTTATTCAATTGGTCCGCCATATCCTTGTTCTCCATGATTAATTCACCTGTTTCTGACTGCAAAGGACCTACATTTGTTTTAACTAATCTCTTTCTCTTCACATATCTATAAAAACTTGTGCAGTCAGTTTTTATGTTCCCTGCCAGTTTCCTTTCATAATCTATTTTCCCTTTCCTAATTAAGCCCTTTGTCCTCCTCTGCTGGTCTCTGATCCTCCTCTGCTGGTCTCTGATGTCGTGGGGTATTACGTTTAATGGATGTTGGATAAACATCACATTGTTCATATCTTGGTGCCTATTCATAGGTTCACCGGGAATAACTGAATTTAATTGGAGCAGCCATGGCAGTTTAAAATGTTGGTTAAATGGGTTACCTTTAGCACCCAGGTTACTTCATAAATTCTAAAAATTCCAAAATTAGCTATTTTAGCAGTCTCAATGTGCACTGGTGTTTTCCAAGGATTACTTGGTTTCAGCTATCTGTCAGCTAGGTTTAATAGGACGATGCACCAGGCCATGCAATTTATAACAACACAGAATGGATGTTGAATTATAAAGCACTTGATAATATATCTAGGTATGTTACACTGGATATAAGTTTATTGTGTTCAGACTTAAGTCTAAAAGATCACCAATGGTATATTGGTTGCAAACCAGACTCAAGGGCAATAGCGATTGATGTATTCTCACTGCATTGGGATGAATAAGTGTTCTGTGTTCTACCCGTTCTGCCTTGTCTGTCAATGCCTGCTTAAAGTCAATCAAGACTCTGGCACGGGCATCCTAATAGCCATGATGGGTCCACTAAGTCATGGTATCCACTCATTCTTCGTGTGATCATGGAACCCTTATGGAGGTGCCTAAATGCTCGAATCACTCGGGAAGAACATCCCCTACATGATCAGCTGAAACTTATTGGTTTGCAGATTCTATGAAGACCCTTTCTCGGGGTTGGACTAGCTGACCGTACCACAGATGTACTAACTACAGCCTGGAGAGACAGCACTAGAAAACAGTATATCTCCTACACAAAGAAATGGGAAGAGTTCTGTTTACAAACTAACATCACGTATGAAACAACGCACATAACTAACATTCTGGAATTCCTCTCAAAACTCCACTTTGACGAGAGATTGAGCTACAGTGCACTGAATTGTGCCAGAAGTGTGTTGTCATCATATTTGTTGCCAAGCTTAGCTCAATCTTTTGGGTCCCATCCATTAATATCCAGATTCATGAGGGGTATTTTTAACTTAAACCCTCCCAGGCCCAGGTATATCAAAATATGGGATGTAGGTGTGGTTTTAACACTACTTTGCCAATGGGCTCCAGCTACATCCCTGTCCCTTCTCCGGCTCACTTACAAAGTTGTGATGCTCATGCCTTAGTATCAGCTCAACGGGTCCAGTCATTACAGAAACTGCGTCTGGATAGGATAGTGATTTCTGCCAGTGACATAACGGTTTTTGTCTATGATCTCATTAAACAGAGCAGACCTGGTGTTTCGGGTCTTAAGCTACAATTGATGGCATACCCCCTTAGATCCCCAATTATGTGTGGTCACACACCTCCACCAATATATTAAAACAACCAAGGTTCTTAGGGGGTCGGAACTTGCATTATTTATCAGTCTTAAGAAACTACATAAAAAGGTTTCAGCTCAAACCATCTCTAGGTGGTTAAAGCATGTTCTGGCTGAGGCTGGGATAGACACTGATGTGTTCAAATCTCATTCCACCAGGGCTGCAGCTATGTCCGCAGCAAGGGTCCTGGACGTCCCGTTGGACCTAATCCTAGTGGCCGCAGGATGGACCTCAGAACACACGTTCCAGACGTTTAACAATAAACCTGTAGCCAGGTCGAGCAAACTCTATTTTAAGTTCTGTTTTGTAAACCCCTCTCAAGTGTAAGGGGGGTTTTTCTATTATAATTTTGTCCATTAAATATTTTTCAGCATGTTCCAAATTTATGTCATGACTGAATACTTGATTTCCACTCCTCCTTGGTCAATCATGCAGTGTGTGACGCATGGACTTGTTCCACGGCATGAAGTCTCAGAGCTTCAAAATCTTCACATAGTCACTCACGTGACTTCGAAGTAAAATAGTAAGATTAAACGAGAATTTACCAGTTTGAAGTTTGATCTTTATTTTGTGAGGAGTTACGATGAGGGATTACGTGCCCTCCGCTCCCAACCCTCCTCATAAAATACAGCTGGTAGTTCTAAGTTCTTGAATCTTACTATTATCAGTTCATCAACTGTTTATCTGTGACTTCACACCGTTGCTTTGATGATTGGCGTGCATGCGGGCTGATGGCCTTCTTCACGTAATCCCTCATCGTAACTCCTCATAAAAATAAAGATCAAACTTTGAACTGGTAAGTTCTCGTTTAATCTTACTATTAATATTCATATTAGTATTAAATATACAGGCATTTAACTAAACCATTCACCAAGACCTTTGTAACTCTTAATAACCTCATTTACTGATAGAGCTTTTCCTATCTTGCTGCACAATAAATAAAAATGAATTAGCTAGGATTACTTCAATGAGTTGTAGTCTTCTCTGAGTTCAGAAGTCGGGGTGCACTTTCTGTGTCAGTTGTTCTCGAGTTATCACTCCTGGTGTACTTAATGCTTCTAAGATGTTTTCACATCAATCTTCCAAAAGGCTGGGGGTCCTCAAATCCCAAATGGGACACTGGAGCATAGATTTGATTGCTCCTGACAATGTTTTCACATGGGTAACATAATTATGTCTTCCTACATTGATATTTCACAGTTTTAACCTGTACGTCTGCTTATCCCTTATTGTCAAAGTGACAAAGCCCTTTTACCTGACTGTGAGGCCTTTGTTACTTTTGGATTTTCTTGCCTCATTAGAATTAATGGTCACTGTTGTGTTTTCACTTTATTATGCCTATGAGCCTGGAAATCCTTCTGAGAACAATGAGAAGATGGACAGATAGGTCTGAAGATGGGTCTTTACCTGAAACATCACCCATTCCTTCTCGCCAGAGATGCTGCCTGGCCCGTACTCCAGCATCTTGTGTCTAGCTTTGGTGTGTAAACCAACATCTGCAGTTCCTTCCTGCACAGATAGACTGCTACTTCTAGTTTTCTTTCTTGCCCTTGACATAGATGGTATTTTATAGCACTTCCCTTTAATTCTCTTGGGCATCTCAATACAATTTATGGACCTTGAGCTGAGCATGTTTGGCCTGATCAAACTGAAAATATTGTCCAGTCTTTTGCTTCACGTTTAAGACCCTGCATCAGATTTGTTTCCACAGATGCTGTTTGACCCACTGAGTTCTTTCAGCAGTTTTTTGTTTTGTTTCAAATTCTAACAGCTACCATTGCTTGTGACTACCCTCTGCTCTGAAATGGTTACTTTTAATCATACTCACAATAACCTGTTGCTCATGTAAAGTTGGCTTTTTTCCCCATCATGCTTTATAGAATATTAGTTGCTACCCATGTGGCTACAATAGAGTTATACAACACAGTTATACAACCCTTTGCCCAACTCATCCATGCTGACCACGATGCACTATCTAAGCTAGCCCATTTGACTGCATTTGGCACATATTCTTTGCAACTACCCATGTAGTTGTCATATGTCTTTTAAATGGTGTTATTGAATGTGCCTTGATCACTTCCTCTGACAGCTCGTTCCATTTACTCCCCATACTGTGGGAAAATGTGTAAATTCCTATTATATCTTTCCCCTCTCATCTTAAACCTATTTTCTCGACTTCTTGACCATGCGGAAAGCGTCATGCACTGTTCAGCCATTAATTAAATCTACCATAATCATTATCAAATTGAACATAGTCTGTCCTTTTTTAAAATTTTGAAGTCCGTAACAGTGGATTACAAGGGTAAAATGTGTAATTAAAATTTCTCAAGAATACTTTGATTTTTTCCATTCTAACTATTAGATATGCCATTCACGATTGATTGATTGATTGTTTTCACATGTCCCTTGGAGTTTCATATCTACTTTCTATCTGGCTTTCTTGGTTCAAATTTGGACAAGCCAACTATAAAAGAGCAACAGGATATGTTCAACTGTCATTTGTCCGGTTAATGTGTAATCACTACAACATCCACAATATGACATACACAGAAGGGGATAGACTTTGAGATCAGTGTGGGGAATACTAATGTGCTGGGGCAGTTTGAGATCAAGAAGGAGATGTTGGGGTTCTTGAACAACATAAAGGTAGAAAAATCCCTACGACCTAATGGGATCTGTCTGAGATTATTGAGAAGGGCAAGAAAGGAGTTTGCAGGAACTTCGACAAAGATCTTTGTTTCTTCTCTAGCCATAGGCAAGACACCAGAGGACTGGAAAGTAGCCAATGTTGTTCCTTTGCTTCCTATCTTAAATAAAGATAATCAAAGGAAATAAAGGCTGGTGAGCATCATGTAACTTGAAAGGAAGCTATTGGAGAGGATTCTTTGTGATAGGATTGGCTTATAGGTGGAAGAAAATGGGCTTATTCGGGACAGTCAGCATTTCTTTAGCTGTGACAGGTCATGTCTCAAACCTGAATGAGTTTTTTGAGGAGGTGATGAAAGTGATTGCTGAGGGAAGAGCAGTAGATGTTGTCTACCTGTATTTTAGTAAGGCATTTGATAAAGTCCCACATATTAGGCTGATCCAGAGAGATTAAGATGCATGGGATCCATGGTTACTTGATCATTCAGATTTAGAACTGGCTTACACATAGAAGACTTTAGATCATTACAGAAGAGTGTTATTCTGGCTGGATGTTTGTTACCAGTGGAGTTGTACAGAGATCTCTGTTGTATATGATTATATGGAGTCATACAGCACAAAAACAACCTCTTCTTGCTCAACTTGTCCATGCCAACCAAGATGCCCCATTTACATTAGTCCTACCTACCCATGTTTGGCCCATATCCTTCTAAACCTTTCCTATTCATGTACCTGTCCAAAATACTTTTAAATGTGGTCACAGTACCTGCCTCAACTACCTCCTCTGACACTTTCTTCCCTATAATCAATCACCCTGTGGTGAAAAAGATACCTCTCAGGTTCCAATTCAATTTTTCCCCTCTCACCTTAAACCAATGTTCTCTTGTCTTGATCCTCCTACTCTGGGTAAAAGACTCTGTGCATTCACCCCATCATTTGCCCTCAAATTTTATACATCTGTACAAGATTCCCCCCCCCCCCCCCCCCCCCCCTCGGTCACCTGCGCTCTTAGGAATAAAGGTTTAGCCTGCCCATCTTCTCCCTGTTCCTCAGGCCTTTGAGTCCTGGCAACATCTTCATAAATCTTCTCCTTATGGGCCTGACCCACTTAGGCGATTTGTCAAGTTGCTGGCAGTCGCCTAAAAATCTGGCAACTGGAACGGTGACTGTCAGAGTGGAACACACACTCACACAAACACATCGCCTCCTTCACCAGCCCGTTACGCAGGTAGGGGGCAAGCGGTGGAAGCACTGTCTAAAAATTCACACTGTGCAAAGTCAACGTGAAACGGACACACACCGCAATAAACAGGAAGGTTGGCGCTGTAAAACTATGGCTAAAGTGCAGTATATGGTAAGTCATTTAAAAGAGGGAGGAGAAGGAGTGGTGACAACTTTTAAGAAGCCAGAGATACACAGCTGTGGAGCTCGGCAGACATTTAACATTACCGGTTGGTTATTCTTGGTTCTGAAAACTACTGCTTTTTTGTTGGGTTTAGGCGCAGGAGTTCTGTTGGTATTATGTTGTCATATTCTGCAGAGCAGCCTCTAATACGGTCCCAATCTGGCTGAAGTCTGAGGGTTGCGATGCATAATTCATCGACATACAGAAATGACCTAGTTTTCGGGGTGATGGGTTGATCATTGGTATATACTGTATATATGAACAACGTTGGGGCTAGGACACTGCCCTGTGGTAGACCATTCTTTTGGCATCTCCAACGCCTGTTCTGTATTTTTATACAGGATACAAAAGAATGAGTTAGGGCGGCTTCTTGAAAGTGACATTTATCACAAAGAGGGGAGACAGTTGGGAAGATCTTGTTCAATTTGGTCTTTGAGTAGTATAACTTATGCAATACTTTAAATTGTATCAGCCAATGCCTGACATTTAAAGAACAGTAGTGTATGTATTGTAGGCTTTCCTCCCATATATCTTTAGAAATGGGTAAACCCAGCTCGTCCTCCCATGCTCACTATAAATCTCAGAGGGTGGGGTGTCAATCTTTAGAAAGGTGTTATAAATGTAAGATATCAACTTACTTGTATCGGCCTGTCTATTCAAACAATCATCTAATATATCTGGACCCATAAGAGGACAATATTGTATATATGTTTTCACATAATCTTGGATTTGAAGATATCTAAAAAGATTATTGGCATTCAGGTCGTATTTCTCCTGTAGTTCTTGAAAAGAGGAGAGAGTCCCCTTCTTATAGAGGTCTCCCACTGTATTGATTCCCTGGTTCTTCCATTGAACAAACACCACATCTAATGTAGATGGTTTAGACGAGGGATTAACATTGAAGTTTCTGATCACTACTTGTTTTCAGTATAAATGTCAATTAATGTAGAGCAATTTGGATCCGGATGGATTTGCTAAATTACAGGTTCCATACTATTCAGAAGATGACGTTCGAAGCTAAACTTGTGGAAGCTACGTTAATTGCAATGGGCTAGGTTGTAGAAATAGATTATTTGAAGACTTTTTTGGACTGTCCCCTGTATGCATGTGTGTTTTATATTGAAATAGTGACTTAATGAATGGTATTAACATTTGCAGTAAAGTCAACATCAAGAAGCCCATATTACCCTGTGCCATGGATTATATAATCGTAGAGCCGTCACCTCAACCAAGTAAGATTATTTTTAATCACATCTAATAATTTGATAGTCTAGTATATTAGAAGAAATACTAATAGAATAGTGAAGCAGTTCCTTGTAATAAATATACAACATTTTAAAACAAAATACAGAGTGTGAAGTTCTTTCTTGAATTAGATGAACATTTAAGTTATAAATTATTCACCAAAATGTATTTTTCAGGGCTAGTATTGATTCAATATTAGTCACTTGCCACATCTCAAGCAATTCAATACATTTTCTCATGCAGATTTGTGTATTTTTTATAATTTTTATAGATGGTTGAATATATGATTTAAAATAAAACTGCATTTTTCTGGTGTGGTCCATCAGTAGTGGAGGCAGATCATCACCCAACATACATCCAGCTAGATCAGCTCTTCCATTGAATTCACCTAGCCAGGTCTCTACAGCAACAGTAGCAATAAATACAGATATTAAATTTTTCAATAGAAAAGATACGGGCTTGATCTGTTGGGTAACCTGCTACTAATCACATTGGTGATATGAAATTGTAGGTGGGGGACTTTACAGTAATCTTAAGCCTATTCATTCATTTATTATTAATAATATCATATTTAATAGATACATGCAGCTGTGGTGCCACCCGGTGATATGATTAATGCTTTATATGCAGAGATCCTATTGCAGTTAATACCGAATTGTCGATTGAGGCATCTGGTGCCAAATGTTAAATAAACAACTTTTCAAGCAAACTATTTCACATTTGTTATAGTTCCAAGGGGCTTCTGTTTTCTTCATTTAAAACAATTGAGATTCTGCTCTCAAACTGAGAAATTCAAAGCATGTTGATCTCATGCTTTGCTTTGTCACCACTCTATTCTGCCCCATCACATACTTGAAGCAACATATGAAGCAACATCATACTTCAGCTGGCAACTCAATATTTTGTGATTCAAGAAATCCATACCTCGAGATTATGTTTGGGAAATGCCTGACTACATAAGCTTTCTGTGGACTTGGGAGGGATATCAAAAAACAAATATTGACAGTGACCCAATCAGATAGTTACCACTAAAGATCTGGGATATTCTGCACTTTGATTTGAAAGCACATACATCTGAAGCACTCCATGAATAGCTCGGTCTCTGTATTCTACAGAATCATAGAGCATGAGAACGGGTTCTTCGGACACTTTTTCCATACTGACCAAATTTGCATTCTAGGCTAATCCCATTTGCCCATATCTGGCCCATATTAGTCAAACCTGTTTCTATCCATATCTCACTTTTAAAAGTAGCAATTGCGTCTTCTTCTATAGTTTCCTCTGGCAGTTAATTCCAGAGTGAAAAAGATTCCCCTGAGATCCTTCTTATCCTTTCTAGTTTTAGAATCCTCTAAGGTGGAAAAAGGCAGGATGTTTACCTTATTGATACCTCTCATATGTTAGGCTAAGGACTCAAGCCTGCAAGTAGAAACATAGAAAAAATAAATAAATAAAAATAAATAAATAAAAAAGATACATAGTAAAATAGGTGCAGGAGTAGGCCATTCAGCCCTTCGAGCCAGCACTGCCATTCAATATGATCATGGCTGCATCTAAAATCAGTACCCTGTTCCTGCTTTTTCCCCATATCCCTTGATTCCTTTAGCCCTAAGAGTTAAATCTAACTCTCTCTTGAAAACATCCAATGAATTGGCCCCCACTGCCTTCTGTGGCAGAGAATTCCACAGATTCACAACTCTCTGGATGAAGACGTTTTACCTCATCTCAGTCCTAAGTGGCCTACCCCCTATTCTTAAACTGTGACCCCTGGTTCTGGACTCCCCCAATATTGGGAGCATTTTTCTTGCATCTAGCCCGTCTAATCCTTTAAGAATTTTATGTTTCTATAAAATCCCCTCTCATCCTAAATTCCAGTGAATATCAGCCCAGTTGACCCATTTTTTTTTCTTCCTATGTCAGTCCCGCCATCCTGGAAATTAACCTGGTGAACCTATGCTGTACTTCCTCAATAGCAAGAATGTCCTTCCTCAAATTATGAGACCACAATTGCACACGATACTACAGGTGCGATCTCACCAGGACCCTGTACAACTGCAATAGGACCTCCTTGCTCCTGAACTCTCATGCTCTCGCAATGAAAGCCAACATGCCATTAGATTTCTTCACGACCTGCTATACCCGCATGCTTACTTTCAGTGACTGATGTACAAGCACACCCAGGTCTTGTTGCACCTCACCTTTTCCGAATGAATACATTTAGCATCCTGGTGAATATGTTACCTGTACCCTTTCCAATCATACTTCCTGCAGCAAGAACATATCACTGTATGTTGTACTGTAAGTGTGGTCTCACCAATAATTTAGACAGCTATATCACGATGTTCCAATGTTTTTATCCAACATCCTTCCCAATAAACGCAAGCATGCCAAACACTATCAACACCACCTTGCTTGCTTGAGCTGCCACTTTTGATGAACCACGCACTGCACTCTCTGATCTATTTGCTCTGCAACATTTTACAAAGTTCAACCATTTACTGTGCACATCCTGCCCTGATTTGACATGCCAGGATGCAATGCCTCACATTTATCACAGTTAAATCCTATTTGACAGTCCTTTGCCCACTTCCCCATGTATTCTACACTGTTGTATATTTAGATATCCTTCCTCGTCCACCACACCAGAAATGTTGGTATAAATTTAATAACAATGTCAACGAACAGCATTGGTCCCTGTCATACACAACTGGTCACAAGTCTTCAATCAGAAAAACAATCTCCACAGCTACCCTAAGCCAATTTTGAATCTATTTGGTTAGCTTAATTTGGAAATTATATGATCTGACCTTGCAAACAACCCCCCCCCCCCCCCCCCCCCCCCCCCCCCCCCCCCCCCCCCCCCCCCCCCCCCCCCCCGCCCCCCCCCCCCCCCCCCCCCATCAGTCCGAAGAAGGGTTTCGGCTCAAAATGTTGCCTATTTCCTTCGTTCCATAGATGCTGCTGCGCCCGCTGAGTTTCTCCAGCATTTATGTGTACCTACCAATGTGTGATCTTGTTAAATGTTTTGTTAAAGTCCATATAGAGAATATTCACTGCCCTGCCCTTATCAGTCATCTTGTTGACCTCTTTGGGGTGAAATAAATGTCGTAATCATGAGACACGATTCCCCACACCCAAAGCCATGCTGACTATCTCTAATCATCTCTTGTCTCTTAGAATCCCCTCCAACAACTCTCCCACCACTGACGGCTGGCCCGCGGGAATGTAGTTCCCTGGTTTGCCCTACTGCCCATCTTAAATAATGATGCAACATTAGCCACTACCCAACTTTCAGAAATTCCTCTCTGGCTAATGAGGATGCATTTCATCTGGCCCTGGGGATTCATCCACCATAATGTGCTTTAAAACCCCAGTAGCTCATCTTTAGTCATTTGTATGTCATCTATGAACTCACCACTCACATGCCTCGATTTTTTAGCTTCCATGACCTTTTCCTCAGAGAAAACAGATGATAAATATTTATTTAAAATGTTCACCTCTTGTGGCCTCTTGGGTGGAGGAGGGAGGCGGGGATAGAAGCGCAGCTGGCAGTGCTGCTGTCCCACAGGCTCAATCCCAATCTCTGGTCTTCATGGATTTTGCAAATTCTCCTTGTAGCCATGTGGGTTTCCTCCGGATGCTCCGGTTTCCTCCAGCATTCCAAAGATGTGCGGGTTTTGTAGGTTAATTGACCTCTAAATTGCCCCTAATGTGTAATATTGGTACAATGGGGATAATATAGAACTACTCTGAATGGGTAATCGGTGGTCAGCGTGGACTCGGAGGGTTGAATGACCTCGATCCATGCTATATCTCTCAACTGATCTAAAATAAAGGTGGCCATTTTGATCTTTAAGGGGGTTATTTTCTCCCTAACCATCTATTTTTTGTATCTGTCGAATCTCTTTAGATTTGTTTTTATCTTTCCTACCAATCTATTTCAGATTTAACCTCTTGATTGCCTTCTTAAATCAATCCTAGACTTCCTAACCCCACACTTAAACTTGCAGAAGGATTTTCTTGATCTCAACTGCTTAAATCTGACGTCTCCCTCCGTTGATAGACATAACATTTTGAAGTAACTGAGTGGGTCAGGCAGAATCTCTGGAGAAAAGGAATAGGTTCCCTAAACCAGCCAGATTTGCTCTTTACCTAACAGTGTTTTACTGCATTCAGGTTATCTCTCTTTTGGGAAGTCTCCCACCTACCAACAGTCCTCTTATTGCAAAAGGCACATCCAGTCAACCTCTGCAAGTTCACACCTTGTACCTCCAAAACAATTCCTTAACTTGTGGCCAGTCCCAAAGTGCTCTCCCACAGACACCTTAGTCACATCCTACTTTGTTCCCTAAGAGGTCCAGTGTTGCACCCTCTCAAGTGGGGGCCCAGTACATATTGATTAAGGAAGCTTTCTTGGACACATTTAACAAATGCCATCCCATCTGGAATCAGAGATGGGAAGCACTTTTCCTGGATTTTATTTCCTGGTGTAGTCCATCAATCCTGAATTGGGAACTATCAATAGTTGGATGTTTGGAGATAAGTTTGTTTGCTTAAACTTTCCCTGGAGAAAATGAAATATTCCACATGAACAAAAGGCTGTGTGTATTTGGATCATAAATGCACAGAGGTCTGCCCTGTCTCTTTCTTAAGTATACTGTTTCTCAACCCTGTTAAGGATTCTAACAAAGAACAATCCACCCAGCTGACCTGGTGCTAACCACATTGACACAACATTGTTCAGATATTCATATTATTTTACTCTATACATTCTGTCCATGGAAATTATAATGAACCACTCAAGAGAGTATTGATAGCCAAAGATGAAATGTTTCTATTTGTCCCCTTATTTTCAGCCACAGTTCTTGATGAATGTGTCCAGGGAAAACCAATGTTATCACCATCTGGCTTTTATTATAAGGACCAGTGGATGTCACTGACCTGCAATATTCGTCGCTTCAACACTCCTGCAAAAGTTACCGAGTGCCTTCGAAGGAAAAAAGTTCATCTGTTTGGAGATTCCACTTTACGTCAGTGGTTTGAATACCTGACTAAATTTGTTCCAGGTTAGTATCATTCATCAAACTGACTATATTTATGTAGATTTGTCTGGCTTATTTATCAATCCGTTTTACAAAAGTGAAATAATAAAAATGGTTAAAGTATTCATGAGAAATGTCAGCAATTGTGGAAGTAGCCACTCTGAAATGTGTTACTTCTTCATTCATGTCCTTGTGCTGTATAGTGGCTCGCCACTGCTGTACACATTGTTGCGCTATTGGAGTGTTAAGTGCAAGGTTCTACAGTGGTACATGGATTATCCAGCAATGGGCATTGTAGTGGGTGGTGATTTGTCTAGGTCTGTGTGCCACAGTCACAGGTTGTTGTACCCTCGATGTAGCCCCATTTGTGCATTGTCACCCTTGACCGCCCGACTGCAATACAGGCCTGGTAGAGCATCACCAGAGAAGACACCCATCAAATGGTGATGTACATGAATCGCAGACTTCAAGCAGTCATTGTATGCAAAGGATATGCAACAAAATATGAAACATGACTACTTTCATTTACATGAAATTGCTGTGTCCCAAACATTATGGTGCCCTGAAATGGGGGGAATTTGTTTAAAAACAGCTGTCATTTCTACACGGTGAAACCAAAATGTATAAAAATGGCCTTTAATAAAATCTGACAATGTGCAATTTAACCAAATGTGATTTTTCTATTACAAATCTCAAATTATGGAGTACAGAGGCAAATAAATAAATGATGGGTCTTTGGCCCAAACATTATGGAGGGCATTGTAACTGATAATCTATTGTGGTTAAACACAAAAAGCTTGAGTAACTCAGTGGGGCAGGCAGCATCTCTGGAGAGAAGCAAAGGATGACGTTTCATGTCGAGACCCTTCTTCCGATTGTGCTTCTTCAGATTCTTCTATTGTGGTTGTTACATCAAATGAATGTAAAGATGCAGCAAGTTTAAGTTTCATTGTTTCTGTTCGTATCTGGTGCATAATGCAAATAAACGCTCTTGAATTGCCAAAAGGTGGTAGTTAGATTCTCTCCCTCGTAGATAGTCATAGTGTGGCACTTGTGTAGCTTGAAAGAAACTGAATGATAAATGTGAAGTCTTCCTGTTTTCAATTTGTTGGTCTGTGTTTGCTCTATGATTCCACTGTAATTCACTGTGAGAATTCTCTCCCTTTGTTCAACTTTTACCTTTAGTGGCAGGTAAATGGACGGCTTCCTTTGGTGTCATTGTTTTGATTGAAGTACATTTCCCAGTTTCCTAAATATTAACATTTTCAATATTTAACAAGTTTAAAAATTGTCTTTTCTGTTTAGGTATTAGATGGTTTGACCTTGGCAATCCAATAAAGGCTGGCCCTCTGTGTGCCTTGGACATGCAAAACAACATCATGCTGGAATATTGTGCTCATGGCCCGCCAATCCAATTCACCACCCTTTCAAGCCAGCATCTGTACTACATTTCAAATAAACTGAATGAAATTAAAGGAGGGAAAGACACTGTTATTTGCATTGCTATATGTGTCCATTTCTGCACTTTCCCAGTGGAAGTGTACATCAGAAGGCTGCAGCATATTCGAAGATCGGTTCTACATCTGCTCAGCAGGAGTCCAGATACGGTTGTCGTTATAAAGACTGCGAATGTACGGGCCCTTACACGAGATGTAATTCTTAACTACAGTGACTGGTTCTCTTTTCAACTTGATTTACTGATGAGGAGGATGTTTGCCGGCATCAATGTAGCATTTGTGGATGCATGGGAAATGACCATGGCCCACTATCTGCCCCATAACATACACCCTCCGCAAGTCATAATAAAGAATGAAATCGATGTGTTTCTTTCACACGTGTGCCCTTCCGAAAAGAGATAACTAGATTTGCTTACCATGCATCACCAAATCATAACAATTACATTGGAAATCTTAGATTTATCTGTCTAAACCTGAAGTGCAATTTTAAATGTTTTGAAATTTTTGATTTCTAAGTTTTTAATTCATTTTTATCTCTGTAAATAAATATATTTTGTAACATACAAATGATTTGATTCCATTATCTTAATTAGTCATAATTCTTAACCATTACTTAAGGTTTGATATTAAACCATTCTGTTTGGAATATGACATTTCCAAAGGGGAGTTAACTGACATGTGAGTGAGAATTGGGGGAATGGGGTTCTTCTGTGATGAGTTAATGCGATCTGGACAAGCCAAAGGTCTGCTTCCTGTGAGAGGCTCAGAGTGAGTGAAAGTGAAGACTTGGAGAGGATGGGAATTAGGAATTTGGAGCAATTTGGGGTTTGAAGTGGAGTAATTTGAGTGCAGCTTCTGGGGGATGTTGTCTCGAAACACTAGGACTGGATACAGGCAATAAGAAATTGCACAAGGATGTTTTAATATTTGGGAGCTTTTTTCCTTGATTGGATGTCTAGATAGAGTTTAGAATGTTGTTTTAGTATAACTGTCTCTTTCAATGTACTCAATTAGATGCTGAGCTTATCACCGTGAGAGGAATAACGAGACCCAATAGTGATTTTGATTCCCCTTTAATTTAGTCGGGGTTGGCCTGTAAACCTGGTGGAGAGCTGCATTGATGTGTTTAAGTTGCCATGGTGAAGTTATATCACACTGTTGTTAAGTATGGAGTTCTAGGATTTCAACCCTCTGACAGGTAACATACAATATAGTGCTAGACTAAGTGGGACCCATTGGGTCCCAGCATCACACGGGAGGGCTGGTCCCCCATCGCAATATTCCACCTCTCCACCAATTCCAATATTGGTAGCCGGTGGGGTGGGGGGGTGGGGGGCTTTCTGGAGCGCTAGTATGGGTGTTTTGGGCTGAAGGGACTGGTTTCCAGTGGGCTATTATGGGCATTGTGGGCCGAATGGATTCTTGGGCTGGCGGCTAAGTCACTCAAGCCTTTTGTGCTGGCAGCTCACTCACTCACGGCTGGTGGACTGGCAGTTGACTCACGGCTATTCCTTGAAATTTCATTTCAAGCAGTGTGCAAGGCCACCAAATTCAAGTGCAATTTCATACCATTTCAAGCAGGGTGCAAGGCCACTAAAGACAGCGAGTCGTGACCTCTCCCTCCTCCATCTTGCAGAGACTGAGCCACACCCACACTTCTGGGTTTTATAGTCCCTCCCCCCTCCCACTAGAAGGGGCTGGCCTTCATGGCATGATTGACAGGAGAGAGAATCTCAACATTTTTTAAACACTAGACGGTAGTCTTTAAGATATGCTACTTTAATTCTGAATTCACTCTGTCCCAAAATGGTTCTATTTTTGGGCAACTCCAGAAGATATGTGCATGATTTGCATCTGTTTGGCCACATTGCCTCCAGCATGTTTGCTGTCTTAGAATTTGCTTGCTTTTTATGTTAGGCGTAATAAAGAAGCTAATCAACTTTTTCCAATTAAATTCTCTCCATTTTTGTGAATTAGTGGATGTCTGCAGTGTTACACACATATGATGCCATTCTTCTTCTGAGATTGTGATGTTCAATTCCTTTTCCCACTTAAATGTTCCATAAAATGTAGTTTCAGCTTGACATTCCATTCAACTACGATAAAGTTTAGAAATAATCCTTAATGTTTTTTGATGATACACATTAACTATCACTTCTATCACTGGATTATTTTCTTCTAGTGCCTCCCTTTTTACTTTTTTATTGTAATAATCTCTCAGTTGGAGGTAACGTCTTGGTTCTGAAGTGCAAATCTATCCTTCAAATCTTGAAAACTTCTTAGGTCTCCATTTTCAGTAATAGTACAAAATGCAGTCATTCCTTTCTTCATCCACTCTTTAAATGTTGAGTCATACATCCCTGGTTTAAATTCATTATCCAAAGCTATCCATCTTAAAACTTTGTGTCGTTTATTCAGTTTAAGTTGTCTGGTAAGAGTGAACCAGGTTTCTAAAGTAAATATCGTTATTGGATCAATTATACTCCTGATATGTCCAGGAAGCGCTTTTTCTCCCAAGAGTGTTTTGATGTGGAAGTCAGGTATATATATGTCTCAATCTCTCTCCACCTAGCTATATAGCTGTCCTCACACCAATTAATTAGTGGTTGAAATTGGGCTGCATAGAAATATATCCTACAATTTGGACGTGCCATCCCACCTTTGTCCTTTGGCAACTGGAGTGTGGTGTATCGAATTCTGGCAATTTCTACTCATGGTATCGTGATAATGTCTTCAATCTTCAGATCTCCGCTGCCTTTCCCTGGGACAATCCGACCACCTCTCACTGTTTCTACTGCCTGTATACAAACCCCTCATCCGCAAGACCAAACCTGCAATAAGGACGGTCAAAATATGGCCCGAGGACGCCACCCTACGACTCCAGGACTGCTTTGATCGCACCGACTGGGACCTGTTTGCACAACAGGCTACCAGTGGTACAGAGGTAGACTTGGAGGAGTACACATCCACTGTGCTCTCCTACATCAACTGCTGTGTGGAGACTGTCACAGTGGACAAGCAAATAAAGATGTTCATCCAGGAAACCCTGGATGAACAAAGAGGTTCAGAATCTGCTAAGGGCACGCAACAATGCCTTTAAATCGAGGTACACTTCTGCCTACAGTGCTGCCAGGTCGAACCTGAACAAAGGTATAAAAAAGGCCAAAGACATCCACAGGCAAAGGGTAGAAGAACACTTCAATGCCACGGACACCAGAAGCATGTGGCAGGGTGTCGGGTACATCACTGATTACAAGAGCAGCCCCGCCTGCCCCCACAGTGATATCACACTGGCCAACACACTAAACACCTTCTTTGCCCGCTTTGAAACTGGCAACACCACCAGGAGTGGAATAACCCCGGCCATGGCGGAAGGACAGGCCTTATCACTGAGTACTCAGGAGGTACAGTGCGCCCTGCGTAGGATTATCCACGCAAGGCTGCAGGCCCGGATAGAGTCCAGGGAAGGGTACTAAAGGACTGTGCTGTACAGCTAGCGGAGATATTCACGAGAATCTTTAATCTGTCTCTATCTCTGGCAATTCGTTCTTCCCCCGCACAATTAAAGCATGGAATAATCTCCACCCAACTATAGTTACCCAACCAGATGCAACTAAATTTAAAGTAGCTCTTTCTTCCCAATAACCCTTTCTGGCTTAAGCCCTCCCTTCACCACCTCCAGTTTAAATTCCATTTGGAATATTTTGGAGGACCAAGAAACCAAGAACCAAGAACGGTCCCCAAGTGCCTGAAGACAGCTACCATAGTGCCGGTGCCGAAAAAGTCTAAAGTCGCCAACCTGAATGACTACCGCCCAGTTGCCCTGACTCCAATACCAATGAAATGCTTCGAAAGGCTGGTCCTCTCCCACATCAAATCCAGCATCCCTGCCTCACTGGACTCTCATCAATTTGCATACAGAGCAAATAGATCAACAGAGGATGCCATCTCTCTGGCTCTTCACACTGTCCTGACTCACCTGGATAGACAGGGCACATACGTGAGGATGCTCTTCATAGACTATAGCTCTGCATTCAATACGGTAATCCCAACCAAGCTCACCATCAAACTCCACCAGCTAGGCCTCCGCTCACCGATATGCGATTGGATCCTGAATTTTCTGACGAAGCAACCGCAGGCAGTGAGACTGGGCCCGCACCTGTCCTCCACTATCATCCTGAGCACCGGCACACCACAGGGCTGTGTACTGAGCCCCATGCTCTACTCCCTCTTCACTCACGACTGTGTTCCTGCATTCGACGCCAACACCATCGTAAAGTTTGCAGACGACACAACAGCGATTGGGCTGATCACCAACGGTGATGAAACAAAATACAGAGCGGAGGTGCAGAACCTGGTGGACTGGTGCACACATAACAACTTGTCACTAAACATCTCCAAGACCAAGGAGCTGATTATTGACTTCAGGAGGTCCCATAATGGAGAATACGCCCCAATCTCCATCTACGGGGAAAGTGTGGAGAGAGTGTCCAGCTTTAAGTTTCTGGGCACTCACATTTCAGAGGACCTCACATGGTCCACCAACACCGCTACGCTGGTCAAGAAGGCACAGAAACGGTTGTTCTTCCTGAGGACATTAAAAAAGACTGGTCTGCCCCAACAGTTGCTGACAACCTTGTACCGCTTCACCACTAAGAGCATATTAACGTATGGCATCTCTGTGTGGTATCTCAGCTGCACGGAGGCGGAGAGGAGAACTCTTCAGCGCGTCGTCCACAGAGCGCAGAGGATTATTGGGACACAGTACCAGCCTTGGAGGGCATCTACCACACACGGTGCCTCAGGAAGGCCGTCAGCATCCATAAAGACTGCTCACACCCTTGTAATGGACTGTTCGAACTACTTCCCTCCGGCAGACGTTACAAAGCCTTCTACGCCCGAACCTCCAGACTCAGGAACAGCTTAATTCCCGGAGCTATAGTGGCTCTGAACCGGCCCTGCTGAGTGCCCCCCACCCCCCCTGGACTGTCTCCCTCGGATTGTCACGTCGCACAGACACATCTGCACTTTAGTCTGTTGAACTGTTTTGTCTGTTTCACTGTTCTTTTTACAAACCATGTTCTCGGGGTATCTAAATCCAAATTTTATTAGTTATTTATGTTATGACATCGGTTGGAAGCTGCATACCAAATCTAATTGCACTTATGTGCAATGACAATAAAATATATTATTATTATTATTATTATAAGTCATGTAGATAAACCTCTAGACCATCTCTGGCCGAGATCTATTGTCTTCAGTTCCTCGTCTGGAACCGGTCTTCTGGACAAAACTTTGTTGGACCAAGCCAAGCCTTCTGTCCCTCAGGACGCAGCTCTCACCTCCTGTCAGACGTAACCTTCGACTTTATGTAGCGGCATATTTTTATATTGTTCAAGGGATTACTCCCTCTAGCCACTTAAGAGACTACATGGCTTTAGGAGAATGTCGTAATACGCATGTGAGCCCTCCGTGAGACCTTCAGCGCTTCTCAACAGATAAATCTTCATAACACAGTCTTTTGATTAATATTTTATTTATTGTTAAAGAAAAACAATAAGATATTCATCTGAAATTCTTCTCTGGCTCGTGAACTTCTTCTCTGGCTCATCAAACTCCAGCATATCACTTTTAAACGTTAGAAAACTCCTCGTGTCTCGGCAAAACTCCACATGGTCGATGAGTGTTCCTTCACCTTGTAGCTCAGAGCTAAACTAAAACTAAGCTTCTGCGCAAGAAACAGAGTAGCAAACATGCCCCTTACTACGTAATAAATCCCACCCACAAATTTACGGGCAGTCTAAAATTTAAAGACAAATGCCATAATTAATGACACACAAAATAAGCCAAATGGCCACTACACCAGGAATGAATAAAAACACACTTGCTTCCACCATCTCTCTTAATGGGTGACATCTCAGAAATTATATGGCAGCCACAATTGGCTACTATAAATTGTCCCTATTGGTGGGTGATTGGTGAAATAGGTCAAGATGTGGGGCGAATAAAAGGAAAATGGGATTAATGCAGGATTAGTGTAAATGGATGCTTGATGGACATTGTGGACTTTGTGGGCTGAACGGCCTTTTATCAAGCTGTATCTCTGTCTGACTCAGTAATACACAGCACCAGCCCTGTGAAACTTCACATCATGATCTCACTGCCCTTCCCCCTGCTTTTAAACGTCAACTCTGCCTACAAGCGATGGAGCAGAGTGCAAGATGAACCTGGGATCGTGGCGTGTGTATACAGCTTGATACACCTACAGCTGTTGCTTCTTCCCACATTAAGCTGTCGTCCATGCCATAACTCCTGCTCTAGAAGTGTTTTCATACTTTTGTACAATGGCTTCTAGCTCTGGTTGATTTAATGGTCAACTCCTAGTTAAAATCCGGTGTCATTTCATTCAACACTGTCAGTTTCCACAGGATCACAATATACATTGAATTAAAACCACTCAACGCGCGCTGACAGAGACACATAAAAGATCTATAGTTCAAATGCAAATACACTCTTTCAGAAAATACACATTGTACCATTGGGAAACAAGTGCAGGTCCCTATGAAGTATCGCTTCAGTACAGAGTTTTATGGGCTAATCCGTTTTCAACTATAGCCTCTGAGTGTGTTTTATTGGTTTATCCCATTTTAGATACCCCTTATAAGGGTACAGTTTCACTTTATACAACAGATTCTTATTTGTACTATTATATACTTCTGTGGTGTATTTTAAATTTGTTTGTCATGAATTAACATTTCCCTGGGAATATCCTGGTCAGATCATCAGTTCTGTTATAAAACTGATGTGGCATCTCAAATGTAAGCAGCATGATGTCATTAATATGTGGGTAGATTTAAATGACCTTGGATTCCTCTCACATACACTGGTGAGGGCATTTGGCGGTTCTAGGGTTAAATGTTATATCTTTGGTAATTGCCCAGGAAAAACAAAATGCGCCTCAAATAATCATTCCAGTTGAAGCAGCGATTCTCTTGCACTTCATTCAATCAGGTGCGGTGCATCCGGTGTTCACAATGTGGTGTTCTTTGCTTTGGAGAAATGAAACGTAGATTGAGTGATCTCTTTGCTGGGCTCCTGTGCTCAGTGGGCAAGAGTGACCTGAGTTTCCTGTAACCTGCCATATCAATTCTCAATTTCACTCCCACCACCACTTGCCTGTCTGCACATCCTCCACTCCCTCGCCCAACAATGAACTAAAATAACAACATCTAGGTAACCTCAGGCACTTTGTAACCCTCTGGAATGAAGACTGAATCCCCAACTTCAGCTAAACATCCCGGTTATTTCCATTGCCATGCTTGTGTCCCTTATTCAACACTGTCTTATATTATATTTCTTATGATCTGTACCCATGCTCCTTATCATCTGATCATCGGAATATCGTTTTGTCTTACAGATCATTTTTTGCTCTACTTTAAAACTGTAAACACTCTGCACACCCCCAACCTGCAGCATAGAAAAGATTAGCTGACCAAAACTGTTGACACAAATCTCCCCACCAAACCTGCTGGACTGGATGACTTCTGGCATTCCTGTTTTGCAAAGACACCCTCTCTTAGTCTGTGACCGGGAACGTTTCATCCTCATGTAAAACGTGAAAATTGTGCTTTACTATGTATGACTGTAATTATGTTTCAAAGGTACTTTATTGTCACATGTACCGAGGTACAGTGAAATTTCTTCTTTGCGTACAGTTCAGTAAAAATATCATTATACACAAGAAAAATCATAGTAAAATACATGTGTATAGGAATAGTACACTGAGACAGCAAACAAGAAGTACATGGAGACAGTATACCCGTTTGTTTTGATGAATGATATTGTTATTCTGTGTCCACCTAATGAACTTTATCCATGTAAAAATGCTGTGTTTGTTTCTCAAAATTACAAATTTAAAATAACGTATGATGTATGATTGTGTTTATAATTTGTTTGGTTGTTTTGTTAGAAACATAGAAACATAGAAATTAGGTGCAGGAGTAGGCCATTCGGCCCTTCGAGCCTGCACCGCCATTCAATAATATCATGGCTGATCATCCAACTCAGTATCCCGTACCTGCCTTCTCTCCATACCCCCTGATCCCCTTAGCCACACGGGCCCCATCTCACTCCCTCTTAAATATAGCCAATGAACTGGCC
Organism: Leucoraja erinaceus; assembly: GCF_028641065.1. Taxonomy (NCBI): domain Eukaryota; kingdom Metazoa; phylum Chordata; class Chondrichthyes; order Rajiformes; family Rajidae; genus Leucoraja; species Leucoraja erinaceus. The sequence goes on from NC_073389.1 coordinate 38,754,187, forward strand.
TCAACTACCCTCTGCGGCAGAGAGTTCCAGAGATTCACCACTCTCTGTGTGAAAAAAAGTTCTTCTCATCTCGGTTTTAAAGGATTTCCCCCTTATCCTTAAGCTGTGACCCCTTGTCCTGGACTTCCCCAACATCGGGAACAATCTTCCTGCATCTAGCCTGTCCAACCCCTTAAGAATTTTATAAGTTTCTATAAGATCCCCTCTCAACCTTCTAAATTCTAGAGAGTATAAACCAAGTCTATCCAGTCTTTCTTCATAAGACAGTCCTGACATCCCAGGAATCAGTCTGGTGAACCGTCTCTGCACTCCCTCTATGGCAATAATGTCCTTCCTCAGATTTGGAGACCAAAACTGTACGCAATACTCCAGGTGTGGTCTCACCAAGACCCTGTACAACTGCAGTAGAACCTCCCTGCTCCTATACTCAAATCCTTTTGCAATGAAAGCTAACATACCATTCGCTTTCTTTACTGCCTGCTGCACCTGCATGCCTACCTTCAATGACTGGTGTACCATGACACCCCAGGTCTCGCTGCATCTCCCCCTTTCCCAATCGGCCACCATTTAGATAATAGTCTGCTTTCCCGTTTTTGCCACCAAAATGGATAACCTCACATTTATCCACATTATACTGGGTGAAAGGCAGTGACAATTGTCTTAGATGGGTTAGGGCAAAATCGGCAGAAGGTGTAGTACTCCTCCATCCCCTTCAAGCCTTGGGTCAGCAGCCACGTAAATCCAAGAAATGCAAGTTCGTGATTTACGTGCCTCTAGTGGGTAGGTGAGTGGTGACATAGATCAGAATGTGGGGTGATTAGAAAAAAAATAGGATTAGTGTAGATGGGTGCTTGATTCACATTGTCGACTTGATTGGCTGAGGGTCTGTTTTCGTGCTGCATCTCTCTGTGAGCTAGGAGTACATGGCACCTGGCCTGTGACATCACACACCACATTGGTCTGAAGAAGGGTCTCGACCCAAAGCATTATCTATTCCTTCTCTCCAGAAATGCTGCCTGGCTTGCTAAGTTACTCCAGCATTTTGTGTCTACCACATTGATCTCTTCCCAACCAAGAGACAAGAGTTTAATCGTCATATGTACCAAAAACAGAACAATGAAATTCTTACTTGCTGCTGCATAATAGGTCTATAAACACAGAACTCATAGATAACATGCAGAACAAAAAGAAAAGTTCAACAATTTATTAAAAAATTGTATTTGTACAAAACAAATGCTCATAGTCCATAATGCAATGAAGGGAGTTTGAGGTTCATAGTTTTGTTGCCGTTTGTAGTATTCAGAAGCCTATTGGTTATTGGGAAGAAACGGTTCGTGAACATGAAGATCATGATTTTCAGACTCCAATGCCTTCTTCCTGATGGCAGAAGTGAAATGAGATTGTGGCCACAATGGTGTGGGTACTTGATGATGCTGGCTGCTATTTTGAGCCAGCTCCTCCTCTAGATCCATTTGATGGTGGGGAGGTCAGTAACCATGATGGACTGAGCAGTGTCCACCACTTCTTGTAATTTTCCTCATTCCTGGGTTTTGAAAATGCTGAACCAGGCTATCATGCAACTAGTCAATATGCTCTCTACCATACACCCGTTGGAAATCAGGAGAGCATTCTTTCACATACTGAATATCCTCAATCTTCTATGGAAGTAGAGGCATCGATGGACTTTCTTTATGACTGCATCAACGAGCTGAGTCCAGGACAGATCTTCAGAGATATACATGCCCAGAACATGACATTGTGCACACTCTCCACCACCAACCCCTTGATGAAGAAAAGTTTGTGAATCCTCGGCCTATCTCTTCTAAAGATAACAATCGGCTCTTAGTCTTATTGACTATGGGAGCTAAGTTGTTCTGGCACCCTCCTGCATTCTGTCATTGTTACCTATGATTCGTCCAACAACAGCAGTGTCTTTACGAATTTAAAGATGAAGTTGGAACTGTGTCCAGCCGCACAGCATGGGTAAAAAGTGAGTGGCACAGTGGACTGAGCATTAATTGTTATTGAGGAGGAAGTGTTGTTGCCAATTCGTACCCATTGTGTTGTGAGAAATTCGAGGATCCACTTGCAAAACGATGCGCAGAGACCTGGTTCCTTGAACCTAGTACCATGCTTGGAGGAAATGATGGTGTTGATCACTGAGTTGTAGTTGATGGATAACAGCCTGACGCAAGTGTTCTTATTGATGAGTAGTTTAGAGCAGGGTGGAGAACCAATCAGTGAAGAACAGCCTCATCCCCAGTGTTATTAGACTCCTACAGCAATTACCTCTTTCACACTCTTTTCCTGAGGTGCTGTGATGTATATTTATTCTCAACATGGTCTCATATGGTTATTTCATTATTGCATTTCCAGAATATATTTTGCTCCACCAAAGGTTGTACAGCAATCTTTGCACTATTCTGCTGTTTTACATTTCTTGTATATATTGATGTACTAATCATTGCTAAATACTGTTCACTTTGTGAGCTTCATGTGAACATGGAACTTCATTGCACCCTGGTATATAAACAATAAACTAATCTGAATTTGACCAACTGACATTTGCTCCATAAAATTACACAACCTCTGTACCCTTAAAGCATTACACAACTTTAACTCCTAATGCAAACTATCTCGTAAAGCCTGAATCTGATCCCAGCAATCAGTTGAAAGAGGTTGTGGCCATCTTTAAGGATGATCAATCCAATCTACAGCCCCTTTCAAGATGCCCTGAGCTTAGTTCCAAGCAGAACTTTTAATAGAAAAATTCCCACCTCTGACAATTGTTGCAGCTACCTCTCTCTCAATGGTATCATTTATGTTTACATAAAGTCATACACTCACATAAATTATTTTATTTATTTGGTTTTCATCAATTTTCACAAGGTTTCTTTAATGGGGATGAACTGAATTCCTAACAGGTTCTTAATCTGTTGAATACTTATCTGTTGATGTGCAGTTATGAGAATGAAGGTGAGTAAACTGTGAATTTGTTTACATTTATTTGGGAAAATATTCTGGTTGATAAACAATATTAAAAGTCTCTTCGGAGAACCTCCTACTGTTGCTTGTGGCGTGCTGGGGCAGAAGGACAACTTTTGGTCAATGTTGTTTAAATATTGGTTTAAGAACAGGAGTATACCACTCGATCCTCCAATTCACTGTGTACTTAGTAAGATCATGGCTGATCTAATTGCAACCTAAAGACTGCATTCCTGTCTAGGTTGTCTTTCACCACTTGACTTCTCAAAGATTTATCTCTCAGGAAAAAGGGTATCATCAATAAATACTGACCTTGTTGAAATGTCCAACAACCATCCCCGGGGAATGAACAAAGAGAAACTAATTTCCACTGAGTGACACCAATCTGATATTGCCACCTCTCCTGTTGGTAATCATGTCAGAAATAATCTTCACGACAACCAAGCTAGTCAGCATGTACTACATCCAAACAAGACCGTGACAATAACTTCAGTGACCATATTTAGAAAGGCATGACCATATGATTATAATCATGGGAGAAGTCTAGTAAGGAGCTGTTTGGTCTCTCTATGTCCTGTTGCAAGCAAATGCTAATGGTATAAGAGGAGAAGGTACAAGAGGTATGATGTGACGAATAGGATTGGAGTCACATTATCACTTCAATCTTCTCTGATCCACAAGTAGTTTTTGGTTCCATGGTAGGCAAGTCTACAATTGTCAACATCATCTTCTCCAATCAACCAAGATTAAGATGGGTCAGCTCAATTTTACTGTTACAAGCAGGTGTTCCAAGCAACCTTCTTCAATTCCTGAGTGCATGATCAGTGTTAAGAGTGCCATTTTGGTTGTGAATCTGTATAGGTGGGATATTATCAGGATGGCAAAGTGACACAGCTAGTGTTCGGTGTGGAGTTTCCGCACAAAAGTGGGATAACATTGGGATCTGGTGTTCGGCAATCAATGGTCGGTGTTGACACAATGGGCTGAAGGGCCTGTTTATATGCTGTATCTTCCCTGATATAAAATTATTTATAGTGCAAATGCACACACACTGTTTCACAAAGTACACAATGTACCATTGGGGAACAAGTGCAGCTTCCTATGAACTTTCACTTTCCTTTTCCAACTCTGCACCTCTGAGTGTGCTGTATTGAAGGTGAAATCCCATTTTAGTTAGCCGTTACTATAAGAGTACAGTTTCACTTTATACAACAGATTTGTAATTGGACTATTACTTCTGTGGTGTGTTTTAAATTTGTTTGTAATTAATTAATATTTCTCAGGGAATATACTGGTAGATAAACATATGTTAATATATAGGTTAACATGTGATGAGCATTTGTCGACACGTCGCCTGTACTTGCTGGAGTTTAGACGAATGATGGGGAACCTTAATGAAACGTCTGGAATAGTGAAAGGCTTGGATAGAATGGATGCAGAGAGGATATTTCCTATAGTTGGAGAGTCTAGGACTAGAGGTCATAGCCTCAGAATTAAAGGACGTTCTGATAAGGAGATAAGGAGAAATGTATTTAGTCAGCGGGTAGTGAAACTATGGAATTCTTTGCCACAGAAGTCTGTGGAGGCCAAGTCAGTGGATATTTTAAAGTCAGAGATAGATAGATTCTTGATTAGTACGGGTGTCAGATGTTATGGGGAGATGGCAGGAGAATGGAATTTGGAGCGACAGATGGATCAGCCATGACTGAATGGCTAAGTAGACTTGATGGGCCGAATGGCCTAATTCCTCTATCACTTATGACCTTATAATCAGATCATCAGTTCTGTTATAAAACTGATGTGGCATCTCAACATGACGTATTTAATATGTGGGTAGATTTAAATGAACTTGGATTCCTCTCACATACACTGACGAGCACATTTGGCGGTTCTGGGGTTAAATGTTACATTTTTGGTAGTCGCCCAGGAAAAACAAAACATGCCTCAAATAATCATTCCAGATGAAGCTGCGATTGACTTAATGGCCTGCCCCACTTACGAGTCCTCGGCACGCAAATTACACGACCTCGTCGTCACATTGAGGCGCACGGGCATCGTATGGCCGTGCGGGGCCGGTCCCACTGAGAATCGTAGAGGGGTATGGAGTTGTGCGCGACATCGCACGGCGCTCCAAAATTTTTGTAGCGAACGAAATCTTTGCGCGGCAACGGCCTGTCACATAACTGGCGGCCAAAGTGGGACAGGCCCAAGACCCTGGCGCGACGCAACATCTCAACTCCAATAGCAGCAGAAGCAGGCAAACGATCACCGAACTCGGCCTGGGGCTCACGGCCGTTGGGGTCTGGATCCGCCTCCACTTCTACTCCCAGAGCGGGGCCAAGTCTCCGACTCAGGGCCCTGCGGAGGTACGTCTACTCGGACTACCCTCCTAAATGGCACGTGCTGGCGACGTACTTTTTCCGCCAGGAGGGCTCACGGCTCCCGGTAGCTGGCATGATTCGACGCGCTAGGTGGGATAGGCGGGAGTTGCCTGGCTTTTACCGTGACCTCCTGAAGGCCAGGAATTTGGTGGAGGGGGGTGTCGTAGCTGTGACGGTGGGTGTTAAGGAGAGGCGTGAGCATGGAGCGATTCCGGACGAGCTTACCCCCGCTCAGTCGGAATTGTTCATAGGGCCCACGGCCCGGCTCCCTCCCCGAGAGCCGGCCCCATGCAACATGAGCCGCATTTCCGAGATGCCCAGTGTGCCGTTCTGTGACGCGGAGAGGCGTGTACTGTACAGGCTGCTCTTGCACACTCTCCACTTCCTCGCCCTCGTCTTCCGTCCAGACACACCCTGGCGGTCCGTGTTACCACCTGATGAGGGGAGCGGTCCTCAGTGGAGGTCTCTCTACAAGGGAGTCCTCCCCCTTTACATCGGGGACCTGGGGTACAAAGCCGTGGCCTGTAATAGGTATTTGAGCCGGTTCACGGACTCTTCCCCTGCTTGTCATTTCTGCGGTGAGGAAGAGACCGTGTTCCATGTGTACATAGAGTTTGAGAGGTTGCAGCCACTGTTCGAGTATCTGAAGAGGCTGCTCCTCAAGTTTTGGCTACATTTTAATCCAACGCTATTGATTTATGGGCAACCGGTACAGAGGGGGGAGGGTCGGGAGGGAGGAGGGGGTCTCCCTGTCGGTGTGCTCCTGGGCCTGGCCAAGATGGCCATTCGCGGGTCCAGGCAGCGGGCAGTCGATGGCCGCACAGCGGTCGGCTGCCTACCCCTTTTCCGGGGTTACGTCCGTGCCCACGTGTCCCTAGAACGGGAACACGCGGTGTCCATGGGGACTGTGGAGGCCTTCTGTAAACGCTGGTCACCACAGGAGGTTCAATATATTATAGATAAAAATGTTAATATTTTAATTTGATAATTTTGTTGAAGTGTTTTTTAAATTGTTTGAGCTTTCTACCTTCCCTTGTAAATTGTACATTTGTTTGAAAATCTAATAAAAAACATTTACGGAAAAAGAGCGGGGCCAAGAAAATTGAAGATAGACACAAAATGCTGGAGTAACTCAGCGGGACCGGCAGCATCTCTGGAGAGAAGCAATGGGTGACGTTTCAAGTCAAGACCCTTCTTTCAGACTGAAGAAGAGTCTCGACACGAAACGTCATCCATTCCTTCCCTCCAGAGACGTCATTCATTCCTTCCCTCCAGAGACCTTCAAGGAACCATGCAACCATCAACCATTCCTCTGCCCACCTGGCTAATTGATCGAGATCCTGCTGCAATCTTTCAAAACCATCTTCACTATCTGCAAAACTACTCACTTCTGTATCATCAGCAAATTTGCTAATCTTGCCCTGTTCTGTGACGTTTCACAGAGTGCTGGAGTAACTCAGCGGGTCAGGCTGAGTATAGAGGTTGGGAGATCATGTTGCAGTTGCATAAGAAGTTGGTGAGGCCGCATTCAGAGTATTATATTCAGTTCTGGGCACCATGTTATAGGAAAGATGTCATCAACCTGGAAAGGGTACAGTGAAGATTTATGAGGATGTTGCCAGGACTAGAGGGCCAGAGCTATAGGGAGAGGTTGAGTAGGCTGTGACTCCATTTCATGGAGCACAGGAGGATGAGGGATGATCTAATAGTGGTGTATAAAATCATGGTTTGAATAGATATGGTTGAGTCTTTTGCCCAGAGTAGGTGAATCGAGGAGCAGAGGACATAAGTTTAAGGTGAAGGGCAAAAGATTTAATAGGAATCTGAGGGGTATGTTTTTTACACAAAGGGTGGTAGGTGTATGGAACAAGCTGCCAGAGGAGGTAGTTGTGGCAGGGACTATTGCAACATTTAAGAAACAGTTAGACAAATACATGGATAGGACAGGTTTGGAGGGATATGGATCAAACGTGGGCAGGTGGGACTAGTGCAGATGGGACATGCTGGGCCGAAGGGCCTGTTTCCACACTGTATCACTCTATGACTATCTCTCTTTCCCTCTCAAACCCATTCTCCTGCCTTCTCCCCATTTCCTCTGACACCCCTATCAATCAAGAATCTATCAATCTCCTGCTGAAAAATGTCCATTTACTTGACCTCCACAGCTGTCTGTGGCAATGAATTCCACAGTTCACCACCCTCTGACTTAAGAAATTCCTGCTCATCTCCTTCCTAAGGGAATGTATTTTAATTCTGAGGCTGTGGCCACTGGGCCTTGACTCTCCCACTAGTGGAAACATCCTCTCCACATCCACTCCATCCAGGTTTTTACCAGGCTGGAACAGACGGCAACAGTTTCACACTGTGTCCCAAAGCTTGTGTCCTGTCCTGCATCACCCTAGGCAGCAGAGACGTTATAGGAGATGGCAAGCACTGTAACAAAGTAGCTCACGATGGTTTGGGTAACATTCAAGAATGTCTATGCATGTCACATCATGAATATTACTGAAAAATGGTCTTGACCCGTGTTGGCAGAGGTGCATTGTGCAGCGATTCTTGCAGCCTACCCAGTGCTAGACCAAAGATAATTCAGAGCAGTAAAAAACACAGTGGGGCATCCATCTTGTTCAAACTGGAAGAGAAACTTTATTTACACACTTGCTCACACATCAATTACAGTACATTGGCTGTCAATAACAGCACCTCTCTTTGGCTGTTATCATTGTCAGTTACTATTGGCTGCTATCATTGTCAGTCATTCACTACCTGCACCAAGATTGTCTGAGTAACAATACAACATTAAGATTAACACCCCCACTTGCTCTCGCATTGTTATCTTAACTCAAAATAAAACATCCTAAGGTTTTCTACCTTACATCATGTAGACTTTTACATACATGGTTACTCTCCAAACATAAACTTTGCAAACTCCATCAACTTAAATTTTGTTGCAGGTTTAGTCATCACATCTGCTACCATCTGGTCTGTTGGGCAATACTCGTAATCTATTGGTGCATGTATGTAGGCAGTTTTGACATCCATCTGATGTAAAATCGGGTTTTCCTGTGCTGCTTTTTGCATCATCACTCTGATACTGGTCAGGTTAGCAGTAGGAGAAAATGTCTCCTCATAGTCTACACCCAATATTTGACTGTATCCTTTGGCTACACACCGTGCCTTGTATTTATCAGATCCATCCTCATTGTTCTTGATTGCATATACCCATCTACCCCCCACTGCTTTCTTACCCTCAGGCAAGTTGGTTAGGGTAAATGTGTCATTTTCTCTCAGCGACTGCATTTCCTCATGCATTGCGTTAACCCATTCCTTTGAGTTAGTTGAGGTTACAGCTTCCCTGAATGTTAGGGGGATGTTACACATCAATCTGTAGCAATAATCTATGTTAATCATTACATGATCATCACTCGCCTTGCCAGTTACATATTAACTTAAGTAACCTGGTTTCTTCCTCAATCTAGAAGGGTAACGTGCAGGCTCATGCTTGGTTTCACCTATCTGTGCTTGGCTATTCACCTCAGGCCTAGTTACTGGATCTTGGCCCTGAGTATGTCCTGGACTCTCATCAGTATTTTTTCTCATCCTACTGGCCCTATTCTGCACCTCAAAGTCATCGTCACTGGGGGTCATGTCAGTCTGTGTCTGCCTCTCTATAATTGTTTTGGTCACAAACTTCACCAGTCTGTGCTTCTTTACTTTCCCGTTGTCAGGATAGTAAACCATGTAAGCTGGGCTATTCTTGTCGTACCCGACAAAGATTCCCTTCTCACACTTTGAGTCCAGTTTTCTCTTGTCCTGTTTATAGGCATAACACTCAGACCCAAACTTTTGCATCCTAGACAGGTTGGGCCGTTTGCTTGTCAGCATCAAGTAAGGCGTCTGCTTTGTGCGCTTGTTAAAGCATCTGTTCCTCACTACAGCTGCTGTCTGCACTGCATAGGTCCAAAACTGTTTAGGTAACTCACTCTCTATTAGCATACACCTGGCCATGTCAAACAGGGTGCGCCAATTTCGCTCAGCAGTACCATTCTGGTGTGGTGAGTATGGCGCTGATGTCTCATGTCTAATGCAATTTCTGCTGAGTAGTGCCTGATAATTCTTTCCCATGAATTCAGTACCATTGTCAGACCTCATACATTTAATCTTCCCGTATGGGGCTGTGTCAGCAAGAAACCTCTCGGTGGCTTGCACTGTGTCAATCTTATTCTTTAGAAAGTACACAAACATTGCACTGGAATAATCATCAGTGAATGATAGCGCAAACCTGTACCCCTCTCTGGACTCTGGGTCTATCGGTCCCGCTAAACCTGTGTGTACCAACTTCAAAGCTGCTTTGGCTCTTACATCAGGGTCCCTGTTCCTAGTTTGGATAAACTTTCCCTGAGTACACACTTCACAGTGTAGAGCAGGTTTGTCTGTTTTGCCCTTAATTGCCATACCTTCAACAACACTTGGTAATTTTTGAATATCTTCATAATTACAGTGCCCTAGAATCTCATGCCATGTCTGCATATCATAACTGCTCTTACATTGGTCATCACATTCAATGTTTACCGTGTGCAAATAGTACAGTCTGTTGTACTCATGAATGTGGAATTTTGTACCGTCCTTGTGTTGTAGGACGTCTTCCCCGTCCCTGAAGATTACGGTTGCTCCGCTGGAAGTAGCTGCTTTTACAGAGAAGATGTCCTGCGGGTATGAGGGGATGTACAATGCCTGCCTCAGTGTTGTGTTGTGGCGGCGCCCTTGGCTGTCGACCAAGCAAACCTCCGCATCTCCTCTGCGCTCCGCGACTCCATCACACCTTGTGCCGTCAGCTAACTCCACGCAGTGTGTCTCGGACTGGAACATATCGTCGAACTTCTTGAACTTTGCTATGTCAGTGATGATATGCGAAGTTGCCCCCGTATCGACCATCAGTCCTTTCAACTCGACTCCACGCTCTGACTGGCTCTTCGCGTCTCTTTCACTCACCAGGAATGCATATTCCTTGTTGTTAGTCTCCCCGGAAACTTGTCGTGCGTCGTCCCGCCGCTGTTTCCGTCTGCAGGTTGCGTCCCGATGTGTGGTGCTTTTACAGTGACTACACCACTGCTTGCATTGACATGCTCTGGCTTTATGTCCTTTTAGGCCACACCTGAAGCACACAATGTCTGCTCTCTCCGCACTTGTACTTGTCGTGTCGGGTCTCACACTCGGTTGCACACGTGCCTTCATGACATTGTCGTCGGATGCTGCCGCACGCATCTTTTCCGTGTCTTCATAGCTCCGTAATTTAGTTTTAAATTTGGCAAAAGGCATTGCCTGCTCACTTTGCGTGACATGGATAGCAAATGGTTTGAAAGATTCAGGCAGTCCCTTCAGAATCATTGCAATTAACAGTCCGTCACTCAATACCTCACCAGCGTTTCTCAATGCTGTGATGGCTGTCTCTGCCCTTATAACATATTCAGTTACACTCTCGCTGCTCAACTTTTGAAGTGAAGTCAGTTCTGTATACAGACTTATTATACGTGGCTTTCCCTTACCCGCATAATAATCTCTCAAAATAGTTAGCGCTTTCCGCCCATCGTCTGCTGCTTCTCGCATTACCAGCGACAAACTCTTGTCATCCAGAAACTGGATTAGCTCAGCATATGCCTCTGAATTTTTGGCCTCGTCTCCTTCTTCATTGTCGGTAGGCTCTTCCAAGATGGTATCCTTTAGCCCTTGTAACCGAAGATGGCCCAAAAATTTTGTCTCCCACAGCTCATAGTTCTTTTCATCTCCGTCAAAAACTAGCCGAGACCAGCGGCTACTCGACTGGGTGCTCCGTCTACTCATGGTGCTAGCTTAGCAAGTTAACTCTCACCGGACATTACTCTCGGTGGTAAATCCCTGGGTAACTGTCTCTGGGTACCTCTGGGTAACTCTAGGTAAAGCTGGGTAAAGCTGGGCCCATAACCTGTTGGCAGAGGTGCATTGTGCAGCGATTCTTGCAGCCTACCCAGTGCTAGACCAAAGATAATTCAGAGCAGTAAAAAACACAGTGGAAGAGAAACTTTATTTACACACTTGCTCACACATCAATTACAGTACCTCTCATTGGCTGTCAATAACAGCACCTCTCTTTGGCTGTTATCATTGTCAGTTATTATTGGCTGCTATCATTGTCAGTCATTCACTACCTGCACCAAGATTGTCTGAGTAACAATACAACATTAAGATTAACTTCTTTACAATTGAGAGCATATTTTTCATATATGTCAACAACCCGAAATATAATCTATAACTTTTTTCCAGAGATGCTGCCTGACTCACTGAGTTACTCCAGCACTCTGTGACATGTCATCTATCCATGTTCTCCAGAGATGCTGCCTGAGCCGCTGAGTTACTTCAACATTTTGTGAAACATCGCCTATTAATATTCTCCACAGATGCTGCCTGACCCACTGAGTTACTCCAGCACTTTGTGTCTATTTTCATAGAAACACAGAAAATAGGTGCAGGAATGGGCCATTCGGCTCTTCGAGCCAGCACCGTCATTCATTGTGATTATGGCTGATCGTCCCCAATCAATAACCCGTGCCTGCCTTATCCCCATATCCCTTGACTCCACTAGCCCCTAGAGCTCTATCTAATTCTCTCTTAAATCCATCCAGTGATTTGGCCTCCACTGCCCTCTGTGGCAGGGAATTCCATAAATTCACAACTCTCTGGGAGAAAAAGTTTTTTCTCACCTCAGTCTTAAATGACCTCCCCTTTATTTTAAGACTGTGGCCCCTGGTTCTGGACTCGCCCAACATAGGGAACATTTTTCCTGCATCTAGCTTGTCCAGTCCATTTATAATTTTATATGTTTCTATAAGAATCTCCCTCATCCTTCTAAACTCCAGTGAATACAAGCCTAGTCTTTTCAATCTTTCCTCATATGACAGTCCCAGGGATCAATCTCGTGAACCTATGCTGCACTGCCTCAATCACAAGGATGTCCTTCCTCAAATTAGGACCAAAACTGTACACAGTACTCCAGATGTGGTCTCACCAGAGCCCTATACAACTGCAGAAGAACCTCTCTACTCCTACACTGAAATCCTCTTGTTATGAAGGCCAACATTCCATTAGCTTTCTTCACTGCCTGCTGTTTTTCCCTTCACCCATCTGCCCAAGCCGACTCTCCCCCCTCCTTTTCTATGTACCTTTCCACCCATAAACCTCTCTCTGCCTTTACATTTAACTCCTCTTTCAAATCTGCTCTACTTATCTACATGCATTTTTATCCTTAACTTTTTAGTCATAGAATGATGCAGTGTGGAAACAGGCCCTTCAGCCCAACTTGCCCACACCGCCCAACATGCCCCATCTAAACTAGTCCCACTCACACGCGTTTGGCCCATATCCATCTAAACGTGTCCAAATGTCTCTTAAACATTAGGATAGTCCCAGCCTTAACTACCTCCTCTGGCAGCTCATTCCATACATCCAGCACCCTTTGTGTGAAAAAGCTACCTCTCAGATTCCTGTTAATTACTGAAATATTGGTCATAAATTTGGTGCAAAAATGCTCCATAATAAGGCTTGGAACGCATCAGAGAGCATCTAAACCCTGGCATCGTGGGACTTCACGCTTCGCGCTCGAGATGTGCGCAGCGCGCACATTATTTCACATTAAATATTCTGTAATCCTGTCATGCTACCCCCCTTTTTGGAAAGCTTCGTGCAGGCCTGGACAAAGCCCCATCATTTATTTATTTGCCTCTGTTCTCCACAATATGAGATTTGTAATAGAAAAAAGCATTTTCCCTGCAGCCCTTCTTGAAAAGAGGTACAACATTTGCCACCCTCCAGTCTCCCGGCACCTCTCCTGTATTTAAGGATGACTCGTAAATTTCAACCAGGGCTCCTGCAATCTCCTCTCTAGTTTCCCACAATGTCCTCGGATATAGCAGATCAGGCCCTGGAGATTTGTCTATCTTCAAACACAACAGTACCATCAGTACTTCTTTGACAGTAATCCAGACTGCTCTCACAACACTTCCAATGACTGATCCAATTTCCTCTGTCCTGTCTTTCTCCTTGGTAAATACCAAGGAGAAATACTCATTTAGGGCCTTGCCCATTTCCTGTGGCTCCACACAGAGGTGACCGATTTGATTCCTGAGTGGTCCCACTCTCCCTCTAGTTATCCTTTTCCCCTTATGTATTTATAAAATCATTTGGGATTGTCCTGAATGCTACCTGCCAGAGCTATCTCATGGCCTGTTTTTGCCCTTCTGATTTCCTTTTTTAGTTTACTCCTTAGCTCCCAAAACGCCTTCAAGGATGCACTTGATCTCAACTGCCTAAACCGGTCCCGTGCATCCTTCTCGTTTTTGACTAATGTCTAATTTTCACGTCAGCTAAGCTTTCTTACGTTTGCCTGCTTTGCCTTCACTCTAACGGGGACGTACACATCCAGAGCTTTCTTCAGTACACTTTTATAAACATCCCACTTGGCCGATGGTCCTTTACCATTTAATGACCTGCTCCAATCAACTTGAGCAAGACCCTCTCTCATACCCTCAAATGTTTCAATCTTGTTTGCTATATTTAAGAGGGAGTTAGATGTGGCCCTTGTGGCTAAGGGGATCAGGGGGTATGGAGAGAAGGCAGGTACGGGATACTGAGTTGGATGATCAGCCATGATCATATTGAATGGCGGTGCAGGCTCGAAGGGCCGAATGGCCTACTCCTGCACCTCATTTCTATGTTTCTATGTTTCAAAGTTAGCCTTACTCCAGTTGTGCATTTTAACACATAGACCCTCTCCGTTCTGATCCATAACTATCTTAACTAATCAAACTGTGGTCCCAAAGGGCTCCTCCACACACATTTCATTAACTTGCCCTTTCCAATTTCCCAATACTAGATCCAGCGTTGCCCTCTCACATGTGGGGGCCTCCACATACTGCTTAAGAAAACTCTCCTGATCACTTTTGAGGAATTGCACCCCATCTGAACCCTTCACGCTATGATTTTCCCAGTCTATATAGGGAAAGTTAAAATCCCCTACTACAACAACCTTATTTGAGCTGTCTACAATCTCCCGGCACATTTGTTTTTCTAATTCCCATTGACTATTCCGGGCTCCGACCTAAAACGAGAACAGGGCCTTGCAAGAAGAGAGTCCAATTCCACCTATAAAGGCAGGACGAGTGTGTAGGAAGGAACTGCAGATGCTGGTTTACACTGAAAAGTCACAAAAAGCTGGAATAACTCAGCGGGTCAGGCAACATGTATAGAAAAGGGAATAGGTGACATTTTGGATTGAGACCCATCTTCAGACCGAGAGTCAGGGGAAAGGGAAATGGGAGATATAAAGGTGCATACTGTAGCAGCGAGAGAGGAGAACTTCTTTAATGTAGGCATACCTTGAGGAGATTTCTCAGTGAAGCAGACAAAATATGTAGGAAGGAACTGCGTGGGCTTTCTCCACGTGCTCACATACACTGGTGACGGCATTTGGAGGTATCGTGGTTAAATGTTTGGTACATCTTTGGTAGTCACCTAGGAAAAACAAAATGCGCCTCAAATAATAATTCTAGATGAAACAGTGATTCACTTGCACTTCATTCAATCAGATGCAGTGCATTCGATGTTCATAGTTTGGTTTCGTTTACACTGGAGAAATGAAACGCAAATTGAGTGGTCGTTTTGCTGTGCACTTGCTCTCTGAATTTCCTTCATTTATTCTCAATTTCACTCCCTTCACCACTTGTCTGTCTACACCTCCTCCACTGCAACATTGTGACCTGAAAATAAACTAGAATTATAACACCTCAGCAAAGTCCCCAACTTAGTATCACATTACCATGGTTGCACCAACTTGTGTTCTTGTGTATGACAGTAATCTTGACGAGTTTGCCAATTATTTTTGCTTTGATGAATTATATTGTTATCCTGTGTCCAGCTAATGAACTTTGTCCATGTTAAAATGCTGTGTTTGTTTCTTTCTCAAAATCACAAACTTGAAAGAAAATAAACACACAAAAATATTAGTCCGGAGATATTACTGGTTCATTGGAGCAAAGCAATGCAGATGCTGAAGATCTGAAGCAAAAAAAAACGGTGGATTTGTTCGACAGGACAAGCAGCATCTACTCTAGCTTCTTAAACTGATTTGCACAACCCTAATACTAAATCAGCATGGAATACTGTACAAGGACCAATCCATGCACTACTATGGATTTAATTTTCCTGATTGTGTTTTATACTGAAATCTTGCCTAATGTTTTTTTCATCTAGCCCTCAACATCAGAAAGACCAAAAAGGTGTTTGTTAACTCAAGGAGTGAGAGGATGAACACAATCTGTACTCATCAATGGAATGGGAACAGATAGATCATCAGCAAAGATGGTTAACGGCTTCATGTTTCTTGGTATCCCTATCACGAGCAACTTTACCAGGTCCCTTTACACTGATCTAGTGATCAAGAAAGTGAATCAGCATGTTTATTTTCTTACAGTAGGTGCCTGAGACGATTTACCATGTCCCCAAGGATTTTCTCGAATTTCTACAGATGCGCTATAGAGGGTATATTGATGGTATACACCTCTTCCTGTACGGGTATGGCTGCCCAGCCTGCAGCTGTCCATTTTTTCATCTCTTTTTTTAAGTTTTTAGTTAGTTGAGTTTTTGTTTTCGGAGTTCTAACGTTTTTTATGTGGGGGTGGGGTGGGGGGTGGGACTGCTTTTTCAAGTCCCTACCTGGTCGGTGAAGCTGCTTTCCTCCGGGCTGCACCTTCAACCCGTCCCAGAGGGTCTGGAGCGGCGTTTCCTGACGGGACCGGCCAGAACCACGGCTTTGGCGGCGCCGCAGCGCTGAAGCATTATCGCGGAATGGAGCGGGCGAGGCCTTGCCCGGGTCGCCGCGCTGGAGCTCCGGTATGCTGGGACCAGCGACAAAAGCATCGAGGAGCTGTAGGATTGTGGAGCGGCCAGCCGCGGGCTGCGGCGCTGACCTTAAACATTGCGGAGCCTGGGATCTCTCACCGAGATCGCCAGTGTTGGAGCTCCATTCAGCGCAGATTGTCGGCTTGGAAGCTGCGGTCTCCAGTAAGGGGGCAGCCATTCCTGGCACCCCAAGCCGCTGAGAGGATTCTCCCAACGCCGGAGCACCATCACCCGGCAAGAACGGCCTGGAACACTGGGCCTCCGTAACGGCGACTGCGGAGGCCTCAATAGGCCCGACTATGGGTGGACATGGGGATGGGGACTGGACTTTGTGCCTTCCCTCACAGTGGGAACCATTGTGGGGGGATGTTTTTATGTTCATTGTTAAATTTTTAATGTTGTGTCTTATCTTTATTTGTGTGCTGCATGGCAAGTCAAATTTCACTACACCAATTGGTGTATGTGATAATAAATGCCCATTGTATCCTTTGTATCTGCTGTTGACTGCCTGAACCTGCAGAGAGTGGAGAATACAGCCCAGCCCACCACAGGCTCATCATTCCTTTCATCCAGTTCATATACAGTGTGTTGCACCTGGAAGGCTGGAAGTATTCTCAAGGATGCCTACCATCCTGGCGAACCGCCACTCCCCAGACCAAGAATACCTCACAGTGAAATGCCATTCCTACTACCTGCCATAAAAATGCTGATGATAATCTTGCACACCGTCACCATTAGTCTTGAAGCAAAGTGCCCTGAGGCCTTGTTCATAATAGCTGAGGAATTCAATCTGGCCAAACTCAAGAGCTTGACTTCAAAATGCTATCAGCACATCTCCTGTCCAACCAGAGATCTAAATACCCTCAACCACTGCTGCAGAACCAGCAAAGACTCCATCCCCCAACCACATTTTGGTAAATCTGACTTTGAAGTTGAAGGACCAAGTACAGGAAGTCATGCAGTGCTGGTCTGAGGAAACAAGTGAGATCGTAGGCGACTGCTTTGAGTTGATGGACTGATCCTTATTCAAGGAGTCTGTCGCTAACCAAAATGAGTGTGCCACACCTGTTACAGACTTCATCAGCAAGTGTGTAGAGGAATGCATACCAAACACAATACATGTGTGCCCCAACCGGAAACCATGGATGAACCGCGAGGAACCCGTTGAAATCCAATTTTGTAGTCAAATGAGTCAAACAATCCCAAAAGCTACAAGAAAACTATCTAGCAATTTTACAAAGACATTAAGGATGCCAAGAGGGAATTCCAGACCAGGCTGGAGTCCCTAGGCAATAACACACTCACCCGTGGATTGTGGCGAGGTTTACATGCTATGAAAGGCTACAAAGTGAAGTCAGATTGTATCGCTGGTAAATATGGGGCCCTCCCCAATGAGCTCAATTCTAGGCCCGCTTTGATCAGAAGGTCAGTGGACGAATGTCACCCACCCCATCAGTCTCAGGTATGGCTGAACCAATGTTTACTGTGGCTGACACTGTAAGATAAGCCCGAGAGTGATTCAGCAGAAAGCCACTGGCCTGGATGAAGTCTCCAGTCATGTTGTTAGGGCCTCCATGAACCAGCTTCCACTACTTTCACTACTCCATTCTGAAATCCCCACCTGCTTTTACAAGAGATACAAAGAATTTATTAGCCAAGTATGTAAAAACATACAAGGAATTTGATTTGTCATACAGTCATACCAAAAAAGGAGCAAGACACACAACTACATGAAAATTAACATAAACATCCAACACAGCGCACTGTGATGGAAGGCAATAACGTATTATCTTTTTCCCTCCATTTTTCCCGCAGTCGGGACAGTCGAACCATCCGCAGTTGGGTCGATCGAAGCTCCCGCGTCGGGGCTTTTAGAAGACCACTATCATCGTGGGACCAAAGAAAAGCAAGGTAGTGTGCTTCAATAACTATCATCCAGTGGCTTTGACATCCACCATCATGAAGTGCTTAGAGATGTCGGTGGTAACGCACATTAACACCAGCCACCAGCCTTGATTCACTGCAG
This sequence comes from Leucoraja erinaceus, assembly GCF_028641065.1. Taxonomy (NCBI): domain Eukaryota; kingdom Metazoa; phylum Chordata; class Chondrichthyes; order Rajiformes; family Rajidae; genus Leucoraja; species Leucoraja erinaceus. The sequence goes on from NC_073389.1 coordinate 38,772,508, forward strand.
TTTACATACATGGCAGCACAGCAGATACCATCTCCCTAGCCCAAAGCTCATCTCCAGAACACCTGGACAACATAGACACCCATGCCAACCTCCCATTCATTACCTATAGATCCGCCTTCATCACCATAATCCCACCTAAACTGGTTACTGGGGCAGATGTAAGTTCGGCCTTCCTGAGAGTGATTCGGCAGAATGCCACTGGCCCGTGTCCTCATCTCCAAAATCTGGACCAAAGACTCAGCATACTTCCCTGCTCCTGGATCCTCAACCTTCTGATCCATAGACCACAATAAGTGAGGATAGTCAACAACACATTCTCCACAATAATCATCAACACTGGTGCTCCTCAAGGATGTGCTCTCAGTCCCTTACTATACTCTCCACGCACTCACGACTACAGTGTAGGGAAACTCTACTCTAACTCCAACTACAAGTTTGCAGATGAATGAATGAATGAATGAATATGTTTATTGGCCAAGTATTCACATACAAGGAATTTGCCTTGGTGCTCCGCCCACAAGTGACAACATGCCATACACTGACAGTTACGAATGATACATAAAACATTAAACATCAATAATAAAACACCTTTGATCAAGCAAGTGAACCAAACAAATACCAGAGCAAAAGGAGGCTACAGATTTTTGGTTATTGAGTAGAGCTGCTACTCGTGGAAAAAAAGCTGTTTTATGTCTGGCTGTGGCAGTTTTGACAGTCCGGAGTCGCCTTCCAGATGGAAGTGATTCAAAGAGTTTGTGGCCAGGGTGAGAGGGGTCAGAGATGATCTTACCCGCTCGCTTCCTGGCCCTTGCAGTGGAATGGAGGGAAGGTTGCAGCCAATAACCTTCTCAGCTGATCGGACAATTCGCTGTAGCCCCTGGGTGTCGTGCTTGGTGGCTATCCCAAACCAGACCATGATGGAGAAGGTGAGGACAGATTCTATGATGGCCGTATAGAATTGGACCATCATTGCCTGTACCAGATTGTGCTTCCTCAGCTGCCGTAGGAAGTACATCCTCTGTTGTAGGCACCAAGCACAGGCAGACTTTACTCAGACCTGCTGTAGATTTGGGAGCAACAGCAGGAGGAGATTAGCAAGAGATACGACTGATTGGCTCTAGCCCGAGTGGGAGGAGAGAAGTGCGTCAGAGGGGTGAAAACAGTTGAAAAGTAGAAGCCAAACACAGGCAGACTTTACTGAGAACTGCTGTAGATTTGGGAGCAACAGCAGGAGGAGATTAGCAAGCGATACGACTGATTGGCTCTAGCCCGAGTGGGAGGAGAGAAGTGAGCCAGTGCCGGGAAAACAGTTGAAAACTGAGGTCAAGGACACCGCTGGTGCCTCTGGCTGCTACAAATGCGAGAAGTGCATCCAGGTAGAGCTCCTGAAGGACCGTGTTGGGGAACTGGGGAAGCAAGTGGATGACCTCCGTTTCGTACAATAAATTGAGTCGTTCCTCGACAAGTCCTACGGTAAGATTGTTACACCTAAGGTACTGGAAGAGAGGAGGTAGGAGACAGTGAGAAAGGGAGGGAAGCATGGAATGCAAACGTCCCCGGGTGTTGTACCTCTTGTGAACAGGTTCACCCATTTAGAAGCTGTCAGGACAGAAGACGTCAGGACCAACGGGACACCAACTGCAAGCACAGTGATCCCGGAGACTCAAAGCCAGCAGCAACTCTAGCCCAACCCCGTTCCAACTCCAGAGGAACCCAGGTTGCAGATGAGGGGGCGCAGCTCGGGCTGTGGGTGAACTGCCACTTGTCGCAGTAGCAGCCCATCGGGGAGTGGGGTCCTGTTGGTCCTGACGTCTCCGGCCACCCCGCTGGACAGGAGCTGAGACTGGGAACTGTACCGCCCTTGCCCCCTCCCTCTGCAACTGCAAAGAACCCCACTCTCCTGCTCACCTGCAAGGGCGGTACAGTTCCCAGTCTCAGCCCCTGTACAGGAGGGTGGCCGAATACGTCAGGACCACCAGAAGCCGCTCGCCGATGGGCCGCTACAGTGACAAGTGGCAGTTCGCCCGCAGCCCGAGCTGCGCCGCCTCATCGGGACACCAACCCCCAGGCCCACTGCAAGCACGGAGATCCCAGATCAGCAACTCCAGCCCAGCCCCGTTCCAACTCCAGAGGAACACGCTCCCCATAGGGGCAGAAGCTGATGGTGTGTAAGGTGCGTCTTGTTCTTGGGATGGCGCAGCTCGGGCTGTGGGCGAACTGCCACTTGTCGCCGTAGCGGCCCATCGGGGAGCGGATTCCTCTGGAGTTGGAGGGACAGGGAGACACATCGGCTTTTGAGAATGGTGGGCAATCACTTCAAAAGTTCTGCCCACACAGTCAGTACACCTCTCCTATACTTGTCTCCCGCACTAAGATTATCTCGCAGAGAATGATCCCAGCCTAACCCTCCCTATACTCTCCTATTCTGCAAGAAACAACTACATTGAAGACTCAAACTCGCGATCGAGTAACTGCCGGGATCGAGGCGCAAATTCGCAACCTTGCGGATATGAGCCGAGCACTCTACCACTGAGCCAGCCGTTAAAATCTACGCTAAAAATCTTCCAAGCCGAAAAATTCCGAATTACGAAAAGTGTCTGGTCCCAAGGCTTTCTGATAAAAGGTTGTGCACCTGTACAAACGTAAAGCACACGGTATTGGGGGTTCAGTATTGATGTGGAGAGAGAACTGGCTGGCAGACAGGAAGCAAAGGGTAGAAGTAAACGGGTCCTTTTCACAATGGCAGGCAGTGACTAGTGGCGTACCGCTAGGCTCAATTCTGGGACCCCAGCTATTTACGATATATATTAATGATTTGGACGAGGGAATTGAATGCAACATCTCCAAGTTTGCGGATGACACAAAGCTAGGGGGCAGTGTTAGCTGTGAGGAGGATGCTAGGAGGCTGCAAGTTCACTTCGATAGGCTGGGTGAGTGGGCAAATGCACGGCAGATGCAGTATAATGTGGATAATTGTGAGGTTATCCACTTTGGTAGCAAAAACGGGAAAGTAGATTATTATCTGAATGGTAGCCGATTAGGAAAGGGGGAGATGCAACGAGACCTGGGTGTCATGGTACACCAGTCATTAAAAGTAGGCATGCAGGTGCAGCAGGCAGTGAAGAAGGCGAATGATATGTTAGCATTCATAGCAAAAGGATTTGAGTATAGGAGCAGGGAGGTTCTACTGCAGTTGTACAGGGTCTTGGTGAGACCACACCTGGAGTATTGAGTACAGTTTTGGTCTCCTAATCTGAGGAAAGACATTCTTGCCATAGAGGGAGTACAGAGAAGGTTCACCAGACTGATTCCTGGGATGTCAGGACTTTCATTTGAAGAAAGAATGGATAGACTCGGTTTGTACTTGCTAGAATTTAGAAGATTGAGGGGGGATCTTATAGAAACTTACAAAAATTTTGAGGGGTTGGACAGGCTAGATGCAGGAAGATTGTTCCCGATGTTGGGGAAGTCCAGAACAAAGGGTCACAGTTTAAGGATAAGGGGGAAATATTTTAGGACCAAGATGAGGAAAACTTTTTTCACACAGTGGTGAATCTCTGGAATTCCCTGCCACAGAAGGTAGTTGAGGCCAGTTCATTTGCTATATTTAAGAGGGAGTTAGATGTGGCCCTTGTGGCTAAAGGGATCAGGGGGTATGGAGAGAAGGCACGTACAGGATGCTGAGTTGGATGATCAGCCATGATCATATTGAATGGCAGTGCAGGCTTGAAGGGCCGAATGGCCTACTCCTGCACCTATTTTCTATGTTTCTATGTTGTGCCTTTTTGACCCCACTTAAGGTCCTTGGAGATGATGGTTCCCAGGAACTTAAAAGACTCCACAGATGTGACTGTGGTGTTGTTGATGGTGAGTGGGGTGAGGGGAGGGGGAGCTCTCCTAAAGTCTACAATCAATTCCACTGTCTTGAGAGCATCGAGCTCCAGGTTGTTGCGATGGCACTAGGACGCCAGCCGTGACACTTCCTGTCTGTAGGCAGATTCCTCCCCATCCTGGATCAGTCCAATCAGGGTTGTGTCATCCGCAAACTTGAGAAGCTTGATAGAGGAGTCTGTAGAGGTGCAGTCATTGGTGTAGAGAGAGTAGAGGAGAGGAGAGAGTATGCAGCCTTGTGGTGCTCCTATGCTGAGCATTTGTGGGTCCAAGATGTGCTTCCCAGCCTCACATGCTGCTTCCTGTCTGTCAGGAAGCTGGTGATCCACCGACAGAGGGGTTCAGGCACAGTCAACTCGGAAAGTTTGGAGTGTAGTAGCTCTGGCACAATGGTGTTGAATGCAGAGCTAAAATCAACAAAATCCTCGCATAGGTCCCCTGGCGGTCTAGGTGCTGGAGGATGAAGTGCAGGCACAGGTTGACTGCATCATCCACAGATCTATTGGCCCGATATGCAAACTGCAGATGGTCCAGCAGGGTTTGTGATAATTTTCAGCTTGGCCAGCACAAGCCTTTCAGGGGTCTTCATGACTACAGAGGTCAGTGCAATGGGCCTGACAAGTATTCCTTGCCTTTTTGGGTACAGGGACAATAGTGGAGATTTTGAAGCAGGCAGGGACAGTACAGGTTTGCAGGGACTAGTTAAAAATGTCTGTGTAGACCGGTGGCAGTTGTTCAGCACAGAGCTTGAGTGTAGAGGGGAAACATTGTCCGGTCCCAGAGATTTACGGCTTTTCTGTCTTCTGAAAAGGCTCTCCACCTCCTTTAATTTTATTGTTGACTAGACCAAGTGCAGACCCGTCGGGTCTGTTTCCCCAACGGCGTTTGCAGGGGGGGGGGGGTGAGAAGAGTGGAGCAAGGGGAGAGGAGGAGGAGGAAACGGGATAGATTCGGGAGGAAAAGGAGAGCGGGGGTAGGGGGTGAGAGATGGGGAGAGAGATGTGGGGGAGGGGGGGGGGGGAGGGAGGGGACGGGAGAGGGAGGGGGAGGGGGGGGGAGAGGAGGGAGGGGAGAGAGTGGAGGGGAAGGGGGAGAGAAGTGGAAAGAGTGGGGAGGGAGGAGGAGGAGGGGTAGGGGGAGTGATGGAAGAGGGACAGAGGTATAGGGGGAAGGGGCAGGGGAGAGAGAGCGAAGGGGGTGGGGTAGAGAGGGAAGGGGGGTGGGGGGGAGAGAGGGATGGGAGAGGGGAGAGTGGTGAGGAGAGAGGGAGAGCAGAGAGAAGGGGGAGAGAAGTGGAAGAGTGGGGAGGGAGGGAGGTGTAGAGGGGTAGCAGGAGTGGTGGAAGAGACCCGGGGAGTGGTGGTGAAGAGGAACAGAGGGGTAGGAGGAAGATGTGGGGGAGGGGAAGAGAGAGGGGTGGGGGAGGGAGAGGAGTGGGGTAAGGCGAGAGAAGTGGAAGAGTGGGGAGGGAGGGGTAGGAGGGAGTGGTAGAAGAGGGACAGATGTGTAGGGGGAAGGGGGTGTGGAGAGAGGGAAGAGAGAAGGGGGTGGTGTAGAGAGGGGAAGGGGGTGGGGGAGAGAGGGATGGGTGGGAGAGGGAGAGGGTGAGGAGAGCGAAACAGAAACATAGAAATTAATTGCAGTAGTAGGCCATTCGGCCCTTTGAGCCTGCACCACCATTCAATATGATCATGGCTGATCATCCAACTCAGTATCCTGTACCTGCCTTCTCTCCATACCCCTGATCCCTTTAGCCACAAGGGCCACATATAACTCCCTCTTAAATATAGCCAATGAACTGGCCTCAACTACCTTCTGTGGCAGAGAGTTCCAGAGACTCACCACTATCTGTGTGAAAAATGTTTTCCTAATCTCAGTACTAAAGGATTTCCCCTTTATCCTTAAACTGTGTCCCGCTTGTCCTGGACTTCCCCAACATCGGGAACAATCTTCCTGCATCAGACAAATGCAATTCAGGACTTTTCTCTTCACAAGCAAAGTCAGAATGACGGTTAGTGAAGAGTTCGAACAATCGCTGAACGTTCAGATGCTGCGCGCGCCTCCTGCACCAAAGGGGGGAGGGGGGGGGGGGGGGGGGGTAGCGTGTGTCGTCACACACAAAGATCTTGGAGCGGTGAGCTCCGCTATAAGATCTTTGGTCACATACTAAGCATGCACCTCCACAAACAGATGAGCGTCTTCTTGAATGGAGAGTGCGTGGCCGCCTCCACAAACAGTCACACACACTGTGGACCCGCCTCCACAAAAAATATTGTGTGAGGAAGGGGAGGAGGAGGGTGGAGAGGGGGAGGGGGAGGGGGAGGAGAAGAAGAGGGGGGAGGAGAGGATGGGGGAGAGAGGTGGGGGGGGAAGGGTTGGAGCGGGCGTGCATGAGTCGAGAGAAGAGAGAAGGGCAGAGAGAGAGAGAGAGAGAGGCTGGAACAACAACAAAAAAGCTGGATAAACTCAGCGGGTGCAGCAGCATCTATGGGCCAAAGGAAAAGGGCAACGTTTATGGCCGAAACCCGGAAGAAGGGTTTCGGCCAAAAACGTTGACCATTCAATTCGCTCCATAGATGCTGCCGCACCCGCTGAGTGTATCCAGCTTTTTTTTTATGTCTACCATCGATTTTCCAGAATCTGTAGTTCCTTCTAAAAGGCCGAGACTGTGCACGGTAAGGGAATGAGGAGGGAGAGGAGGAAAAGTGTGGAGGGATGGGGGGAATGGGATGGGAGGGAGAGAGGGGTGGGGGGGGAGAGAGAGAGGGTAAAGAGTGTGGGGGGGGGAGAGAAGTGGAAGAGTGGGGAGGGGGAGGGATCGAGGGGGAGAGGGGTAGCAGGAGTGGTGGAAGAGGGACAGGGGGAGTGGTGGAAGAGGGACAGAGGGGTAGGGGAAGGGGTTGTGGAGAGCGGGGTAGACAGGGGTGGAGGAGGGAGAGGTCTGGGGTAAGGGGAGAGAAGTGGAAGAGGGAGGGGTAGGGGGAGTGGTGGAAGAGGGACAGAGGGGAAGGGGGCGGGGGAGGGAGGGGGAGGGGAGGGGGTGGGGGTAGAGAGGGAAGGGGTGGGGGGAGAGAGGGATGGGAGAGGGGTGAGGAGAGGGAGAGGGGGAGGAGAGAAGGGGGAGAGAAGTGGAAGAGTGGGCAGGGAGGGAGGGGTAGCCGCGGGAGTGGTGGAAGAGGGACGGGGAGTGGTGGAAGAGGGACAGAGGGGTAGGGGAAGGGGTGTGACAGGGAGGGGTAGAAAGAGGGGTGAGGGAGGGAGAGGGGTGGGGTAAGGGGAGAGAAGTAGAAGAGTGGGGTAGAGAGACTGGTGGAAGAGGGACAGAGTGATAGGGGAAGGGGGCGGGGGGAGAGAGGGGAAGGGGGTGGGGTAGAGAGGGAAGGGGGGTGGGGAGAGAGGGATGGGTGGGAGAGGAGAGGGAGAGGGGTGAGGAGAGGGAAACATAGAAACATAGAAATTAAGTGCAGGAGTAGGCCATTCGGCCCTTCGAGCCTGCACCGCCATTCAATATGATCATGGCTGATCATCCAGCTCAGTATCCTGTACCTGCCTTCTCTCCATACCCCCTGATCCCTTTAGCCACAAGGGCCACATCTAACTCCCTCTTAAATATAGCCAATGAACTGGCCTCAACTACCTTCTGTGGCAGAGAGTTCCAGAGACTCACCACTATCTGTGTGAAAAATGTTTTCCTCATCTCAGTACTAAAGGATTTCCCTTTTATCCTTAAACTGTGTCCCGCTTGTCCTGGACTTCCCCAACATCTGGAACAATCTTCCTGCATCAGACAAATGCAATTCAGGACTTTTCTCTTCACAAGCAAAGTCAGAATGACGGTTAGTGAAGAATTTGAATAATCGCTGAGCGTTCTCTATGGCAACAATGTACTTGAGCATTGGGCATTGTGATATCACACGATGGAACGTTCACCAAGGGCTGGGGCTCCTGCAAAGGCATATGTAAATGAATCCATTCCGATTGGACATATGTGAACATTGCGCATTGTGACATCACACGATGGAACATTCACCATGGGCTGGGGCTGGTGCTGCATCTATGGGTGAGAAGCCAGTTTATTTTTGAAATTTTGGGGTGGGGGGGTGAAGGATTTGATTAAAAACGTGTACTTAAACACGACGAAATGTAATGAGGAGTGGATACTTTGAAAGAAAAGTGAAATCTCTACCGAAATGGAAAAGATGTCGGCCATTCTGCGTCTGGTTTTGGAGTTGCAGGGAATCAAAGGAAGAAACGCGGCCGGTAGCCGTACATGTAAATGGATCCATTCCGATTGGACGTCTGCGAGCGTCGGGCGTCGCGATTGGACGTCTGCGAGCATCGGGCATTGTGACATCGCATGGCGGGAACGAATCGAAAGGCAGGAAGCGCGCCGTACGGCAGGCGGTCGGATAGGGCGAGAGTTTTATATATATATAGATGATGGAGAAGTGATGTTGTACAGCACAGAGGGTGTGGGTAACTGGGTGTGAAGTGGTGATTGGAGAGAGGTGCATGGGAAAGGGTCCAGTCTTTTCAGACTGGAGTCTTGCTTTAAGTAGCTTCCAATGTTCAATAGATTCAGGATCAGTTCCTGTGGATTAGAGGATAGCTAAAGTTATCCAAGAAAGGAGCAAGAGAGAAAAAGGGGAATTACAGACCAGTTAGCCTGACTTCGGTGGTGGGAAAGATGCTGGAATCAAATATTAAAGAGGTAATAATGGGGCATTTGGATAGCAGTAAAAGGATGACTCTTACAAACTTCCACAGATGCACCAATGAAACTATACTGTCAGAGGGTCGCATCACAGCTTGGTTTGGAATAGCTGTGCCCAAGACCACAAAACATTGCAAAGTGTTGTGGAAGAAGTTCAGACTATCACACAGACCAGTCTCCCCACCATTGTCTCGACATTTCACTATACCTCAGGAAAGTAACCAACATAATCAAGGACATTTAGCACCCTGGCCCTGCTCTCTGTTTGGGCAGGAGATATTGAAGCTTGCAAGCACGCACCATCAGACTTACAAATAGCTTCTTCCTCACTGTTATTAGGCTTCTGAACAGTCCTTTCATAAGCTAGATTACAGTTCCAATTCTCCAACCTACGCCAATCTGGACAATGTAATTTTCTCTGAAACAGTTATGGTACAATGCTGTGAACTATATTCTGCATTTGGTATCTTTTTCTTTGCCCCACTTATTGTACTTGAGTTTAACCTGATTGTATTCATGTGTGAACTTTCTGATTTGATTGAATAGCATCTAAATAAAGCTTTTCACTGTACCTCTGTCCAAGTGACAATAATAAACCTGAAACGTTTTTGTTTCTTTTTTACCTTCTGGGAGAAGAGACAGGAGCTTGAAAGCCTATCATGCAGACTTAAAAACAGCTTCATTCCCTGAACCAACCACCTATTTCACACTCCCTTCCAGAGGTGCTGACATATTTTTACTCTTAAATCTACCTGATAGAGTTATTCCATGATTGCACTTTTATTGTCTTTGCTTGACCAAAGAGTACAGCAATATTTTCCCCAAATCGGCTTTGTATTTGTTGTTGTGTTTATAAGTGTATCTATAATTGCCATTTACTGCTTGCTGTATAATTGCAACCTATTATATAACCATAAGCTAATCTGATATTGACTCATTTATTTTTGCGACATAAAATTGCATAACCTCTGTACTCTCTTACACAACTAGACATTTTTGAACTTTTAACTGTATCAGTAAGTCTGGCGCTAATCCCAGCAATCACTTTTTTGGCCATCTTTAAGGGTGATCAATTCATTGTGCAGCCCCTTTCAAGATGTTCTTTGGGAAAGAGACCTTTAAAATTGGTTTCTTATATTTTTTTCATTCCAATGAAGAGTCCTTGACTTAAAAAGTCAATTTTGTTTCACTCCCTTATCACCTTAAACTTTCTTCGGTTTAAAGAGATTCTGCATAATATACTGAGAAAGCACCTTGACTGATGGCGGAGTTGGATGTTGTGGCAAATCCAACACAGGAGGCTGGTGGCCTCATCCCGATCTATCAGGGGGAACAACACATCTCACCATAGAAAGCATCTATATGAATCATCTCAAGTATGTGCCATCTCTCATCAAGTATTTTTCCACCATCCAGTTCTCAACGGGTCAGGCGTCATCTCTGGAGAACATCGATAAGATTGAGTTTGAGGACCGACTCCCTTCTTCAGACGGATTGTGGTGGTTGAAGAGATTGTATTGGTAGTTGGTCGGATATACTGTTTCTGGGGCACCAATATCTACCCACCAAAAAAAACCCTCCACGCCACACTCAGTCTGAAGAAGGGTCCCGACCAGAGTCACCAGTTCTCCAGAGGTGCTGCCTGACCCGCTGAGTTATTCCAGCACTTCGTGTATTTTTCTTTGTCAACCAGCATCTGCGGTTCCTTGTATCTGCTTTTATCGCGAGGGTGTTTTCTCAGGCACGAACAGTTTATTTGATTCTAAAACATAATACCATAAACAAGTTCGTGACGGCGTTGAATTACCTGCGATTAGCAATTCTTTTCTTTTCATTGACATCAGGAGCTTTGAAACTATCTGCAGGAATTTGGTATTACCTGGTCACATTTAGCACGAACGAATGCTTCAAACGTTAATTGAGGTCGGCTCCTCCCAGTTTTGCTATCCAGTTGTCAACACCCATTTATTCTACACGCGCTCCTGTTCCGTGCTCAACCAAGTAATCAGACCATTCTTCAGACGAAATAAACGTTACACTCATTTTAATAAAAATTAAAGTATTCAGTGAAAGTTATTTTGTTTTGCCATTGACATCATGAACAGCACGGAGTAAAACTGTGTCTTGAACTTCCATGAGGAAAATTCTGACTTCCTCCTCGAGGTGAAAGGCAAGAATAATAATAAAACATATATGGAAAGCAGGATATCAGTGTTCACAATGAGAAAAACGAATTCATGATAGAACCTGGTTGTGTGAGGCTTCCACCTGACGGAAGCAAAATAGGGCATTACCCAAGATGGCCTGTTTCCGTGCTGTAATTGTTATATGGTTATATGGGTATATGTTATAAGAGTTAACCAGAGTTAAACATCGTGGGAACCTCTTGCGATAACCGTACGGCATTCGTGGACCACCGTGGCGCTAACGGCAGGTACTCGTGTAACTTGGTGACTCGGGAGAAAATTCAAACAAGCTTGAATTTCTCCAAGAGTGACGTACACTTGTGGTTGAACATTTCCGTACTGACTCTTGCGGTTACGGTAGGAACTCCTGGAACAGAGGGGACAGAAGGTGAGTAAAAATTGTCTTAAAAAAATAAACATTTGCATCCGCATATGGACATCAACTTATTCATGAGTTATGTTAGTGAGATTCAAGAAAATAACTATAATCTTTAAAGGGGACTTTACTGAAAGGTCCCGCATTTTTATAGTCCGAAAGTAAACTAGTCGATGGAGGGCTGATTCATAGAGCTATTATTTCATGTGTTTTCGACAATATTTAAAGCACCGGGCAGATCATAGATTGACTTTCATGATGAATGGCGTAACGCTAAATCAATATCACAGGTTGATCAATAAATCCGATGTCGGGCGGAAAATTGCGGAGGATGCATGCGGATGTTTTACCGGGCGTCTTCTTGGGTTCAGGGACCAGAATATTAGACTATATTGACATTGGAACCAGTTGCGAAATTTGAGAGCTTCAGCAGAAGTCATGTAACGCGACAGATGGCCATTTTCTAACAGAACACTGTACTTAACGCAGTGAAGAGACAATTACATACGAAATGTAAACAGCAGACAGATTGTAATCTGCGCCTAGGAGAGAATATGGAGGGTTAGGCTGGGATCATTCTCTGCGAGATAATCTTAGTGCGGGAGACAAGTATAGGAGAGGTGTACTGACTGTGTGGGCAGAACTTTGGAAGTGATTGCCCACCATTCTCAAAAGCCGCTGTGTCTCCCTGTCCCTCCAACTCCAGAGGAATCTGCTCCCCGATGGGCCGCTACGGCGACAAGTGGCAGTTCGCCCACAGCCCGAGCTGCGCCACCCCAAGAACAAGACGCAACTTGCACAACATCAGCTTCTGCCCCTATGGGGAGCGTGTTCCTCTGGAGTTGGAGCGGGGCTGGGCTGGGTTTGCTGATCTGGGATCTCCGTGCTTGCAGTGGGCCTGGGGGTCGGTGTCCCGATGAAGGGGCGCAGCTCGGGCTGCGGGCGAACTGCCACTTGTCGCCGTAGCGGCCCATCGGCGAGCGGCTTCTGGTGGTCCTGACGTATTCGGCCACCCTCCTGTACAGGGGCTGAGACTGGGAACTGTACCGCCCTTGCAGGTGAGCAGGAGAGTGGGTTTGTTTGCAGTTGCAGAGGGAGGGGGCAAGGGCAGTACAGTTCCCAGTCTCAGCTCCATTCCAGGGGGGTGGCAATATCGATCAGCCATTTATTTTGCTTATGTCCATGTACAATGGGATACGTGGCACGGTGGTGCAACTGGTAGAGCTGTTGCCTCACAGCTCCATTGACCTGGGTTCAAACCTGGCCTCTGTGCTGTCTGTGCAGCGTTTGCGTGTTCCCCCGTGACCACATGGGTTTCATGTGGTTACCCCATTATCCTCCCACAACCCTAAGACGTGCGGACATGGTCGGTAGAAGGGCATGTTTCCGCACAGTATCCCTCTAACCAGTGAATGTACTGAGGATTACAGTTCATTTAAATGCATGTCATTGTTATAAACTGGCCTGCCTAAATTCAATTTGATTAAATTTTGAGTATTTGTTATCTCTGGGGTGGCAACGGTGTGAACTGGTAGGCTGACTTAGCATCAGATACAGCTGCACGAAGTCTTACATACTGGATGAAAATACCAACGCAGAAATTTGTTATGGCTGAAACTCTTCAAAGAACAGAATCTGGCAGCAGCTGTACTTATCATTGAGTATCCAGGGCCACTGCCAAGCATAGTGTACCAATAGCTGCTTTCTTTATTTCCATACCTGGGACACAAGGCATGCACAGAAGTCAAGAGGAAGCACATGGAGTGTTCTTAAATGGGAAACGTTCCAACATACCATAATAAGAACATATCAACACTACAGTCATCATGGTCTTATATTTAGTTTAGTTTAGTTTAGAGATACAGCGTGGAAATAGGCCCATCGGCCCGTGGAGCCGCGCCAACCAATGCTTACGCTAGTTCTATCCTACACACTAGAGATAATTTACAGAAGCCAATTAAACTACAAATCTGCATGTCTTTGGAATGTGGGAGGAAACGGAGCTCCCGGAGAAAGCCCATGCAGTCACAAGAAGAATGAGCAAACTCCATACAGACAGCACCTGTCAAGATCGAACCTGGATCATATTCATGGGGTTGTGAGCATAACTGGAGGGATCTGTAGTCCATCCATTATCTCCTATGCTACCTTTATTTAATTGCAAAATTAAACTTTATTAGTCATTAAAAAATATACTAAACAAAAACAATGCAAAATTCTTTATAAGTTTTTAGTCCACCTATACATTCAATATTGTTGGTGTTTTACCAAGTGGTATTAGCACATCTCTTTTCCCTTACAAACACCATTGTCACTCGTGTGGCACCCTGGGATGATATCACTTTCCTTATTTGAGGGGTGTTCCCACCAGACTCTGCCCTTCAATGTCCAGTGACAAAAGGACCTTAGACTGTGGTCCTTCTCCACAGTGCCTTTGTACTGAGCTTCAGTGTATCCCTCAGAATGTACTCCTGCAGTCTGGAATGCATTTTGTTGTCTCTGTACTGTACACTGACAATGACAATTAAAATTGAATCTGAATCTGAATCTGAATGAGTCAGTTGGCAACTTTACTAGCAGACCAAAGGGCATCTATCACTGGTGTTCCATCAGCAATTGTTGTCCATCTCCGAATGTGTTCCTGAGAACAGCCCGTAAATCAGAGCCCTATTACACAGTGTTTGAGATTAAGGATCCCATAAGATCCATCGATTCCTTGTCCCGCAGTGCTTGCAAGATGTCGTATGCTGACCACTGCCTGAAGGGCTTGTGGTCAAAGGAGTTGGTCTGGAAGAACTTTTCCATCTTTGATCCTGATAAACTGGGAGATAGCCTGAATGATCAAGAGGGTGGAGTGTGGGGAATGGGCCATACCTGCACCAAGTACAGCAGTCCCACGAACACCTCACGGGTTCTTATCAGTAACCACGAGGGAGTGCAGCTTCCTTAGTACAAACCTTTGTTTAATCCTGGCTATCCACTCCAGCCAATTTCTGTTACATACCACGGCCCATGCAATCCAGATCTCCAGCACCTACAGTTAGTCAGACCCGGTGGCGAAGGGGACGGGAGATTGGTCAGGCATTAACTCTTGACCCAAAATGTCACCCATTCTTTCTCTCCAGAGATGCTGCCTGACCCGTTGAGTTACTCCAGTCTTTTGTGTCTACCTTTATTTTAAACCAGCATCTGCAGTTCTTTCCTACATTAATATGGAAGGGTGTCCTCTGGTTTGGGTGGGTGTAGCGGCCAAAAGGCCTGTTACCATGCTGAATGACTTTCTAACTCCATCCCTTTCGGCGTGATCTTTGGTTTCTCCTGTGTCATAGTCAGAAGACATTTATTTCTTTGAGTTTCTGAAAACTTCCTGCCCTCATCTTCATTTTGTTATTGTCTCCATCCATTGGCGTAAATTTGACTAGTTTACTGTCTTATTTAACACCAAGCTGGCTTCCAGTGCACATCGTTCAATGCTGACCACATATTGCTACTTCTGTAACACAGTTTGCAATCCCTCAGCCAAGCAGCCTAGAAGGGCTGAATGGACTTCTAGTCTACAACTTGTTGATTGCATGTATGCCAAATCTAGTGATTCATTGGATTTTTGTATCTTTTTGCCTGGATTTTAATAAGATTGAATTAATCTTATTGAATTTAATAAGATTACAAAATTAAAATATTGTAAAAACATTAGCAACAACAATTTACATTCGTGGACATTTTCATTGTACAACATCTCATAATGCAAGAGATGCAAGGAAATGAATGAATGTGATTTGGCTAGGTTGCCAAAATAATAGTTAAAAATACTTTAAAAAGAGCAGAAAATGTTGGAGAGCAAATGTCAAACATTTAATCAGGGAGGAACCAGGTTAATGTTAAAAGGGAATGGCATGTTTAATAAATCTAGATGTTTTGCATTCGCAATAGCTATTGTGTGAATAAGGGAGGGTCTATGAATGGTACAGGTGCACAACCTTTTATCCGGTGTTCCGGAAACCGAAAACCTCCGAAAACCGGCCATTTTTTCCAGGATGTCATCGGCACACCAAAGCTCGCGTTTGGCGCCAAACTTGACCCGAAACGACCCACGGTCAACCCAGGTCTGTACTACTGTAGCGGCTGCCTCCTCTCCGGAGACCGGGAGACACTTAAACATCTGTAAATCATTGCTTAAATGTTAGTCAGTTAGTTTGGAGGGCTTTTATGTGAAGGGGGGATTGAAGGGGTAAACTTTAATTCTTAGTCCCCTACCTGGTCGGAGAGACGGGGAGCGGTCAATGCCTTACCGGGTCGCCGTGCAGTAAGCTCCGCAGCGCTGTGGCCGCCAGCGGGCGGCGCCGGTTGTAGCTCCGACCCCGGCAACTCTACCCCTGGCTGCGAGGCGCTCCAAATCCACCGCCGCCCGCGGCCGGACGCCCCCCACCCCAGCTCCGCAAATGTTGGGAGTCGGCGGCGTCGCAGCGCTGGGATACCTGCGGGGAGCGGACAATTCCTTACCGGGTCGCCGTGCAGTAAGCTCCACAGCGCTGGGATACCAGCGGGGAGCTGGCAATGCCTTACCGGGTCGCTGTGCGGTAAGCTCCAGGGCGCGGAGGCCGCCTTCTCCCAACATTCGCGGAGCTGGGGCCTCGGGCGGCGCTGGATTTGGAGCGCCTCGCAGCCAGAGGTAGAGTTGCCGGGATCGGAGCTACAACCGGCGCCGCCCGCGGCCGGACAGAGCCCCCAGCTCCGCGATGTTGGGAGTCGCCGACCAGGTAGGGGACTAAGAATTAAAGTTTCCCCCTTCACCCCCTTCATCCACACACCCCACCACCACCACCACCACCACATAAAATCCCTCCAAACTAACTGACTAACATTTATGCAATGATTTACAATGATTCCCCGGTCTCCGGGGAGGAGGCAGTCGCTCCAGACTTTTTAAGCCGCCCGCGCTACCTACCTAATCTACGCTAAAAATCTTCCATTCGGAAATCTGAAAATGTCCGAAATCCGACAAGTGTCTGGTCCCAAGGCTTTCGGATAAAAGGTTGTGCACCTGTATTTATTCCGGCTGACTGAAGGCATTTGGTAAGATTCCAGTGGAGATTTGCATTTAAAACACTGAGGATTAGCACAGTGAATCTGATTAGATTATTAGATAGGAGGTAGAAAAGAGTGGGAATGATAAAGGACATTTATTCAAGTGGTATGACGTGAACATAGTGTTCCATAGCAAGTATCATTACTGAGGGAATGTCTAGTCAGAGACAAAGGAACTGCAGATGCTGGAATCTTGAGGAAAACACAAAGTGCTGAAGGAACTCAAGGGGGGTCGTACAGCATCTTTGGAGGATAGACACAAAAATGCTGGAGTAACTCAGTGGAACAGGCAGCATCTTTGGAGAGAAGGAATGGGGGACGTTTCAGGTCGAGACCCTTCTTCAGTCTGATGTCAGGGGAGTATGTGGTACATATATAAGGGAGTGTATAAATAAGGAAGTGTTAAGGTGTGAAAACAGGACAAAGGGAATGAGGTCCAATGAAAATGTAGAACAGATCATTGTTAGTTGGGAGAAGGTAAAAACAAAGCAGTCAGAGATAGAATGTAGTTGGAGACAGTAAGACTGGGAAGGCGAGGGGATGGAGAGAGAGGGAAACATAGAAACATAGAAAATAGGTGCAGGAGTAGGCCATTCGGCCCTTCGAGCCTGCACCGCCATTCAATATGATCATGGCTGATCATCCAACTCAGTATCCTGTACGTGCCTTCTCTCCATACCCCCTGATCCCTTTAGCCCCAAGGACCACATCTAACTCCCTCTTAAATATAGCCAATGAACTGGCCTCAACTACCTTCTGCGGGAGAGAATTCCAGAGATTCACCACTCTCTGTGTGAAAAATGTTTTCCTCATCTCAGTCCTAAAAGATTTCCCCCTTATCCTTAAACTGTGACCCCTTGTTCTGGACTTTCCCAACATCGGGAACAATCTTCCTGCATCTAGCCTGTCCAACCCCTTAAGAATTTTGTAAGTTTCTATAAGATCCCCCCTCAATCTACTAATTCTAGCGAGTACTAACCTAGTCTATCCAGTATTTTTTCATATGAAAGTCCTGACATCCCAGGAATCAGTCTGGTGAACCTTCTCTGTACTCCCTCTATGGCAAGAATGTCTTTCCTCAGATTAGGAGACCGAAACTGTACGCAATACTCCAAGTGTGGTCTCACCAAGACCCTGTACAACTGCAGTAGAACCTCCCTGCTCCTATACTCAAATCCTTTTGCTATGAATGCTAACATACCATTCGCCTTCTTCACTGACTGCTGCACCTGCATGCCTACTTTTAATGACTGGTGTACCACGACACCCAGGTCTCGTTGCATCTCCCCCTTTCCTAATTGGCCACCATTCAGATAATAATCTACTTTCCTGTTTTTGCCACCTCACATTTATCCACATTATACTGCATCTGCCATGCATTTGCCCACTCACCCAGCCTATCCAAGTCACCTTGCAGCCTCCTAGCTTCCTCCTCACAGCTAACACTGCCCCCCAGCTTCGTGTCATCCGCAAACTTGGAGATGTTGTATTCAATTCCCTCGTCCAAATCATTAATATATAAAGCAAGGACTACAAAGCAAGGGCTACAAAGTTATAGGTCAAAGTTCATACCGCCTGGGTATGAATCAGAGAGCATCTGTGGAGGGATTGGAACATTTCGGGTCGGGACCCTTCTTTAGATTCATGTCATATTCAGAGTGGGGCTGGGGAATCCTTGTGGCCCAGGATCATATATTTAAACCACTGCCAACATCCCACAGAAATCCAGATTATTTGAACTATGAACCCATTTGGCTGGATCGACTTTCCACTTAACCTGGCTGCCTGCAGTGTTCCTCCTCTGTTGCAGAGGACAAAAACAAACTAGGTCCCTCTACCCGGTGTGCTTCTGGCCAGATAGAGCAGATTCTGTGGTACGACTGGGCTTCAGGTAGCTGGTCCAGCACCCGTGATCCCAGAACTCACTGACACAAAGTCCTGGAGTAACTCAGCGGGTCAGGCAGCATCCCTGGAGAACATGGATTGGTGACATTTTGGATCAAGATCCTCCATTAGACATTAGCGGGGGAGGGGGGGAGGTAGATTGGATAAAGACCGGCATGTGATCACAGATGAGGGGGGTTTTGAAAGTGTGAGAATAAAAGATTGAAGTGTTCCTAATTGTGACGATTAGGAAGGAATATGGATGAAGGGGAGAAATAGGTACAAGTCCAAGGAAAGACATGTGTGGGGGAGAAAGGGGAGGGGGTACGGGGTCAATAAAGTTTTAAATATTTCTTAACAGATTTTAAATCTTGTGAAATTCGAAAGAATTTGAAACAATTTTTTTTTAAATATATTTGAAAAACTAAAAGCAAGAAAATAATACATTTAACCAAAAACAATAATATACTAACAATGCATTGAAGCCTCTGCCACTGGGCTTGTTGGATGGTCAGTCTAATGGATGCTTAGCGCCAGCCCCATTTGGTGTGAAACAAAGAGCTCAGTGCAAAGGGCACCAAGATCTTCCCTGTGGTGAGTCACTGCTTCGTTGCTGGGTTTCAGGGTGAAAGTTTTAAACGGGCTCTAATTTTCTACGCAATTCAGATTTCTGCATTGTCTGCATTGTCTGCATTTGTAAGGAAGTCTAAGACTTCCTGAGGCATTGTCAGTGATTACAGATCTACTCTGTTAAGGTTTGCTTGGTTCCTTGCGTATAGATCAGTTCCCCAAACATCTTACGTCAACAAGTACAAAAGAGAAGGATTCCTGGGGCAACTTGCGTATCCCATTTTGCACAAAAAAGTGTCCCTAGTCCAATTCATGCCAATGAACAACTGAAAATCTACCATTTGCAACATCCTCACCCCTTCCCTCTCACATATTCCATCAGAAACCCAGCCTTCTCTGGATGAAAAACATCACAGAAATCTAATCTATAACCGTGGACTTGGTGGGCTGAAGGGCCTGTTTCCATTGTCTGCTGTAGGACCTTTAGTGGCCCACACCCTGGTCACCTCAACCCGTGACGTGCTCTCCCTTGTCTCCCACTGCCACTCACTGCACCCGGCCGTCCCCCCCATAGTTGATCTCAAAACCCATGGACCGCTTCCGAGGCGAGCCCACAGTCTCTCACATGCATCCATCTTCTCTCCTGTCCAGCGCTGCCGCCATCTTGATCTAGACAATGAAGAATTTGAAGACTTAAACAAACTTCTCAATGCCACATAGTCAAAAACAATACCTGCTACAGTGCCCTAAGGCCATATCTTTAACAAATCGAATGAAAGATGCTGCTTGGAAACAGGCCCTCAGCCCATCGGATCTATGCTAATCATCCATTATCTGGTCCCACTAGTCCAATGGTCTGAAGAAGGGACTCGGCCCGAAATGTTGCCTATTTCCTTCGCTCCATAGATGGTGCTGCACCCACTGAGTTTCGCCAGCACTTTTGCCTAGTCCAATGTTATCCCACCTTCGTATCCGTTCCTTACACACTAGGGGCAATTTACAGAAACCAATTAACCTACAAGCTCACATGTCTTTGGGACATGGTAGGAAACCAGAGCACTCTGAGGAAATCCACATGACCTCAGGGAGAATGTGCAAACCCATTGCAGCCGCCACCCAAGGTCAGGATTGAACCCAAGTCTCCGGCACTGAGAGGCAGCATCTATTAATGATTGAAAGATGCGGCAAAAACAGGCCCTTTGATCCACCAAGTCCACTTCGACCATTGACCACCCATTCACATTAGATCTATGTTATCCCACATTTCCATCCACACCCTACACACTAGGGGCAATTTAGGCAAATTAATCTACAAATCTGCACATCTAAATTCTATTTGCTTTGATCCTCCAGTTCCACCTTTGCTGATATTTGCTGGTGTCCCTATGCAATTTTCTCAAATTTCTTTTGGCTGTAGGCCAGTAGTTTATCATAAACAGAAATAAAATTGTTTGATGTAATATTAACTGACTACATTACTTTCATGAGATCTGTAAAATATGGTCAGAGATTTCTCTTTGACACGTTTGAATGGAACTCTCAGGTTCCAGTGACTTGGCGATTTAAATTTTTGAATCTTTTTAATTTCAGATTTATTGAGCTGAAGTGGGAGCGCGGGGGCCCTTCCAGTATGGACGACCAAAATACAAAAAAAACTGTTCTCCACTTCCGCGTTCAACGCCTTTTTGTCATGTTTCTGGTATTGCTGCCAATACTGATGCTGATCCTAAACTTGCATCTCATCAAGGTGTGTTGAACGGTAAAACCAAAGCTCTAAGAAAAAATTATGAAGTAAACTAGGGTTGAAAAGCGGGACAGTTTATTTCTTATGGAGCACCTGTTTCTGAAGGAAAGGATCAGACCCATTGCTGCCTTTTAACCAAGAGCTGGGTTTCTCCCTGTTTGGCTCGTCTGGGTTGTGTACTCTCCACATGTGGCCCACAGCTCTACATATTTGACCATTAGCTGGGAGATGCACAACACATGTCTAGCGAGGTTATCTTGTCCTTTTCCCCTATCCAATTCCTTATTATCCTTCTACAAGTAGTCTTGATTATTGATACTACCACCACAAAGTCACTTTGGGATTTGGGCAGAGCAGACTCATTTTGATTTATGGTCCCTGTGTCCTTAAAAGCATGTAAGATAATTTTAATGTATTAAGATTATACAATTTAAGAAAGTTTTAAATGCACAATTTTTTTCCTGACATCTTTGTCTACCATTGCCTCCAGCAATACCTATCAAAGAACTGAGGTGATGGTAACATTTCAGCACACAGATCATCAGTTGGTTGGTCTATCTTCTATTCTCATGCACAATTGTGCTATTACTAATCAGTGACAGACTAGGTTTTGGTGCTCTTGGACATTTCAGACTGAAAATATCTTGGTGTTGATACAACACGAAGCAGCACAATGGTGCAGCGGTAGAGATGCTGCCTTACAGCGCCAGAGACCCAGGTTCGAACCTGACTACGGGTGCTGTTTGTTTGGAGTTTGCACTGTGTATAATTTAGTTTAGAGATACAGCGCGGAAACAGGCCCTTCGGCCCACCGAGTACACCCTGACTAGCGATCCCTGCACATTAACACTATCCTAGTACTAGGGACAATTTACGCATACACCAAGCCAATTTACCTACATTACTGTGGAGTGTGAGAGGAAACCGAAGATTTCAGAGAAAACCCATGTGGTCACAGGGAGAACGTACAAACTCCATACAGACGGCACCCGGGATCGAACCTGGGTCTCCGGCGCTGCAAGCGCTATAAGGCAGCAACTCTACCGCTGTGCCACCATGCCTGCCCCGTGACCATGTGGGTTTTCTCCACATGTTCTGGTTTCCTCCCACATTCCAAACACCGGCAGGTTTGTAGGTTAATTGACTTCTGTATACCACCCCCTAGTATGTAGGATGGGAAACTGGGATAACATAGAACTAGTGTACAGGTGATCGTTGATCGGCAGGGGCTCAGTGGGTCAAAAGGCCTGTTTCCACACTGTATCGCTAAACGTGGAATATTCAAGATTATGAATGAAGTAAGAAAACTAATTTTGACAGAGGACAGCTCTGTAGCTGCCCCGTGGTTTCTGGCATATTGACTAGATTATTTTCCACAGTTTAACCTTGGCCATGATTGTAAACAAAACACCTGACCCTGTATTAGAACATTATGGTGAAGCTTCATCTCTTTCATTCCTTTCACTGCCCAACAGGATACATTGGACCATGATCAGGTGGGCCAACCAGGCAACTGTTAGGCAACTGACTTGGCAACTGCTTTTCCCCTCATCAACTTGGGAATACTGGGTTTGCCTTTATGCAGACTGGAATTCCCCTCTTGGGGACTTCCTTGGGCTGGAAAGCTTCAGGCTCCCTTTTTTCTCAATTGCCAGAGTGAATATTGAATTGAGATGGGTGCTTCTTACCGATGCTAAAAACACTCAAAGGAAGGCTCACTAACACTTCATTAACCCTTCTCTGCTCAAATCTCAACGGTGCTTCACAAAAGAGGCAGCAGAAATCAAATATCTGGATAAATTCCGTGCTGTCAGGATGTTAACAGTTAGAATTTCAAGGAACATACTTTTCTTGTCTAGGATACCTCCATAAAATATATAATGTTGAATTTCTTTCCACAGTTCAATACGTATTCAATTTCTGAATCGGGCTCCCAAAGGAGCAGATATCCACCTCCGAAGAATCATTCCACAATAGGACAAGACATGCAAATGTTGAAAAATGATTGGGCACATAAGCTGGTGGGGTATGGCTACCAGAATCACTGCTTCACCCCTCAAGAAAGGTCAGAGGGCACAGTCCTGATCAAAATGCTTAAATGGCCAACACCTCCCAAATCTGCCGTGCCTTATCAGAAGAGCAGCGACCCATCGCGTGTTCGCTTTGTTATTTTGGATTCCGGGAAGACTTTCTATGTCGGCGATCAATTGCAAGTGATGCTGCGTATGTTTGATTTTGAAGGAAATCCGAAACAATATGGGGGCGATTATCTCCAAGCGCGGATCCACACGCCAGAGTTAAAGGCCGGATCAGCAGGAACAGTCATAGATAACCAAAATGGATTGTATTACATAAATTTTATTTTACTCTGGCCGGGGAAAGTCCAAGTGTCTGTCACCTTGGTTCATTCTAGTGAAGGGGTCCAGGTGCTTCAGAGAATGCGAGAAGAACAGCCATTTAGAGTGTTTTTGAAAAGTACCTTCAAATACGGGGCGATTGCAGATGCCACGGTGTGCAATCTCTTTTTACCTCAGACTAAACCACTTTGTAATTTTACTGATCTTAAGACTGGGGAGCCCTGGTTCTGTTACAAACCTAAAAAGCTTCCTTGCTCTGCTCGTGTGAATTATGACAGAGGAGGATATATGAAGCCCCTATTAATTGATGATGAACTCAAGTTTTTCCAAAGGTATGTTGCTTACATTCATTCATTTCTAACCATAATTTTTCATTGTTCAATCTAGCAGGGCTGTTGTATGTATACGAGGTATGGAAGAGTATAGTGTTGCAGGTTTTGCATGTTGTAGATTACAATCATTTCATGTTTTAGTGCCCAAATATTTTTCGGCATTTGCATGCCTTGCTCTATTATGGAAATATTGTTTGGAGATAGATATCTGCTCCATTGGGAGTCTACTGCAGAAATTAAAGATGTATTTGCCAAAAGGAGAAAATAAAAGCAATGTTTAATACTGTATATTTGATGGTGGTATCTCAGACTGTAAGAATACTGTAAGTACGTTCCTGTAAATTTCATCTGTTAATTCCCACAGAGCTCAGGAAATTATCCAACACTGGAATGTCAATTGCGAAGTACAATATGAAAAACCTTCAGTTTTTGGCACATTGACTTGAAGTCAATATTGGTGCAATAGATTTCTGTTGCTTCAAAATACAGGATGGGAATTAGTGCTTGCATGCACCTCGATAATTTGTCTCATGTCGTTTGTTTGGTTTGGTTTCTCATTCCAGGCTGGTGTGTACTATAAGGAGAGTTTTTTTTTTCCTTTTTATTTTATTAGAAGTAAGTACAGTCATATGGCACCAAAGTGCCTAATATATATTTTCATAATACATTTTATGTACAACTTCTTTTTTTTTTTTTGTTAACATTGAAAAAAGATTAGAATAAGAAAAAGAAGTTAGATAGTAAAGGATAGAAAGATGTGAAATATATAGTGTGTGAAGAAAGAAAACGAGTAAATGAAGAAAGTTGAGAGAGAAAATAGAGAAAAGAAAATAAAATAAAAAAGAAAAGGAGATCATTATTTATAATCTTGACCAACCCTCGTCCAGTCCTGAAACAGTTCTTTTACAATTGTGTTGCACCATATGATTCCAAAAAAACGACGAATGGAGACCAACTCGTTATGAATTGGTCTGATTTATCCATTAGGAGGAATCGCATTTCCTCAAGATGAGCTGTGTCCAACATACTTGCAATCCACATTTTAAGCGTTGGTATTGATGTACCCTTATAAAATTTAAGTATTAATTTTTTTGCTATTATTAAACCATAGTTAAGGAATAGATTTTGAGATGTGTTCAATTTATTCCCATCTTCCATTACACCAAATATAATCATTTCAGTATTAGGTTCCATTCTTGTCTTGAATAATTTTGTAAATATTTCAAAAATATCATTCCAAAATCTATAAAGTTTTATGCAGGAAACTAAGGAGTGTGTTATAGTTGCCTTTTGGGCTAGACATTTATCACAAGTGGCGGATATATTTGGATAAGATTTGTTCAATCTTGTTTTTGAATAATATAATCTATGTACAATTTTAAATTGAATTAGATTATGTCTTACATTAATTGAATATTTGTGAATATATATCAGGTATTTTTCCCATTTAACCTTTGTAATTTTTATCATTAGTTCCCGTTCCCACTCTTCTCTAAGTACCTCTGTCGATGGTAGGTCTATATTTAGAATACTATTATATAAATATGATATTAATTTTTGTGAGTCAGCTTCAATATTCATTGCTTCTTCCAATAAGTCAGGAGTTACTTTTTGATATCCTTGTATATATTTTTTCATGAAATCACAAATCTGAAGATATTTAAAATATTGGTTGTTTTTCAATTTAAATTTTAATTGTAATTGTTGGAATGATAGTAGGTTTCCCATTTCGTATATATCCCCGATCCTTCTAATTCCGAGACTTTCCCATTGGTTATATGTCTTATCAATAAGAGATGGTTTAAATAAAGGGTTATTCGCAATTGGCATTAACAGTGATAGATTTCTTAATTTTAAAGATAATTTTATTTGTTTCCAAATTCTTATTGTACCATATATAATTGGGTTCTTATATATTGTGTTATTCAGTTTTTTGGGGGAGAAGAGGATCGTTCCTATATTACAAGGATGGCAATCCTCCTTCTCCATTTTTATCCATTCTGTCTGTTGGGTTGAACTATCCAACCAATAAATCATATTCTTAATATGCACTGCCCAGTAATAATACATAAAATTCGAAAGTGAAAGTCCCCCGACCTCTTTTGGTTTACATAAGTGTTTTTTTGTGATTCTATGTGATCTATAGTCCCAAATATAATTAGTAATAGTAGAGTCTAATTTTTCTTTTTAATATTTTGGTATATATACCAAAATATATTTTATTTATTTATTTATTTATTTATTTTATTATTAATTCCGAACAAGTAAAGACATTAAAGACATTAATAGTAACAAAATCGAAATTATCAAACAATTGGACATTACAATCAATATTTACAAGCAATGAAAAGAACAAAAAGCAAATTGCCAATGTCCAACTCTGTGTCTGTACAAGCTCGAAAAGGAGTGAGAAGAAGAATAACTTATTAAATCTCACCCCTTTTCCCCAACTTCTACCATATTTAAAAATCAATTAATTAATAATAATAATACTACCCCAGGCAATTTCCCATAATACCTACAGACATATATATACATACAACTATTATACACATACAAACTTCATATATGAAGTAACCAAACATAAGTAAACAATTGTAAAGCAATAGATAAACATTAACCTCCACTTGTCAACCATCCCCTCCATCCCGGTACCCCTTGAAAATTATTATTTTATATATCATTTTAAAATGATTCATGTTTTATCATTGCTTTAATTCCTCGTTCAATTTGTTCCACACTCCTACTCCACAAATATAGACTGAAATAGGTATTGTAATTGTGGTAGGAAGATCATTTTTATTGCATTTATTCTACCTAATAATGATAAGGGAAGTGTTTTCCAAAATTTAATCAGCGTATTAAGTTTATTTAATAAAGGTATAAAATTAGCGCTGAATAATGCTTTCTATTTTCTAGTAATCTGAATACCCAAATATTTAAATTTTTCTGTTGCGATTTTAAAGGGGAACTTCAATAAGTGTGTAGGTTCTTGAGGTTTTAATGTCATGATTTCACTTTTATTCCAGTTTATTCTATATCCAGAAAAAGACCCAAATTCCTCTATTAAGTTTAATAAATTTGGTATGCTCGTTTGTGACTTTGTAATATATAAAAGTATATCGTCTGCATATAATGAGATTTTACTCTTTGAGTCCCTGGTATTATAGCCCTGAATATTCGGATGAATTCTTATACTTTCAGCCAGGGGTTCTATCATAAGGGCAAATAGCAGGGGTGATAGTGCACATCCCTGCCTATTACCCCTTGATAGTTGAAATTTTTGAGATTAGTTAGTTAAAATTCTTGCCATCGGTTTATCATATAATAATTTTACCCATGTTATAAAATTCTCTCCCATATTAAATTTTTGTAGTACTTTATATAAGTACTGCCACTCTACCTGATGAAATGCTTTCTCTGCATCCAAAGAAATAATTGATATATCTTCTTCCTCTACTTTATGCGAGTACATTATATTAAACAAGCGTCTCAGATTATTAAATGAGTATCTTTTGGATATAAACTCCGTTTGATTAGGGTTTATCAATTTACTAATATATTTGCTTAATCTTCTTGCTAAAATCTTTGCTAAAATTTTCTGATCTGTATATAAAAGTGATATAGCTCTGTACGAGCCCGGATCTTCAAAATCTTTATCTTTTTTTGGAATAAGCATAATAGTTGATTCTGTTAGTGTTTCAGGTAGTTTGTTTTCTTTAAAAGCATGGGAGTATAAATTAAATAAATAAGGGGTCGTTATCACATGAAATTCTTTATAAAATTCATTATTAAAACCATCTGGTCCCGGTGTCTTACCATTTTTCAGCGATTTTATTGTTTCACCTATTTCTTTGATTGTAATCTGGGCTCCTAGTTCCTCTTGTTCCAAAAGGTCCAGTATTGGAAGATTACAGTTATCTAGAATTTTTTTTATTTTACTATCTTCTATTTTAATTTTAGATGTATATAAGTTTTGGTAAAATTGGGCAAGGTATTAGTAATTCACCTTTCTCTGATTTAATTTTGTTTATAGTATTTTCCTTTTCCTGTTTTTTCAATTGGTGAGCTAAAAGCTTATGTGGTTTGTCACCAAACTCAAAATGTTCCTGTTTTGTAATTTGAAATAGTCTTATTACTCTTGCCAATAAAATTCGATTAAGTTTAAATTTCAGTAATATTATCTTATTGTGTTTATCTGTCGTGGAATCTTTGGCATTATCCAACTGTCTGATTTCTTGTTCTAACAACAATTGTTCTGTCTTATTCTTTTTATTTTGAAAACTTTGATATGAAATTATAATTCCTCTCATAAAAGCCTTAAAAGTTTCCCATAATAAAGAAGGCAAAGTACCTGGTATATCATTTGTATCGAAAAAAAGTTTCATTTGTTGTTTTAAATATTGATAGCCTTGCACGTCATTTAAAATATGTGTATTAAACCTCCAACAAATTTTTTTACCCGGCATTCCCTCAAATTTTACTGAAAATGTCAACAGAGAGTGATCTGAGATACTACTAATGTGGTATGTTGGGTTGTTTGTATATGGCATTAATTTCATATCCACTAAAAAATAATCAATTCTTGAATACGTTTTATGTACCGAAGAGTAAAATGAGTATTCCCTTCCAACTGGATTAGCAGATCTCCATACATCTATTATATTAGTATTTTTTATATATGTATTTAGAAGTTCACTAGTCTTAGATTTTAAATTACTCTTCTTTTGTTTTGCTGATTTATCTAGATATGAATCTAAAACACAGTTAAAGTCCCCCCATGTTATCACATTTTGGTAATTAAACTCTGATATTATGTCAATACTTTTATCAAAAAATTGGGGGTTATCAAAATTCGGATCATAAATATTTATTAAAGTTAGTGGGATTGCATAAATTTCTCCCGAAACTATAATATACCTTCCCTCTTTATCTGATATAGTATTCTTTAATTTAAAAGGAATACCTTTTCTAATAAGAATGGCTGTACCCCTAGATTTAGAAGTAAATGAGTAGTATGTTTGGCCTATCCAATTCGCCTTTAATCTAATTTGTGTTTGTTGTTTCATGTGTGTCTCCTGTAAAAACATGATGTCGCTTTTCAACGATTTTAGTTGAGCAAAAATTTTTACCCCTCTTAATTGGTTCGTTGGCACCCCTTATATTCCAACTACAAAATGTAATTCCTCCATTCTTTATTTGTCTATCGTCTTGCATTGTAAATCAAGGTAATATTCCTGAATCATATGGTGCAACCAAATACCTCAGAATTTTAGTTGGGTGGTCATCCCGGTTTATTAGATTTATATTGCATCTCCTTCTTGTAAAGTGCCTTAGAAAATGAAAGAAAATGTGATATACAATTACTTTCAAAAAAATTAAACAGATAAAAATCTTGATTGTGCTTTAAAAAAAAAGGTGCTATTAAGGTATCTAAGGGAAGATACCTTAAGGACGAATAGCCATCAATGATGGCAAAAAATGTATAGACCTCCGTGATGTTGTTATACATTGAGCTCCTCCCCCTTGGTGAATCCTCATAAAAAGTTACATTCCGTTTCATATTTTGTCTTTTCTTATATGAGTTTATCAAACCAGTGCCAGTGACAGCAGAGAGAGAAAAAAAAAAATAATCAGCAAGAGACATAAGGAGTAAAAAAACAAAACAAATATAGAACACAACATATACACAATTATATAAGTATATATGTCCTTCCAATTTATCCAATCTTAATCTAATCTAAACTTTCCCATATATATCCACCCTGGATTCTTACATAATATCCCATTCTATAACTACGATACATCATACAAGCCGGTACCAAAGGGTTAACTACCGTACAAGCAGGTGCCAAGGGGTTAAACTTTGAGCTTTTCATCCAAGGTTGAATATAACCAAGCTCTCTGAATAACACATTCCAACGAGATAAGCTTTATAATTGTCTCGGTAACTCGGCCATTTTAAAACTCTGTAAAAAATTCAATCTTCTTCCTTGGCAGCTTGCCCCGATGTTTTTTTAACGATATCCTCTGCATACTTTAAAGCTTTTCCGGGATCTGCAAATGAGCGTTCAACACCGTTATAAGATACCTTCATTTTTCTGGGAAAGTATATTCCATATCTTACTCCCGGGACATCCCTCAAAGTGTGTCGCGAAATATTCGCACATTATCCCCACGGTATGTCTGCTTCTTCCCATGTGATCTTTTTCAATATAAATTCCACTGAAGGGATGTCACGGAATTTCACAATTATCTGTCTTGAATAATTTGTTCCTCTTGCAACACGCCCAACTTGGTGAGCGACGTCTATTCTTGGTTCTTCCGACAGTTCAAAGATATCTTTGAGTAAATCAGTAACGAAAGTACATGCTTGAGATTCATGTCCCTCTCGTCCTTCCTTTACTCCGAGAAACCTCAGGTTATATCTCCGAGTTCTTGCTTCCAGGTCCAGACATTCATCAGTCATTCTTCCAAGGAGAGTTAAAGCAACATTTTAATAATTGAAGTTTTAAAAATCATTACACTAAGTGCAGACCTGTTGGGTCTGCTACCCCAAGGCAATATTCCACCATTCACCTGATCCCCAATGCAACCCGTTCCCCCAACGCAATATTCCACCACTCATGCTTAACCCCCAACTGCGCAGGCACGGCTCATGTTCCCTCATCCCCCAACACTCCCTCCCCCTCCTCTTCACCCTCCCTCTTCTTTCCCCTCTCCTCCTCCCCTCATCCAATCCTTCCCTCGCCTTTCTTTCCCTCCTTTCCACTACCCTCAGTCATTCCCTCCCTCCCTCCATAACTTCTCTCCCCTCCCTACCCCCTTCTATCCCTCTATCCCCCACTCTTCATCTTCCCTATCCTCTCCCACTATCCCTCCTGACCTCCCCCACTGCTCTCCTCTCTATTCCCCACTCTCTACATCCCCCATTCCTCCCCTCCTCTACCTCTATTCCCCCTCCTCCCCACTCTCCTCACCTCCCGCACTTCCCCCCCCTCCTCCCTCCCTACCCCCTCCTCTCCCTCAATCCCCCCACTCTCCATCCTCACCTCCCCACATCTTTCCCCTCTCCTCCCCCTCTCCCCAAATCCTTCCCTTACCTCTCCCTCCCTCTCCTTTCCCCAATCCTCTTTTTCTCCCTCCCTCCCACCATAAAAAGCAGTATGTGCAGTTCCTTGTTCCACAGGTCACTCAATGTTAGCTGCGGTTTAGATCCGGTTTAGATCCGGGGGGGGGGGGGTCCAGAACCAGGGGCCGCAGTTTAAGAATAAGGAGTAAGCCATTTAGAGCGGAGACGAGGAAACACTTTTTCTCACAGAGAGTGGTGAGTCTGTGGAATTCTCTGCCTCAGAGGGCGGTGGAGGCGGGTTCTCTGGATGCTTTCAAGAGAGAGCTAGATAGTGCTCTTAAAAATTGCGGAGTTATGGGATATGGGGAGAAGGCAGGAACAGGGTACTGATTGGGGATGATCAGCCATGATCACATTGAATGGCAGTGCTGGCTCGAAGGGCCGAATGGCCAACTCCTGCACCTATTGTCTATCCTTCTAAACTCTAGTGAGTACACGCCAAGTGCCAAGTGCTCATCGTAAGTTTAGAACTCATTCCTAGGATCATTCTTGTAAACCTCATCTGGACCCTCTCCAGAGCCAGCACATCCTTCCTCAGATATGGTGCCCAAACCTGCCAATCCCAATGGGTTTAGGTTTAGGTTTAAGTTTATGTTTGTCACATGTTCTGAAGTATAGGGAGCAGCTTTGTGTTGCATGCGTTTGGATCAAATCAGATAACACTATTGTGGCATCGGGGATGATGCTGGGTTTGACAGTGACTATACCTACACTTGCAGTAGACTTTAGACTTTTTAGACTTTAGAGACACAGCATGGAAACAGGCCCATCGAGTCCATGCCGACCAGCGATCACCCCGTACACTAGCACTATCCTACACACCAGGGACAATTCACAATTTACAGAAGCCAATTAACCTGCAAACCTCTAAGTCTTTGGAGTGCGGGAGAAAACCCTGAGCACCCGGGGAAAAACCATGCCGTTTTACCACTGGAAGAACGTACAAACTTCGTACAGACAGCATCCGTAGTCAGGCTTCTGTAAATTGCCCCTGGTGTGTAGGAGTGAACTGGTGTATGAGTGATTGTTAGTCGGCAGGGATTCGATGGGCCGAAAGGCCTGTGTCCACTAAACTAAACAAAACTACTCTGCAGAGCAGGTTTCAAGATTTCAGGCTGTATCCTGTAAACTGTTTAGCCATACATTCAAACAGACTGACTTCAGGTGAAGGCCGCCCACCCTTTGACACTGATCCGTCACATAAGATCATGGTTGACCTATTTGTAACTTGGTCTCCAAATTTATGTCCACTCCCTGAAATCTGTACTCAGCCACTCGATCCCTCTGTCTCACAGAGCTCTGTAATCTCTCAGTATTTTGATAAAATACGAGATTATTTCTCTGCCAAAATGGCAAATTTAATATGTTCTCAATTATTTTCCATTTGTCACATCATTGTCTGCACATTTAACCCAGCTATCCGTTTGTAGTCTCCTTATATCTTCACAGCTACCAGTCTTATCAACCATTCCCTCAGAGTCTTCATCAACATAATTTCTCTAAATATGTTCGATAAACCAGAAAAAGGACCATTTATGCCCATTCTCTTTTTTTTTGTTAGCCAAGCAATCTTCTATCAATGTATAGCTCTTTTTTCCATATCGTATCTCTGTCTGCACTGTCGAGGAGTTGGCGGCCTGCGCATTTACCATCACGGAGCTCGCGATCCTTGTCGGGGGTCGACTCGCGGGAGCTGCAGAATTTAACATCGTAAAGCTTGCGGTCTCCGGGCAGAGACCGACTTTCGGGAGCTCTAAGCCGCAGAAGCTTCGACAGCCCCGGCGTGGGGGCTATGACCGCTGGCTGTGGGAGCTTCGATCGCCCTGACTGCAGATGGTTCAACTGCCGCGACCGTGAGAGAAAAAGAGGAAGAAAATTGGACTTTATTGCCTTCCATCACTGTGGGGAACGTAGGGAATCTGCTGTGGTGGATGTTTATGCTAACTTTTATGTAGTTGTGTGTCTTGTTGCTTTTTTTAGTATAGCTGTATGGTTATTCGAATTTCACTGTGCCTTAATTGGTACGTGACAATAAACTGACCTTGAGACTTTGAAACCTTAAAGGTGAGAACATTGTTCAATAGAAAAAATATAACATTTTGATTTGAAAGGATGATTGATAAATCAATGGCTAACATGTCAAACTGACCCTTTTATACATTATTTATTTGGAAACAATTGGAGCTCTTTGTTCAGTTCTAAATTCAAGGTTTTCCCAGAATTGTGTGAACCACATAAGGTACCGTACCTGCAGAGGTAGCAAATAGAGAAGATTCAAAGATGTGGAAGAGATCTTAAGAAAATATCAAGAGATCAAGATCAAGAAAACTTATGAACCAGAACAATAACATTCTTACATCCTGCAGCTTTACAGGCATGTTAGGTTCAACAACGATAGCTATACAATAAATTATTGGATGTATTATACATTATTATTATTATATCTATCATATGTGTTTGGGTGTGTGTGTGTACCTGTGTGTGTGTGTGTGTGTGCGTGTGTAAACATTTCCTTTATACATTGATTTGATGTCTGATGCTATAATATTTTTCCATTTACAGTAAAGTCAACATCAAGATGCGTTTATTACCCAATGCCACTGATTATATAATGGTGAAACCTTCGCCGCGGGCAAGTAAGATTATTTATATGTATAATTAATAAATTAATGGTTTGTTAAGAACTAGAAGCGGAATGGTGGTGCAGTTTCATGCTGTAAATATGCAAGACCTCAGCCCATGTTTAAAGGCCCATGTAGTTATTCACTGAACTGGATTAACAATTTATGTTAAACTTAGCTGGACCAGGTAAATCTTAACCAGCAAAATATGTTTTATATAATGGAATAGAATCCAAAAAATTCAAATATATACATTCAGCATCAGGCATCATATCAAAGACATTAATTTTAATTGGTGATTTGAAAAATGAAATTTATGGTATAATATGTTAAGTTCTATAAATATATAAATTTGTTTGCGGCATCAAGGTGAATTGTCTTGCACATTTGATGCAGAACCAATGTTTTTAAGTCGTGTTTTGCATTGATAAACCTGGTGCCATCTCAAAATGTACAGTATTTAGTGGGTTAGTTTTAACACTTGGATTTTGTTAACATGCTCTGTAATAAAATAAGGAAATTAAAATTGAAAATCTAAAGACTGCAAATGCTAGATATCAGAAATGAAACTGAAGATTAAGGTCAAGCGGTATTTGTGAGAGAGAAACACGGTCAATGGTTCAGGTAAATGGCCCATTGTTGGAATGATGAAACATTAACTCTGATGAAAGGTCATCAACCTGCAACATTAACTCTGTTACCCTCATCACAGATGCTGAGAGCATTCTGGCCCAACTTGCCCACACCGACCAACATGTCCCACCTGCACTAGTTCCACCTGCCTGTGTTTGGCCCATATCCCCCGAAACTTGTCAAAACAAGTAAAAATGGCTGTGTGATTCCCCGTAAACAGTTCATGTTCCCCATATTCTAAGGCTGGGGTAAGAGAAGGACAGCATTATTTTGGCGGAAAACTCTTTTCCCCGGTAGAATGCAGATTGGATTTGGATCCACTCCAAAGAATCCAGTTGTTGAAAATTAGGGATGAGGTACAATCTCTAAGATCTGTACTCCTTTTTATTTTATTTCTGGAAACAATTTTGTGGACGACTATTGTACTTTTCACGGCAAATAATAACAGTACAGTGTATTACCACCCAATCACAATGAAGCTGCTTAGTGTAGCATCAGGTTAGACATGGGTACAACATGGGTACAACGTTGTTCAGAATACTTCTTGGATTATTTTTCTCTTTGCATGCATGTTTAGAGACAGCATTTAGTTACTGAGTTCATCATTGCCAGTGCAATGTGGTTGATCAAACAATTCACAATAAGAATAAATCATCCCGCCACTGACCAAGCTGCTGAATCTGCGCATGGTAGTGGCAAACTCATACTGGTTAACCAAGTCATCCTGAATTAGGTGATCGTGTCTGTAGTGAAAGCCATCCTTAGTTGTACCTATAGACAAAACATCACAGAATCCTCAAGCACAATTCTGAACGATATTCTGCTTCATTAGAAGTATATACCAGAGGTGGTGGCAATATGATATGCAGGCAGATACAGTAGACCACATTGGGAAATTAACTCCTGACTCCATGAAGTCTTACAATACCTGGTCAAGCACAGGCGAGAAACTCCTTCTGTGTATTGCTACCATTCTTCCTCAGCAGTTGAATCACAACTCCTACAGTTTGTACAAAATGTGGGAGAAGCAGTGGAAATAGTAGGTCACAGAGTGAGTACTCTAGATGGGTGAACTTCAGAGCAGATAATGATCTTCTCAAACAAGAATAACATGTATCCTTGACACCCACAATTGAGTATCCCACAATCAACAACTTGAGGGTCACCACAATTGACCAGAAACATCACTGGACCAACCATGTGAATATTGTGTCTGCAAGAACAGGTCAGAGACTGTGTGGTCTGTGAGGAGTTACTTATTTATTGATGACTCGGTACATTTTCCACACACATTAACCAGGAGTGTGATAGATCCCCATCCATCTTTCTGGATGAGAGCGCCTGCAATTGCTTCCAACACCAGCCAGGACAAAGCAGTCATCTTGATTGATATCACATCCGTCACCCTAACTAATCATTCCCTCCACACCTGACACACCATAGCTGTAGAGTGAGCCATTCATAAAAACATAAAACTCACTACATCACACTGCCAAGGATTATTTGGCAATGCTCAGCGTCTACTCGTCAGAAGTGCCACTTAGCAAGTGATGGGAATTCTACCACCTACCAGTTTGCCGCAAGACAGTTAATACCTTGACTTGAAACAAAATCAGTGTTACTTCATTGCTGCTGGGCCTAAAGCTTGGAAATACCCACCGAACAGTCTATGGAGTATCTTCACCACCAGGACTTCACTAACATCTCCAGTATGAATGACTAATAAATACCAGCAACATGTGATGCCCACATATAATAAATGAATACAACTAAACTTGGTGGAAATTTGTTGAAGGACTTCCTGGAATTTGCCACTACCATTGACTTCCTGGTTGAAATCCCCTCCAATTGCTTTCAATGTGACCTGGGTGAAAGCAGTCTACTTGATTGGTATCTTAACAAATGTATTAACCAGGAATGAATGCACAGTTGAATGTACAGTAATACAGTGTAACACATTTTTTTGTCTTTCCCTTCACTTTATCTTCAGTTGCAGTTCTTGGTAAGTGTATCCGGGGAAAACCAATGACAACACCATCTGGCTTTTATTATAAGAACCAGTGGATGTCAACAACCTGCAATATTCGTCACTTTAACACTCCTGCAAATGTTACATCCTGTCTTCGTGGGAAAAGGATTTATCTGATTGGCGATTCCACAATCTACCAGTGGTTTGAATACTTGGCTAAATTTCTTCCAGGTGAATTGTGTTCATTTTTCAGTCCTCATTTTAGAGGGGAGCATATTAAATGCTTTATGTTACATATGAATTTGGTCTTCTTTAGCTTAGTTTAGTTTAATTTATAGATTAAGCGTGGAAACAGGCCATTCAACCCAACGTGTCCGTACTGACCAGCGATCCCCGTACATTAACACTATCATACACACACTAGGGACAATTTACATTTATTCCAAATCGATTAACCTACGGACCTGTATGTCTTTACATAGATACATAGAAAACAGGTGCAGGAGTAGGCCATTCGGCCCTTCGAGCCTGCACCGCCATTCAATATGATCATGGCTGATTATCCAACTCAGTATCCCGTCCCTGCCTTCTCTCCATACCCCCTGATCCCTTTAGCCACAAGGGCAACATCTAACTCCCTCTTAAATAGAGCCAATGAACTGGCCTCAACTACCTTCTGTGGCAGAGAGTTCCACAGATTCACCATTCTCTGTGTGAAAAATGTTTTTTCTCATCTCGGTCTTAAAGGATTTCCCCCTTATCCTTAAGCTGTGACCCCTTGTCCTGGACTTCCCCAACAAGAGTCTTCCTGCATCTAGCCAGTCCAACCGCTTAAGAGTACGTACAAACTCTGTACAAGCAGCACGCATAGTCAGGAACAAACGCAGGGATCTGGTTCCCATATGGACCTGTCCCACTTAGGCAACTATTTAGGCGACTGCAGGAGACTTTGCAGTTGACACATGTTCGCGGGTGGTTGCCGGGGAGTCGCCTTCATGGTCGTGAGGAGTTCCCACATTCTGGGAACTAGTCGCGGCCTCATTATGGTCGTCAATATGATGAAAAATTTGCGGTGACTAGAATGAAGCCGCCATGGAGAGCAACGAGAATTCTTGAGCCGTAAGTGGGTCGCAAGGAGGCCCAAGTGGGTTGGCTTCTTAACAGTTGTCTCCACACCTTCTCCCTCTTCTCCCTCCTTCTCCCTTCTCTTCCCTCCCCCTCTTTTAAAGGACTTGCAGTACACTGTGCTGGCCGTCTTCAATACAGCGCCAACTTTCCTGTTCATCGCGGTGTGTGTCTGTCCCTTGGCTTTGCACCGTGTGAATTTCAGACACCACTCCCCACCCCCGCTTGCCCTGGCCCCCGCCTTTGCTACATTTGTGTGTGTTCCACTCTGACAATCGCTGTTCCAGTTGCCAGTTTTTCAGGCGATTGCCGGCAAATTGATAATCGCGTGAAAAATTGCCTAAGTGGGACAGGCCCATAATGGAGCAACTCTACCGCTGTGCACTGTGCCGCCCCAAATCTGCTTTATGAGTGATGTACAACAGGTCAAATCAGCTTGAAGCCAATGTTGTACACATTATATTCTTGCCACTGCAGATAGGGAATGGCATTTTGGAAACTGCATCGGCTCATGGGCAGAGAGTGCACACATGATGGTTTTTTCACACAGCTGTTGGTGAAGAGAAAGCAAAGTGTCATTTGCCCACTGGGGTTGGGAGACCCTGTCAGACTTGGACCAATAGCTGTGGAAGAAAATACAAATAACACAACTCCTGAGACCTTTATTAAAAATAGAAAGAAAAATGCTGCCGATGCCGGAATTCTGAAATAAAAACAGAAAAGACTTGAAACATTCAGCAGCAAGTCAGGTGGGATGTGCGAAAAGAGAAAAGGATTTAATATGTTCAGAAACATAGAAAATAGGTGCAGGAGTAGGCCATTCGACCCTTCGAGCCAGCACCGCCATTCAATATGATCATGGCTGATCACCCAAAATCAGTAACCCATTCCTGCTTTCTCTCCATATCCCTTGGTTCCATTAGCTTAAAGAGCTATATCTAACGCTCTCTTGAAAACATCCAGTGAATTGGCCTCCACTGCCTTATGTGGCAGAGAATTCCATAGAATTACAACGCTGGGTGAAAAGGGTTTTTTCAGTCCTAAATGGCCTACCCCTTATTCTTACACTGTGACTCCTGGTTCTGGACTCCCCCAACATCAGGAACACCTTTCCTGCATCTAGCCTGTGCAATCCCTTAAGAATGTTATATGTTTCTATAAGATCCCTCTCATCCTTTAAATTCCAGTGAATATCAGAGTCAGAAGTCAGAATAAATCTTTTGGCCAAGTATGTATCCCTGTCATACTAGTATCTCTAATTGGTTCCCTAGGTTTGAAAATATCCTGCTCATTTGAATGCATGTAAATATTAACCAAGCAATGTGAACTTAATGTAATCCCACTTAATGGAATATTTTCCTTCCAGGTCTCAATTCATTTGACCTTGGCTATTCTGGAAATGCTGGACCTCTCTGCGCTTTGGACAAGGAACACAACATCATGGTGGAGTTTTCCGTACATGGTCCACCAGTTCAATTCTATAATATTTGGAGTCAGCAATTGCGGTACATTTCAAACAAAATAGATGAAATTAAAGGAGGGAGAAACACAGTTATCGGAATTACCTTATGTGCCCATTTTACCGCTTATCCGATAGAAGTGTATATTTGGAGGCTGCAGTCCATCCGGAGATCAATTCTACGACTGTTGGGCAGGAGTCCGGATACATTGGTGGTGATAAAGACAGCGAACGTACGCGCTCTCACACAACGTCTCAGCATCTACCAGAGTGACTGGTTTTCCTATCAGCTTGATTCAGTGCTGAGAAGGATATTGGCTGGCATCAACGTAGCATTTGTGGATGCATGGGAAATGACCATAGCCCACTACCTGCCCCATAACATACACCCTCATCAAGTCATTGTAAAGAATGAAATAGATGTGTTTCTTTCATATATGTGCCCTTCTGAGAATAATTAAGCAGTTTTATTTGTTCCGTTGTGACATAATCAAAGGTTTGCCTGAACAACCTAAAACCGATTAACATTTGAAACGTTGATATCAGCTTCCTTTTGCGCTATTTAACACTTCAATTTTGTAGGAATATGCAATGATTTGGTTAAAGAAAACTATCTTTTATTTTCTTACCCCTCTGCATTATCTTGAATTATGTGTGAGTCAGTAAATAATTTTGGTATTATCTAAACTGACGTATGAAATTAAAGCGGAGAATGCTGGCTTGTTGAGTGCTTCCAGCATTTTCTGTTTTCCAGCCTCAACAATCTCTTGATTTTCCCACTTGCGACCGGAACGATCCCAGCATGAGTGACCTTTCCACGTGCTCCTGTATGTTCCGCTTGTTGCTCCCCAACTACCCTACGTTATGTTTACCAAGATAAAGGCTCCAAAGGCTAGAATTTCTCGGCCTTTTTTTAAGTTTTTGCCAGTGAACGATCTTGCCAATTTTAATGAGTATGCATTTAAAGAAGACATCTGCTAACATATTCTAATTTGTTTACCATTGTGTCCCTTTAATGTGCTGTTCCATTGCGTGTGATTTAATCTTTAGTTTCTTAGGAAGCTCCAGATACCAAACACTCTTCTACCAGCTAGCCACTTCATAAGGTCATAAGGTCATGTGATCGGAGCAGAGTTAGGCCATTCAGCCCATCAAGTCTACTCCGCCATTCAATCATGGCTG
This sequence comes from Leucoraja erinaceus, assembly GCF_028641065.1. Taxonomy (NCBI): domain Eukaryota; kingdom Metazoa; phylum Chordata; class Chondrichthyes; order Rajiformes; family Rajidae; genus Leucoraja; species Leucoraja erinaceus. The sequence goes on from NC_073389.1 coordinate 38,811,768, forward strand.
ATCTATCTCTCCCTCCTAACACCATTCTCCTGCCTTCTCCCCATAACCCCTGACAGCTGTATTAATCATGAATCTATCTATCTCTGTCTTAAAAATATCAATTGACTTGGCCTCCACAGCCTTCTGTGGCAAAGAATTCCACAGATTCACCACCCCTGTTCAGAGCATGCCTTAAACATTTCTTCTCAGGCATGATTCAATGCACTAGTTAAATCATAAACCTGGAGTAATCAGAGGAATTATGCCCTCTCTCTATGTCTTTCTGACTCTGCATTCATCTCTAATTGTCTCTCTTGTTCACTCTCTCTCTCTCTCTCTCTCTCTCTCTCTCTCTCTCTCTCTCTCTCTCTCTCTCTCTCTCTCTCTCTCTCTCTCTCTCTCTCTCTCTGTTGCGCACCCTTCTTACTCTCTCTCAAGGCTCATAAGGTCATAAGGAAGAGTAGGATTAAGCCATTTGGCCCATCAAGTCTACTCCACCATTCAATCATGGCTGATCTATCTCTCCCTCCTAACCCCATTTCCTGCCTCCCCATAACTTCTGACACCAGTACTGATCAAGAATCTATCTATCTCTGCCTTATAAAGTGTTCACTGATGGCCTTCACTGCCTTCTGTGGCAAAGAATTCCACAGATTCACCACCCTCTAAAGTAATTTATCCTCATTTATCCGAAAAGATTGTCCTTTAATTCTGAGGCTATGACCTCGTCCAAGCTTTTCACATAAATTCCGATAGCTTTAATAAATTCATGATAATTCCTTACAGTGGGTGCACACAGTGGAATTAAACATAATGGATGCAATTCCGCATGTAGACAAAATACCCGTCTCTTTTTGTCTCTCGGAATTTGTCTCCATCTCTACTTGTCTATCTTGCTGTCTCTTTCTCTCTGTTGCTCGCCTTTCTTACTCTCTCAAGGCTCAAATAAAATCTGCTAACTTTAATCAATTTTTGTGAATTCTATGTAGGTTTTAATTTTTATCCAAAGATTTATAGGTTAGCCGAAGGGTCAAGAAATTGAGAAGGTTTACAGGTTCACTGAGAAATTACAGCTATAAAACAGGGATACATCCCCCATCAGTGGGATTGGTTGGTCGTCAGAGCAGTTTTTTCTTTTGTATTAATTAGGGGCAACAATGATCTTGGTTTTCTGCTCCGACCCGATCTTCATTCACTTCAGCCATTTGTGAAGTCATTGCGGGCACTGGACTTTTTCTCCTTAACTGTAACACTATTTTCCTTAACTGTAATTGCCTTAGCAGCAACGGGAGCCTCAGCGGTGGTGGGGCCTCGCGATCGACCCGCAATCAGCGGTCGATGAGCGTGAGGGGGCAGGGGAAAACAATGGGGACCCGGCATGAGGGGGTTGCCTTGAGGGACATTGGGTGAACAAAGGGGGATCCGGTGTGGGGAGGGGGAGGGCACTCTAGTTTTAGAACCATTTGCCCAGGGGATGAGCCTGTGTTTGTTTGTTTGTTCTTTCATTTGTTCCAGTTAAGGCTGTGCACACGGCAGCCAGCCAATGTCCTTTTTCTTATTTTTTCACTTTTAATTTTAATTTCAAGCTTTCGTGTATCTTGTGTGTTGTGACTGTTGGCAAACCAATTTTCCTCGGGGGATGAATACATTTCTATCATGTTGTATGGAAATGCTTAAATCTATATTCTGCCTTCTTGCATTTTTCTCTTTGCACTTCCTGCTTTTGAGGTTAATGGTTAGATTACACTCATGTATGGAATGATGAGACTGGAAAGCATGCAAACAAAGTGTTTCACTGTAATTCTTTTGTGGTGAAAGGTAACCGGATCCAGATTTACAAACTGTTGCTTTTAGTTTACTAAACATCAAAAGTATTGTTTGAATACTATCTCGGCAAATTTGCTTAAGAAAATTTATATCAGCCGTGGCATATTCTTTCAGGTCCATTGTTGAGTCTTTGAATGTCTCCCGTTCCACCGATACCAAGCAGTCATGGAGTTGTCCTGCTATCTCCCCCTGAAAACTTGTGTGTAATCCTCACACTGTAGCTGTATTGTTCAGTCACTGCATACAGTGTATGCACTTTCCAAACCGCGGCAAGGATGGAATAATAGGCATTTTGATGATGGAGAAGCTGTGGTTGAGAGTATCTGACCCTCTGGTGTTGCAGGAAATGTGCTTGTGATAGTTTGGCAGTGATTTCTTCAAACTAACATTGTTAAAAGAGATTTGGACAGGTACATGGATAAGAAAGGTTTAGAGGAATACAGGTCAACCACGGGTCATGGGGATGAGTGAAGCATTGGTCAGCATGGCAAGTTGGACAAAGGGCCTGTTTCTGTGCTGTATGACTATGAAACACTGGCTTTTGTGAATTATTGACTGCAATAAGGGATTTACAAAGGGACCTGGTTTTGTTTATAGACATAGACATAGAAATTAGGTGCAGGAGTAGGCCATTCGGCCCTTCGAGCCTGTACCGCCATTCAATATGATTATGGCTGATCATCCAACTCAGTATCCCGTACCTGCCTTCTCTCCATACCCTCTGATCCCCTTAGCCACAAGGGCCACATCTAACTCCCTCTTAAACATAGCCAATGAACTGGCCTCAACTACCTTCTGTGGCAGAGAGTTCCAGAGATTCACCACTCTCTGTGTGAAAAAAGTTCTTGTCATCTCGGTTTTAAAGGATTTCCCCCTTATCCTTAAGCTGTGACCCCTTGTCCTGGACTTCCCCGACATCGGGAACAATCTTCCTGCATCTAGCCTACCCCTTAATAATTTTGTAAGTTTCTATAAGATCCCCCCTCAATCTTCTAAATTCTAGCGAGTACATGCCGAGTCTATCCAGTCTTTCTTCATATGAAAGTCCTGACATCCCAGGAATCAGTCTGGTGAACCTTATCTGTACTCCCTCTATGGCAAGAATGTCGTTCCTCAGATTAGGAGACCAAAACTGTACTCAATACTCCAGGTGTAGTATCACCAAGACCCTGTACAACTGCAGTAGAACCTCCCTGCTCCTATACTCAAATCCTTTTGCTATAAATGCTAACATACCATTCTCTTTCATCACTACCTGTTCCACCTGCATGCCTACTTTCAATGACTGGTGTACCATGACACCCAGGTCTTGTTGCATCTCCCCTTTTCCTAATCGGCCACCATTCAGATAATAGTCTACTTTCCTGTTTTTGCCACCAAAGTGGATAACCTCACATTTATCCACAGTATACTGCATCTGCCATGCATTTGCCCACTCGCCCAGCCTATCCAAGTCTCCTTGCAGCCTCCTAGCATCCTCCTCACAGCTAACACTGCCCCCCAGAAAGTGTATGGTATGCTTGCTTTCATCAGTCAGGGTGTTAAAGTTTGTTTTACCTTTTACTCCATCGAGGTCCCGGCCAGACCATAGCCTCTTAAAGGCCTGTCCCACTTGAGCAACTATTTAGGCAAGTGCAGTAGACTCTGCGCTCGCCTCATGGTCGCCAAATGGTCGCCACATGCTCGTTGGTGGTCTCGGGTGAGTCTCCTTCATGGTCGCAAGGAGTTCCCGCATTCTGGGAATTGGTAGCATCCTCAGTATGGTCACCACAAATTTTTCAACATGTTGAAACATTTTCTGTGACCAAAAATTAGTCGCCATGGAGAAAATCGATATTCCTGTAGTCGTAGGGCAGATGTAGTGGGGTCGCCATGTAGTTATGAGTAGTCGTAGGTAGTTTCAGTTAATCGCCTTTGCTGACCGGGCATTTTGATTGGCTCATTGGGGGAAAAAACCGTAAGCACGAGTTTTCAGAACCAAGGATAACCGACTGGTAATGTTAAATGCCCGTCAAACTTCTCAGCTGTGTATTTCTGGCTTATTAACACATTTCTGGCTTCTTAACAGGGTCTCCACTCCTTCTCCCACTTGCTCACCCACTTTTCACCCCTTCTACCCCCTTCTCCCCTCCCCACCCACCTCTTTTAAAGGACTTAGCTAGCTATCTTAGCCTTCCTGTTCATCGCGGTGTGTGTCTGTATCACCTTGGCTTTGCACCATATGGATTTCAGACAGCGCTCCCCCGCTTTTCCTGGCTCCGCCTTGGCGGTGTGTGTGTGTGTGTGTGTGTGTGTGTGTGTGTGTGTGTGTGTGTGTGTGTGTGTGTGTGTGTGTGTGTGTGTGTGTGTGTGTGTGTGTGTGTGTGTGTGTGTGTGTGTGTGTGTGTGTGTGTGTGTGTGTGTGTGTGTGTGTGTGTGTGTGTGTGTGTGTGTGTGTGTGTGTGTGTGTGTGTGTGTGTGTGTGTGTGTGTGTGTATTCCAGTCTGACAGTCGCCGTACCAGTTCCCGTTTTTTCAGGCGAGTGCCGCGAACTTGCTAGTTGCCGGCAGTCCGCTGAAAAATCGCCTAAGTGGGACAGGCCCTTTACTCAGTCATCAGAGAAATTCCCAGGCAAGATCCTGCCGACTATGCCAATGTTAAAGTTCATTTTACCTTCACAGCCAACAGACAAATCAAGTCAGTAAAGCAAAGACTTCTTTATTGTAACACAAGCGGGAGCGGACAAAAGCTCTACAGCTCCTCATGGCCTCACTCAAAGAGACTCAAAGTGGACTCATGTGACGGATGTTAAACTGTGTTCATTGTGTGTTCTGTTATTTTATTCTTTGTCATGACTGCAAGGTACGTAATTTTGTTCAAACTAAAAGTTTGAATGACAATAAAGGATATTTTATACTTTATACTTATACTAAGTACAAGCATCATAATTATACCATTTCATACCATTCCAGTATAAAACTTCCACAATGTCCATATATGATAAAATTAATGCTCTTCGGCCTCTTCCAATATCAGAAAAGCTATTGTCCATATATGGTTTTGTTCAAAGAAGGAGCATTCCTTATCTGCAGATTCAAGCAGTCTTGCTTCTGACCTAGATGATTCAGCATCTGTACATTGTTACCTGGCTGACTATTCAGGCTAAAGGGCAAGGTACCCATTTTGTATACTTCTAAACTACAAGCAGAGTCCATTTTGTCACCTACTTGACAACATTACTTTAACTCTTTCACGAATATAGAGTATAAGAGTCGGGGAGTTACGTTGTAGATTTATAGTAATTTGGTTGGACTACATTTTGCATATTGTGTGCAGTTCTGGTCGCCGCACAACAGGAAGGATGGGGAGGGTTTGGAGAGGGTGCAGCAGAAATGTACCATAATGCTGCTTTGGATGAGAGGATAACGTCCATAAGAAGAAGTCAGACAAACTTATATTCTTTCTCTAGTTGAGGGGACACCTGATGGAAGTATATAAAATTATGAGAGGCATAGATAGGGTGTGCAGTCAGAACACATTTCCCATGGTGGGAATGTCAAAAACTAGATACCATTGGGTGACGCCATCAGCAATTGCAGCCTCCACAACGGTCTGCTTGTCTTTTCGTCTTTTTTGTTCCTTTTGTGGGGGATGGGGGAGGGGTTTGGGGGAAACTTTTATTTCAATCCCTTACCTTGCCGGGGATGTGATTATTTTCCGGGTCGTATCTCCGGTTGCTCTGCGGCCTAACATCATGGAGCTCGAGGCCACCACATGGAGCTCGAGGGTCCACCACAGGGCCATGGACTTACCATTGGGACCTGCGATCCCTTGCCTGCGATCCCGGCCTGCGGATTTCACCATCGAGGAGCTTTCAGTCTCGGGTAGAGACTGATGTAGGGAAGCTCCAAAGTCGCAGGAGGTTCAACTAGCCCCGACCTGGGGTCCGATCGCCCAACGCGGGGAGCTGAGACCCCACCGATGCGGGAGCTTGATTACCCCAATGCAGAGGGTCCGACCTCCGGCTACGGGAGCCAAGACTGTCCCGTCAACGGAAGGCTCGAGGCTCCCGACCACGGGTGAACAAAGAAGGAAAGAGATTGAACTATTTTTTCGCCACCCATCACCGTGATGAATGTGGGGAGTCACTGTGGTGGATGTTTATGTCAAAATGTATTTTCTGTGTTTTGTTGCTTTTTATTGGTATGACTGTATGGCAAATCAAATTCCACGAATGTTGCAAAACATACTTGGCTAATAAAGTATGATTATGACTATGAGAAGGCATGGTTTTAAGAGATGTATGGGACAATTTTTTGTTACATAGAAGGTGGTGGGTGTCTGAATTAAATTGCCTGGGGTGGTGGTGAAGGCAGATACGGTAATTGAATTTAAGAGATTTTTAGATTGGCACATGAATGTGCTGGGAATGGAAGGATATCTTTGAATCGCGGACTAACCCATGTCATCACACAGAGAATGTGTCAGTGTTCAGTACTGTTTATGAAATATTTTTTGATGGATTTATAATTTATTTATTTTTTAACAATAGGTGCAGGAGTAGGCCATTTGGCCCTTCGAGCCAGCACCGCATTTCAATGTGATCATGGCTGATCATCCCCAATCAGTACCCCATTCCTGCCTTCTCCCCATATCCCCTGACTCTGTTATTTTTAAGAGCCCTATCTAGCTCTCTTGAAAGCATCCAGAGAACCGGCCTCCACCGCCCTCTGAGGCAGAGAATTCCACAGACTCACCACTCTCTGTGAGAAAAATTGTTTCCTCGTCTCCGTTCTAAATGGCTTTTTCCTTATTCTTAAACTGTGGCCCCTGGTTCTGGACTCCAAACATCGGGAACATGCTTCCTGCCTCCAGCGTGTCCAAGCCCTTAACAATCTTATATGCTTCAATGAGATTCCCTATCATCCTTCTAAACTCCAGAGTGTACAAGCCCAGCTGCTCCATTCTCTCAGCATATGACAGTCCCGCCATCCCGGGAATTAACCTTGTAAACCTACGCTGCACTCTCTCAATATCAAGAATGTCCTTCCTCAAATTAGGGGGCCAAAACTGCACACAAAACTCCAGGTGTGGTCTCACTAGGGCTCTATACAACTGCAGAAGGACCTCTTTGCTCCTATATTTAATTCCCCTTGTTCCAAAGGCCAACATGCTATTCGCTTTCTTCACTGCCTGCTGTACCTGCATGCTTACTTTCATAGACTGATGTACAAGGACCCCCAGATCCCATTGTACTTCCCCTTTTCCCAACTTGATGCCATTTAGATAGTAATCTGCCTTCCTGTTTTTGCTACCAAAGTGGATAACCTCACATTTATCCACATTAAACTTCATCTGCCATGCATCTGCCCGCTCCCCCAACCTGTCCAAGTCACCCTGCATTCTCATAGCATCCACCTCACAGTTCACACTGCCACCCAGCTTTGTGTCATCTGCAAATTTGCTAAATGAATCCCTTCATCCAAATCATTGATGTGTATTGTAAATAGCTGCGGCCCCAGCACCGATCCTTGCGATACCCCACTAGTCACTACCTGCCATATAAACCATATTACCATATAACAATTACAGCACGGAAACAGGCCATCTCGACCCTTCTAGTCCGTGCCGAACACGTATTCTCCCCTAGTCCCATACACCTGCGTTCAGACCATAACCCTCCATACCTTTCCCGTCCATATAACTATCCAATTTATTTTTAAATTATAAAAATGAACCTGCCTCCACCACCTTCACTGGAAGCTCATTCCACACAGCCACCACTCTCTGAGTAAAGAAGTCCCCCCTCATGTTACCCCTAAACTTCTGTCCCTTATTTCTCAAGTCATGTCCCCTTGTTTGAATTCTACCATTCTGAAAGGGACCTGTTAATCCCTGCTCTGTTTCCTGTCTGCCAACCACTTCTCTATCCATGTTAGGCACTCTACCCCCAATACCATGTGCTCTAATTTTGCCCACTAATCTCCTATGTGGGACCTTATCAAATGCTTTCTGAAAGTCCAGGTACTCTCCATCCACTGACTCTCCCGTTTCTATTTTCCTAGTTACATCTTCAAAAAATTCCAGAAGATTAGTCAAGCATGATTTCCCCTTCGTAAATCCATGCTGACTCGGACCGAACCTGTTACTGCCATCCAAATGTGCGGCTATCTCATCTTTTATAATTGACTCCAGCATCTTCCCCACCACCGATACTGGTCTATTATTCCCCGTTTTCTCTCTCCCACCTTTCTTAAAAAGTGGAATAACATTAGCTACCCTCCAATCCATAGGAACTGATCCTGAGTCTATAGAAGATTGGAAAATTATCACCAATGCATCCACGAATTTTAAAGCACTTCCTTACGTCCACTGGGATGCAGACCATCAGGCCCTGTGGATTTATTGGCCTTCAGTCCCATCAGTCTATCCAACACCATTTCTTGCCTAATGTGGTTTTCCTTCAGTTCCTCTGTCACCCCAGATCATCTGGCAACTACTATATCAGGAAGATTGTTTGTGTCCTCTTTAGTGAAGACAGATCCAAAGTACCTGTTCAACTCATCTGCCATTTCCTTGATCCCCATAATAAATTCACCTTTTTCGGTCTTCAAGGGTCCAACTTTGGTCTTAACTAATTTTTTCCTCGTCACATACCTAAAGAAGCTTTTACTATCCTGCTTTATATTCTTGGCTAGCTTACCTTCGTAGTTTATAACCTTGGAATAGACAATCAGCATGGTTGAACCACCACAGAGCTTTGATGAAATGATATTCTAAATCTCTCCTCTGTGTTTCCTGGCTTCATAGCCAGGCAGCTTGAAGACCATGGTAGCTGTAGTCGCTTGCAAGTTTGTAGATTGCTGCCTTTGGAATTAAACTGCAAAACCCTGCTGATTTTTGATGTTGTAGATTTTTTTTTTTTAATTTAATAGAAGTATCAATATCAATATATTTATTACATGTCATTTGAACCTCATTGAGGCTCAAACGAAACTGCGTTTCCACAGCCATACAAACCAAGACAATATCATACAGACATGCACACAATTCAATTTACAAAAACATCCATCACAGTGAACCCACTGTGATGGAAGGCAAAGTCTTTTCTCTCCCCTGTTCTCATTTCTCTCCCGATGTCCAAGCTCCAGGCGGGCGATGATAAGTCCCACGGCCATTTTAGGCCGCGCGGGGCAATGTACGGCCCCGCTCCCGGTCTAAATGTCACGAAGTTGGAGCCCCCGGCGGGTGCTGGAAGTACAGTAAGTTACAGTAGTACAAGCCACATATATCTTATTACATTTATTGTACCCCTTCATTTTTTAAGCTTTAAGGAAAGATAGAAATAAAGAAAGTAGATAAAGTGAGAGAGAGTCGTGTTGAGTGATCAAAAAGAAAAACCCATTTAACAAAGAATTGGAGAAAAAAGTTAAGAAATATGGCATGGAAAAGAAAGAAAGAAAAAGAAACACAAGCTCTATTATGAAAACCGCACAAAAAGTGATATACCAACCGTATTTTTCATCCCCCACCCTTACCAGATCCTGACACCATTTCGTTTTTAAAGTACTGTTGCACCTTATACTTGTAGTAAGTCGATAAATGATGTTATAGATTTGAAATGCAAGCTGATTTTCACAACAACCATTTGTAGATCATCTTTCTCTTCATGGGAAAATCAATTGGGCACATTTTTGCACTTGGTTACCTACCATTGTAATCTTGATTATCTTCCACATCACAGCTGTGCGGGACCATGTCGCTCACCACACAATGTTCCACTTGGCGGAGAGCAAGGAACTTGATCCGTCATTCTTGGAGCAGCTATATTTGTGAACTCCAGACTCACTCTTGCCTTACCAGCATAGTCAGACTGCCTACCGCTAAACCAATTGCTTCCCTAAATTGTGGAGGAAGGATCTGCAGATGCTGGTGACAGAATTGGTCAGATTCACTCTGTTGGTAGAGGGTAGTCTTCTCTGAGCTTCAAACTCAGGTCTCTTCATCTTTCGAGGGGTGTTCCCTCGTTGTCACTGCCGATGTCTCACACTCATCTTCTTTTATACAAATGTTTTCTTCAATTTCCTAGAGGAAGCCTTCGTTCTAACCCAAAGCTCACAATTCTGAATACACAAAACAGATCTCCGTTCCTCATCAGACTAGAGAGGTCTTAATTATGTTGCCTGTTCAAATTTTCATTATCATCAGACAGTTCCTTTGCAAAATGGCCATCCCCAGATACCTTATCTTCTCAAAGCCGCACTGCAAAGCCATGGTTACCTTCAGCTCTGCTCTCACCAGATGACAATCACGTGATCATTTTCACGGTGCTTCTTTGATCTCCTTGTCCCAGCATTTCTCTCTCCCTCGCTCTCTCTCGCTCTCTCTCGCTCTCGTTAGTCGAGAAAATTGACATCAAGTCTCCGGCTTCAGTGGGCAGATAGATGGAGGTCAAAGTCCAGAGGTGAGAAAGAAACAAAAGAGTGTCAAATAAGAAGAGGAGTGAAATGTGAAGCCAGAGGGAGGGTTCTGTGTGGCTGACAGAGGAAATGGTTAAGAAGAGAGATGAAAGAGAAATGGGGGACATGGGGATGAGTGTATAAAAAAGGTGAAATGGTATATGTGTAAATTGTCCCGAGTGTGTGTAGGATAGTGTTAATTAGCGGGGATTGCTGGTCAGTGCGGACTCGGTGGGCTGAAGAGCCTGTTTCCGCGCTGTATCTCTAAAACTAAAATAAAAAACTTATAAAACTACAGGAAATTGCAGCAGGCCATGTCTCTGATAAGGATAAGCAGTAAATAGTAGCCTTGTCACCGACTCCCAGATCCCACAAAGCAAATTAAAAAGTGGAGGAGATTTGCTTGTGACATTAATATTCTTGTAACTGGCAAAGTTTGGAGCTACTGGCCATAAAGACTTTCTGCAATGGGCAATAAAACACAGGACTGGTCTCACCATTCCCCTCAGGGGAATCCAAGTTGCCACCAAACCAGTTATGAATGGAGGCTGAACACAAGAGTCAGGGGTCAAGAGTGTTTAATTGTGGTATGTACTAACAATGAAACAATTACATTCTTTACTTGCAGCAGCATAACAGGCTTGTAAACGCAATACAGAGGTAAGTTTTTTTTTAATCAATAAATTAATAACCACAATGCTAATGCAAGAAAGTTCATTGTGTTTAAACAGTCCATAGCAGTTAATAGTTAAGATTAGTGTTGTGTAGTGTTTTCTATGGATGTTTAGTTTAGTTTGGAGATACAGTGTGGAAACAGGCCCTTTGCCCAATGCGTCAATGCCAACCAGCAATCACAAGTACACATGTTCTATCCCACACACTAGGAACAATTTACAGAAGCCAATTATCCTACAAACCTATACATCTTTGGAATGTGGGAGGAAACTCGAGCACCTGGAAAAACCCATGCGGTTACAGGGAGAACGGACTAACTCCGTACAGACAGCACCCGTAATCAGGATGGAACCCGGGTTCTTTGGTGCTGTAAAGCAGCAACTCTGCCATATAAGGCATCCTATCCCATATATGTCACGGCTTGTAACTGATCTGTCCAAGACCACAAGAAATTAGGGAACATTGTGAATGCAGTGCAATCCATTGCACAGATCAGTGTCCACTTCCTCCTCCCCCCCAAACCTCAATTGATATCATTTATACTGCTTCGGGAAACCTCCTAACATAATCAAGGACTGTTCACATCCCCGTCATTTTCTCTCCTCCCATCTCCTGTCAGACAGATATACTGTAAATGCTTGTAAGAAAGTACCACCATACTCAAGATTCTACTTCCTTGCTTTTATCAGACTCATAAACGGATCTTATATGCTAAGGATGAATTTCTAATCTTCCCGTTTACCTCGTTGCAGCTCTTGAAAGGGATTTTTATCTACACTTTTTGCAGCACTATACTTGAAATGCTATTTTTTAATTTTGCACTGCATGATATAATTTACCTGGATACCACGCAAAATCAAGTTGTCCACTGTATATCGGCCGGCACAGTGGCGCAGCTGTTAGAACTGCTGCTTCACATCACCAGAGACCCAGGTTAGATCCGTAAGGTGCTGTCTGTGTGGAGCTTGCACATTTTCCCTGTGACCGACAAGTTTTCCTTCGGATGCTTCGATTTCCTCCCACGTCCCAAAGATTTGCAGGTTAATTGGAGCCTACATATTGCCCCTAGTGTGTAGGGGTGGATGCGAAATGGATTAGTGTAGAACTAGTGTGAAATAGTGTGCAGGAAAGAACTGCAGATGTGATCGATTGTCAGTATGGAATTGGAGAGGCGCGGGTGATGTGTATGAGAGAACCTAGAATGGGGGAATTCAATGGTCACAGTACAGATCGCTGATAGCAAACACTGATAAAGGGAATTCCCGGGGCATTCACCACGCACAATTATATCTGTGTGCAAATCTTCTCTGTAGAAGTTAGGATGCAAGGGAATAGGATGAGTAAAGGTTCCAGACAATATTTATTCCCTGGAAAAGCAGAATGTAATTTGGAAAAGGGCAGTTAAGTCATGGTAAATCAAGGGACACTGAAATAGATAGCAACACTTATAGATAGACACAAAATGCTGGAGTAACTCAGTAAGTCAGGCAGCACCTCTGGAGAGAAGGAACACGTAATGTTTCGATCGAGACCCTTCTTCAGACTGAGAGTCAGGAAAGAGGGAAACTAGAGGTATAAAAATGTACAGAATAAATCAAAGCCGGCACCGATGACCAAGGAAAGATGGAGCTCACATTGGTCCATTGTTGGCTGTGGAAGAGGTGATAACAAAGGGATACAAACAGTGAAACTAGCAGGACGGCTAGAGTGTGGGGGACGAGGAGAAGGAGAGAGAGGGAATGTACAGGGGTTTCACAGAAGCCATCTTTCACCAGTATGCTAGGGACTGTCTCCCAGGGTCAGTCAGTCGCAGCAACTCTGGCAACACGAGGATGATATCTCATAGTTCACAGATAACAATATAGAAGATTGAAGCTCCTTATGGAACTGTTGGTATCATGGAATTAATAATTAAATTGCGGCACAGTGGCGCAGCGGTAGATTTGCTACCTTATAGCGCCAGAAACCCTGGGTTCGATCCTGACTACGGGTGCTGTCCATACAGAGTTTGTACATTCTCCCTGTGACCTGTGTGTTTTTTCTCCAGGTGCACTTGTTTCCTCCTACACTCCAGACATACAGGTTTATATGTTAATTGGCTTGGAAAAATTGTAAATGTCCCTAGTTTGTGTGTGGGATAGTGTTAATGTACGGGGTTCATTGGTCGGTGCGGACTCGGTGAGCAGAAGGCCCTGTTTCCATGCTGTATCTTTAAATTTAACTAAACTAAACTAAAACCAGGTGCAGATAAGAAGAAAAAGATTATGAAACCTGTCCGACAGTATGTTAAGCAACGGGCTGTACAGGAGCTTTCTAAAACAAGGTTGTAGTGGCTCTAAAACAGACAAGCTACCTCTGGGAGTTCAGGCATTTTTGTTGGGATTGCTCGGAAAGGGGATGGAAACTGGGACATGACTTGTGATGAAGCCTTTGTAAAACTGAAACATGCGCAGTAATGGTGCAAGTAAAAGGCACTGCAGATGCTGGGTTTTTTTTCTAATTCTCTAATTTTAGGTAACTTCCACAAAAATCATCTAATTTTAGGTAACCTCTATAAACATCCCCCTTCTCACCTCCCTTCTCTTTTTCCGTTCCCCTTCCACCACCAAATATCGGTTAACCAGTTCCACAATTTGCAATAATGTATCATTCCATCTCTAGCCAATTGTTTCTTGATTAGTGCAGGTGTCAGAGGTTATGGGGAGAAGGCAGGAGAATTAGGAGGGACACATTAATCAGTCATGATTGAATGGTGGAGTAGACTTGATGGGTTGAATGGCCTATTTCTATTTCTATTCCATATGACTTTATGACAGTTGGCATATCAGAGGTTATCTGTTGCTGGATCTGATTTGTCCTGATTTTCTCTTGCTCCCAGTTTCCTTCCAGTAACATTTACACAATAATCTTTGATGTTGTATTGTTGCTTCTTATCAAATGTCACCTGGAAATCATATCAGCTGCTAATGCTGTCTGTTGGGTATTGAGACAAAGAAGGCAATCCCGCACGCTCTACATTGGGCTGCATGTTGGCCAGAGCAGCACAGGGACATGGGTCCGATCCTGACTACGGGTGCTATCTGTACCATATAACCATATAACCATATAACAATTACAGCACGGAAACAGGCCATCTCGGCCCTACAAGTCCGTGCCGAAGAATTATTTCCCCTTAGTCCCACCTGCCTGCACTCATACCATAACCCTCCATTCCCTTCTCATCCATATCCAATTTTATCCATAGTTGCTGCTGCACCCGCTGAGTTTCTCCAGCACTTTTGTCTACCAGTCTGAAGAAGGGTTTTGACCCGAAATGTCACCCATTCCTTATCTCCAGAGATGCTGCCTGTTTCGCTGAGTTACTCCAGCATTTTGCGTCTATCTCCAGAAGATGAATGGTCTGGTAAGAATCACTGGATAGTATTGCCTTCCACACCCTCAAGGTCGGCTGTGGGGTGGGAGATTGCATCCGACAGTTCGTGGGGTGGGAGATTGCAACCATCACTGTTTCGACTAATGCAATCATCCCGGCATGCACAATCAAGTAAGATCAAATAGAACAAGTTGTCCTACAACTATCGGCTGTGCATGCCACATGCAAGAAGAAGAAGATGGCAGTTCGTGGGACAACCGGAATGGAGGATGCTGCAACAAGCCTTTGTGATCAGCTGCTATTGGGACTGTAAAATGGCGACTCTTGCATACTGTTTTGTACATATGTACTAACCAGGGGACTGTGTATTATGCATGGTGATCGCCTTGCTGATTTGTATGCAAAAAAAAAGTGTTTCGCTGTTCCTTGGTGCACATGACAATGAAGAAACCATTGAGAACATTGGGGTGTCCCTAAAGAGGAAGCATATTGTGTCAACGGGCACCATGGCCACTTGGCACAGCAGGGGGTGGTTGAGCGATTCTTAAATGAAAGTAATTTGGCGGTTGCAAGAACGACAACCAAGTTTTATTAACTTAATTATTTTGAAAATAACTTCTTGATTCACAGGTCCTTACAAACACGTCTGGCTACAACGTTGGCCAGCACACAACTGCCGCGCGAAAGCGAAACCGCGCGAAAACAGCAGCCCTTCCCGAGTCACGTGACCGCGGCTTCCGAACGCCGGGTTCGATACCTGCGCGCGCCAGCAGGCGCTGCTACAGTAACAACATTTTGGTTTGATACGTATATGTTTATTGTTCATTTTAGATAGATGACTCTTTAGAGTAGTGTTTACACTGTCATTCCGTACCTGTAAATAAACAAACTTTTACAACAATATCTGTGGCCTCACCAACATCTTGTACAACTGCATTATAACGTCCCAAGTTCTGTACTCAGTACCTTGACTGATGAAGGCCAGTGCCAAAAGCCGACGACCATGCTTATCAACCAGTGACACTGCTTTCAACAAACTATGTACTTGCACTGCTAGATCCTGAGCTAGAGGGAATAAAATGTGTGAAAATGGAGAAGTGTGGGAGATTGGTGGTTCCAGGTGCGGAGGGTGTTGGGAAAAGTGTGAATCTCCTACAGTTGCAAGGGGGAAGTGCCTGAGGAGACCAAAGAGATAGTAGAAACAAGCCCTTCGGACCCGCTGACCCGCAGCATAGGAGCACTGCAAGGCTGTGTAATATCCCCTCTCCTTTACTTTCTCTACACCCACGACTGCATCTCCGCAGTCTCCTCTGTCAAGCTTCTCAAGTTTGCGGACGACACAACCCTGATTGACTGATCAAGGATGGGGGGGAATCTGCCCACAGACAGGAAGTGTCACAATAACCCTCCATTCATTTCCCGTCCATATACCTATCCAATTCATTTCACTTGCACTTTATGTGTAATGTGACAAATAAACCGTATTGTATTGTATTGTATTGTATTGTATTGTATTGTATTGTATTGTATTGTATTGAGCTGGCGTCCTGGTGCCATCGCAACAACCAGGAGCTCAATGCTCTTAAGATGGTGGAATTGATTGTAGACTTTAAGGGAGCTCCCCCTCCCCTCACCCCACTCACCATCAACAACACCACAGTCACATCTGTGGAGTAATTTAAGTTCCATGGAACAATCATCTCCAGGGACCTTAAAGTCAAGTCAAGTCAAGTCAAGTCAAGTCAAGTCAAGTTTAATTGTCACATACACATACGAGATGTGCAGTGAAATGAAAGTGGCAATGCTCGTTCAAAAGACAAACAACAAACCAACCAAACAAATTATAAACACAATCATAACACACATATTCTTTTACATATAAAGGGAAGCCACCATAGTTTCCACAGTCAAAAAGGCCCAAAGGAGGACGTACATCTTGCGGCAGCTGAGAAAACACAAACGGCTACAGGCAATGATGGTCCTGTTTTATACTGCCATCATAGAGTCTGTCTGTCTCCCCGTTGGATTGCAAACTTGTTGGGGTCGGGGAGCTTGTGTGTCTCAGTGAACCCTAGAGCTCTGCCAGCAGGAGATTAGTATCCTGTTAGGATCTCCCATGCTGGACAGGTTGAAGGGTAGAGGCAAGATGAAGAGCGGTCCACTGGTCCTCCAGGTTGGAGGTTGAGCACAGGGCTAACAACCCTGTCTCATAAAACACATATGTTACGGAAACAGCAACTGAAGGAATCAATACTGCTGAGTGGAGGAATAGAGTCTGTCCACACGTTCTCCGTCATGGTCTGGTTTGTCTCAGCCACCAAGCATGACATCCGGAGGCTACAGCGCATCATCCGATCAGCCGAGAAGGTCGTGTGCTGCAACCTTGCCCCCCCCCATCGACAAACTGTACACGGCAAGGGCCAGGAAGAGAGCACTCTTTGAAGCACTTCCCTCAGGAAGGTGACAACGAACTGTCAAAGCCGCAACAGCCAGACATAAAATCAGCCTTATTCCATGAGCAGTACCTTTACTCAACAGCCAAAAGTCTGTAGCCTCCTTGTGCTCTGGTATTTAATGTCATTCTTCACGTTTAAATTATAATGTTTTATTTTTAATTGTCGACTGTATATCGTGTTGTTACTTGCGAGCAAAGCACCAAGGCAAATTCCTTGCATGTACATATACTTGGCGAATAAAATGTATTCAATTCAATTCATCCCACACCAAACATTAATCACCTGTTTGTTATCAACATTTCTCCTCTACTGCTTCCATACGAGGGGTAATGTGACAAAGATGAATTAACTTACAAATCCACATATCTTTGAGATGTCAGAGGAAACCAGAGCACCCAGAGGAAACCCACACATTCACAGGGAGAATGTGCAAACTCCAGACAGCACCCAATTGAATCCCACTCTCCAGTGTTGTGAGGCGGCAACAGTACCAGCTATGCCACCGTGTTGCTCCATGTACTCGTAATGTATTCATTGGATGCCCAGCATCATTCAGTTGAACTACAGTATAAAAGGCTGTACCAGGGATAAGTCTGTCTCTGGCACTGAATATGTGCAAGAAAATTGGTTTGTCAGCTGTCTCACCACATACATTTGGTTTTGTTTCCTACTGAAAGAGTGTACTGGCCTTTATAAATCAGAGCATTGAGTATAGAAGTTGGGATGTAATGTTAAAATTGTACAAGGCATTGGTGAGGCCAATTCTGGAATATGGTATACAATTCTGGTCGCCAAATCTTCGGAAAGATGTCAACAAAATAGAGAGAGTGCAGAGGAGATTTACTAGAATGTTGCCTGGGTTTCAGCACCTAAGTTACAGAGAAGAACTTTTTTCACACAGAGAGTAGTGAATCTCTGGAACTCTCTGCCACAGAGGGTAGTCGAAGCCAGTTCATTGGCTATATTTAAGAGGGAGTTAGATGTGGCCCTTGTGGCTAAGGGGATCAGGGGGTATGGAGAGAAGGCAGGTACGGGATACTGAGTTGGATGATCAGCCATGATCATATTGAATGGCGGTGCAGGCTCGAAGGGCCGAATGGCCTACTCCTGCACCTAATTTCTATGTTTCTATGAAAGGTTGAACAAGTTAGGTCTTTATTCTTTGGAGCGCAGAAGGTTAAGGGGGGACTTGATAGAGGTCTCTAAAATGATGAGAGGGATAGACAGAGTTGATGTGGATAAGCTTTTTCCATTGAGAGTAGGGAAGATTCAAACAAGAGGACATGATTTGAGAATGAAGGGACAAATGTTTAGGGGCAACATGAGGGGGAGCTTCTTTACTCAGAGAGTGGTAGCTGTGTGGAATGAGCTTCCAGTGGAAGTGGTGGAGGCAGGTCCATTTTTATCATTTAAAAATAAATCGGATAGCTATATGGACGGGAAATGAATGGAGGGTTATTGTCTGAGTGCAGGTAGATGTGACTAGGTGAAAGTAAGTGTTCGGCACGGACTAGAAGGGCCGAGATGGCCTATTTCCGTGCTGTAATTGTTATATGGTTATATGAAAGAGTGTGAAGCCTCACATGGTGAAGCGTCATCATGACCAGAACCTCAGAGCCAAGCAAAGAAACTTTGTGCGCATGGCCGTTAACTTAGTTCAGTCTAGAGATACAGCGCGGAAATCCTCTCCTGGACTGCAACCTTGACGTGGAGGAGAGGCTTGTGTACTCCAGTGATCCTGAGAGCTAGGCCGGATGGGGTTTCATATCCCTGGCAGGTTCAACCAAACTGGACAGGTCTCAGGTGAGGAGGCAGATAAAGCAGTCCCTGGTCCTCCAGGTTGGGGGTTGGGCGTGGGGTTAACTACCCCACCCTGGAAAAAAGTGTGAGTTACAGAAACTTTGACGAATGAAAAGCAAATTACACATTTGGTTGGAGAAGATGCCCCAGCGATGGAGTACATGACGCTTCCCAGCCAAACCAGCAAGGGCGCTGGGAAGCTGACACACCTTCTGACGCCAAAGAAATCCATCCTTGTGTGGACATGGAGCATCCGAACCATGGTCCAGGCTGACAAGGCTTCCACAATTGCCAACTAAATGGTGTGCTACCATCTCTTAGTCCTAGGCTTGGCTGAAACAAGATGGACACAGTCAGGGGAGATCAAATTGGTTCATTATCTGCTCCGGACAGGAAGAGGAGGGAGCGAAGCATACAGAGGAAGTGGCCATCATGATGACGAAGGACGCTAGAAAGGCTTAGGAGAATACTTAACATCTGGTGGAGAAACAAAGTAAGCAATGTGGACCTGTGGAAAAGAACTAGCCAGGAGCCAATTGACTTACAAAGTCAAAGAACAAAATGGATTACGATTGGACACACCCTCAGTAAACCTGCCACAAACATCACCCAGTAAGCCCTGAAATGGAAACCCCAAGGAAAAAGGAAAATAGATCGAAGCTGAAGAGATGTCCAGACAAAAATGCCTGAGCGTGGACTCAACTGGGGAGATCTCGAAAGAACTGCCAACATCCAGGTGAGGTGGAGGACGTCAATGGCCTATGCTCCCTAGAGGACCAAAAGGCTTAAGAAGAAGAAGACAGCGCGGAAACAGGCCCTTCGGACAATGAGTTCGCTCTGACTAGAAATCCTCGCAATTTAACACTATCCGACACTTGGGACAATTTTTATATTTATACCAAGCCAATGAACCTACAAACCTTTGAAGTGTGGGAGGAAACTGAAGTTCTTGGAGAAAACCCACGCGGTCACGGGGAGAACACCCAAATTCCATGCAGGCAGCACCCAAAGCCAGGATCGAACCCGGGACTCAGTGCCATAAGGCAGGTATATGGCATTCTTGCATCCATCGGTCATGGCATGGAGAACAAAAGTTGGCAAGTCATGTTGCAGCTACAGTGCCCTCCATAATGTTTGGGACAAAGACCTATAATTTATTTATTTGCCTTTGTACTCCACAATTTGAGATTTGTAATAGAAAAAAAAATCACATATGGTTAAAGTGCACATTGTCAGATTTTATTAAAGGGTATTTTCATACATTTTACTTTCACCATAGTTTGTTCCATTTCCTTGTTTATTCAGTTCAATTTAGAATTATTTGAAATTGTGGGGGCTTGGTGCAATATACTGCTGACCCACAAATGTGTCGTTAGGAGACATTCACATTTTAAAAATCCATGTCTCAAAAACAAGCAAGAAGGTCCCCATGTTATTTGATCAACATAACAGCTGAATTTATATAGATATGTATGCACTACATTGTATTACGCTAACATAGAATGAAAGAATGGAAAAATATTTTGACATTGTGTTCATGGATATTTTATTCACAATATTATGATTTCATCTATATTACTAAAAGTCTGTTCTTGACCGGTTTTGGCCATCTGTGCTGCGATTTCCGAGATAACGCCGCCACCTACAGCCGTCATTTTTGGCCACCTTGCTCAGAGCCCCCCTCCGCCGCATATGTGCCGAGGATCTTTTCCGTCGATTAAAAATGACAGAGATATTAATGTTTTTACAAAATTCC
Source organism: Leucoraja erinaceus (assembly GCF_028641065.1). Lineage (NCBI taxonomy): Eukaryota > Metazoa > Chordata > Chondrichthyes > Rajiformes > Rajidae > Leucoraja > Leucoraja erinaceus. The sequence goes on from NC_073389.1 coordinate 38,832,072, forward strand.
ACATTCTCTCTGCTGCCCCCGCTGGCGGCAGGGAGGAGGGGCTATAAAACCAGGAAGTGGTGTGTCACACAGTCTCTTCAAGATGGAGGAAGGCAGAGGGTCACGTTTCTCTGAGCGGTGAATAACACTGAACACATGTCTACTCAAATGTAAGTGTCCTTAGTGGTTCTAAAATGCTTGCAGAATGTGTCTATTGGTTCTAAAATGTTTGCAAAAAGTGTCTATTGGTTCTAAAATGTTTGCAAAAATTGTCTATTGGTTCTAAAATATTTGCAAAAAGTGTCTCTTTTGGTTCTACAATGCTTGCAGAATGTGTCTATTGGTTCTAAAGCTTGCAAGAAAATGTCTATTGGTTCTAAAGCTTGCAAAAAATGTCTATTGGTTCTAAAGCTTGCAAAAAAAATGTCTATTGGTTCTAAAGCAGAAAATGTCTATTGGTTCTAAAGCTTGCAAAAAGTGTCTCTATTGGTTCTAAAGCTTGCAAAACATGTCTATTGCAAAACATGTCTATTGGTTCTAAAGCTTGCAAAAAAAATGTCTATTGGTTCTAAAGCTTGTAAAAAAATGTCTATTGGTTCTAAAGCTTGCAAAAAATATGTCTATTGGTTCTAAAGCTGGCAAAAATATGTCTATTGGTTCTAAAGCTTGCAAAAATATGTCTATTGGTTCTAAAGCTGGCAAAAAATGTCTATTGGTTCTAAAGCTTGCAAAAAATATATCTATTGGTTCTAAAGCTTGCAAAAAATGTCTATTGGTTCTAAAGCTTGCAAAATGTGTCTCTATTGGTTCTAAAGCTTGCAAAAAATGTCTCTATTGGTTCTAAAGCTTGCAAAAATATGTCTATTGGTTCTAAAGCTTGCAAAAATATGTCTATTGGTTCTAAAGCTTGCAAAAATGTATCTATTTGTTCTAAAGCTTGCAAAAAAATTACTATTGGTTCTAAAGCTTGGGTGTGGCTTGAAGTTGAAAGGCACTACTTACTGCAGATGGTGGCTTGGGTGCAATGGCTTGAAGTTAAAATGCATTACTTACTGCAAATGGGGGCGTGGGTGCATTGACTTGAAGTTGAAAGGCACTACTTACTGCAAATTGTGGCTTGAAATTGAAAGGCACTATTACTGCAAATGGTCGCTTGGTTGCTTTGGCTTGAAGTTAAAAGGCACTACTTACTGCAAATGGTGGCTTGGTTGCTTTGGCTTGAAGTTGAAAGGCACTACTTACTGCAAATAGTGGCTTGGGTGTGGCTTGAAGTTGAAATACACCACTTACTGCAAATGATGGCTTGGGTGTGGCTTGAAGTTGATAGACACCACTTACTGCAAATGGTGGCATGAAGTTGAAAGGCACAACTTACTGCAAATGGTGGCTTGGGAGCTTTGGCTTGGAAAAGCACTTTAAGTTGAAAGGCACTACTTCCTGCAGATGGTGGCTTGGGTGCTTTGGCTTGAAGTTGAATGCACTACTTACTGCAAATGGTGGCTTGGGAGCTTTGGTTTGAAGTTGAAAGGCACTACTTACTGCAAATGGTGGCAGTTGCTTTGGCTTGAAGTTGAAAGGCAATACTGACTGCAAATGGTGGCTTGGGTGTGGCTTGAAGTTGAAAGACACCACACTGCAGATGGTGGCTTGGGTGCAATGGGTTGAAGTTAAAATACATTACTCACTGCAAATGGGGGCGTGGGTGCATTGACTTGAAGTTGAAAGGCACTACTTACTGCAAATTATGGCTTGGTTGCTTTGGCTTGAAGTTGAAAGGCACTACTTACTGCAAATGGTGGCGTTGGTGCATTGGCTTGAAGTTGAAAGGCACTACTTCCTGCAGATGGTGGCTTGGGTCCTTTGGCTTGAAGTTGAATGCACTACTTACTGCAAATGGTGGCTTGGGAGCTTTGGTTTGAAGTTGAAAGGCACGACTTACTGCAAATGGTAGCAGTTGCTTTGGCTTGAAGTTGAAAGGCACTACTGACTGCAAATGGTGGCGGGTGTGGCTTGAAGTTGAAAGACACTACTTACTGCAAATGGTGGCTTGGGTGTGGCTTGAACTTGAAAGGCACTGCTTACTGCAGATGGTGGCTTGGGTGCAATGGGTTGAAGTTAAAATACATTACTTACTGCAAATGGGGGCGTGGGTGCATTGGCTTGAAGTTGAAAGACACTACTTACTGCAAATTATGGCTTGGTTGCTTTGGCTTGAAGTTGAAAGGCACTACTTACTACAAATGGTTGCTTGGATGCAATGGCTTGAAGTTAAAAGGCACTACTTACTGCAAATGATGGCTTGGGTGCATTGGCTTGAAGTTGAAAGGCACCACTTACTGCAAATGGTGGCATGAAGTTGAAAGGCACTACTTACAGCAAATGGTGGCGTGGGTGCATTGGCTTGAAGTTGAAAGGCACTACTTACTGCAAATGGTGGCTTGGGTGCTTTGGCTTGAAGTTAAAAGGCACTACTGTAAATGCACTTACTTCCTGTTTGCACTCTATATTGATTTTAGATAAAACATTGGATGACCAGCCCTCCTGTGTGATGCTGGGACCCAACGGGTCCCACTTAGTCTAGTATATATATAAAATTAAAAGTCTCATCTTGACCACTTCCTGTCTGCGCGGTATATTGATTTTAGAAAAAACACTACCATATATCGCTATGATTTTTGGCCATCTTACTCACAGCCCCCCTCCACTGAGTAGGCCCCGAGGATTTCTCCCATCGATGAAAAATAAAAAGGTTATGAGTGTTTAAAAACCTTGAGATCCTCTCACCGTGAGGAAGTTAACGCCCCTTCCGGGGGTGGGGGGTCAGGACTATAAAACCCCGGATACCTGGACATGACTCAGTTACTCTGCAAGATCGCAAGGGAGAGGCCACGATTCGCATTCTAAGCTATGAATCAACTGAACTGTGAGTCTGCAATGTACTTGCAATAAATGATTTGTTAGCCCTTAATGACAATGCCATGAGTTGTGTGGTCTGCTACCCTGCCTGTGCTTGAAACTGCAATGCTTTATTAGGTCCGACTGTGTTTGGAAGGAATAAATGCTTTATTAGGTCCGACTGGGTTTGGTTCAAAAGTCCCTCTCATTTTGTGACTTCCGCTTAGTGGACAGGTCGCGCCGTTGCGTAATTTCCAGTGAGTGCAGAGGTCATGCTGATTGCGTAATTTCTGGTGAGTGCAGAGGTCGCGCTGATTGCGGAAGTGCCGCTGACTGCGTAAGCCCCAAAGTGGAGAGGCCGCGCCCAGCCATGCGAGTATTCAAGAAAGTTTACTGCTATATATATGGTGTGAGTCAGTGAGTGTGTGTGTGTGTGTGTCTTTGTGAATGTGTGTGTGTGTGTGCGTGTGTGTGTGTGTGTGTGTGTGTGCCTGCGTGTGTGTGTGTCTGTGTATGTTTATGAGGTACGTGTGTGTGAGTGTGTATGTGTGCGTTTGTGAGTGTATGTCACGTCAAGTCAAGTCAAATCAAGTTTATTTGTCACATACACATACGAGATGTGCAGTGAAATGAAAGTGGCAATGCTCGCGGACTTTTGTGCAAAAGACAAACAACCAAACAACCAAACAAACTATAAACACAATCATAACACACATATTCTTTTACATAATAAATAATGGAAGGAAAAACGTTCAGTGGAGTTAGTCCCTGGTGAGATATGCGTTTACAGTCCGAATGGCCTCTGGGAAGAAACTCCTTCTCAACCTCTCCGTTCTCACCGCATGGCAATGGAGGCGTTTGCCTGACCGTAGCAGCTGGAACAGGGGTGGAAGGGGTCTCTCATGATATTGTTGTCTCTGGAGTTGCACCTCCTGATGTATCGTTCCTGCAGCGGGACAAGTGAAGTTCCCATATTGCGTTCGGCCGAACGCACTACTCTCTGCTGAGCCTTCTTGTCCTTGGCAGAGGAATTCACGGACAAGATGCTTTCCACCGCCGCTGCATAGAAGCACTGGTGGATCCTCGGAGACACGCTGAATTTCCTCAATTCTTGTGTTTGTGTGTGTGTGTTTGTGATTGTATGTGTGTGTGTGTGTTGTGTGTGTGTTTGTGAGTGCATTTGTGAGAGGGTATGTGTGTGCAAATGTGTGTGGGTGTGTGTGTGAGTGAGAGTGTGTGTGTGTGCACGTGTGTATGTGTGAATGTGTGTATGTGAGAGTGTGTGTGTGTGTGCCTACAATGTCCACACTAGCCCTCTGGAAACCAGTCCCTTCGGCTCACAACACCCATGATAGCGCTCCAGAAAGCATATTTTTTACATAAATTGGTCATCAAAACTAAGAAACAGAGCCAATCTTCAATTTGGTAACACATTGTCTCATCGGCCATCTATGTCACTGAGATCCATAAGGTAATGTGCCGTTTAGATCACATGTGGTATCCACTCAGATGGATGCAGTATTCTACTACATGATCAGGTGAATTAAGTGGAAATGGTGTTTGTTGTTCCATGTGGTATTCATCAACATAGAAAGGAATAAGAAATGCGTGCACTTACTGTGCCAACCAGGTCACTGGTGGACACCACCTGATGACCGTTACACAAAATGTATTTGTGTATGATGATGCCTTTTCGGAAACTTGCCATCAATGTGCTATCTTTTCTTATATTTGTTGCTGATACTATGTTAGTCATGAACCCAATAAAGTGCTTATCAAGGAATTTGAAATTTGACCCCATATGTCATATTTTTGTATGCGTCTTTATAACACATATATGTGTGTGTGTGTGTGTGTGAGTGTATGTGAATTAATATAATTATATATATATGCATATATTTATATTATAAATATAATTGCCTTTATGATTTATGTACATCACCTGACAAATAAGATAAAGAGAGTAATAGTGATGCTTTAAATCAAAGTTGCTTCTGATCCATGAGGTTATTTATCTCTAACTTGCCTGTCACACACAGGCACACACACAAACACACATTGTGCACAAAATTAAATTATATATATATATATATATACACACACACACACATATATATATACACACACACACACATATATATATATATATATATATATATATATATATATATGTTAAATTTAATTTTGTGCACCGTGTGTGTTAAAGCTATACAAGGGAAACTGCACAATACAATGCAAGGGAAACTGCGCAAAGGAGGGGGCATGGGAGGAAGGATGGGAGGGAAATGGGCAAGGGAAAAAATGTACAATAAAATTAACTAAAATATGTGAAGTGATAGATGAACTATATCACGCAAGTGTTCCCCTACAACACTGATTACACCAAAGATGATAGATTACACTGCGAGAGGCATAGCGGAAGCCGCGTGTGGCATTGAAAAATGGCGGCCGTGACGCTCGGTTACGTACTACATCTCAGTGCGTTGGATTACGTAGGAGTGAAGTATCTTGCTACGCTCTATGGTCTTTGAGGATGACCAGCTTCGCACAGCGTAGAGAAGGCCATTCAGCAAGAGTCAGACCAATTTACAGGACAGCCTCCCCTGTCCATGCTATTTATTATGCCTCACACAAGCACCTTCCCACATGTTTCTTGATTTGTACAGGTGTCGGTGATTATAGGGAGAAGGCAGGAGAACGGGGTTAGGAAGGGGAGATATATCAGCCATGATTGGATGGCATAGTAGACTGGATGGGCCAAATGGGCTAATTCAGCTATTCCTTATTGACCTACCTATCAGTCTATTCACTTCCCATTCGCAGCGCCTCTTTAAATGCAATACCGCATTTCAGCTTCTGATAATAGATGTCACATTCTCACAGCTCATTGGGCGAGAAGTTTCCGAGCAAAACTCTCCTGTATTTCTTGATGACCATCTTGCATTCGTGGCCTCTCATTACATGGTCACAAACTCATTACAAATCTCATTACAAGCTCAAAAGGCCGCAGGCTGAGAGCATGACAAGACTCTGAGCTTCCATTCAATGACCTGTGAAAACTGACACAAGAACCCTCAGATGATGCACAAAGGTAATGCCGTGTCCTACAAGAGAGGAAAGTTCCTCCACAATATGGTACAGTACTTGTTTTAATAAAAAATGCATTTGTACACTCCAGCATGCAAAAGTGCATTTGACTGCAATCACAATAAATAATGCCAGTTGAACATTATCATTTAAAAAATATACCCAGCATTTAGAAATTGCCAAATCTAGTTTTCCTTTAAATTATGATCCATTTAATTTATCATGATTCCTTTAATTTATTGTGCTATAATTAATTCACCAGATAATTCAAAATCTAAAAAATAATCTGTACGGAAAATGTGACAGCAGGTACTGCAATTAGGAGCCAAAAGAAAAACAGAAAGATGGAAGAACTCAGCGGGTCTAGTAGAATGAGATGAAGTCACTGATTCAGGCAAAATCCTGCATCAGGATTGAAAGGGAAGAGGAAAGATTGCCAGCACATAGCAGTCTGACAGAGGAATGATACACAGGCTGGTTGGTGATGGTGCAGCAAATGAGGGTGTGCGGATGGGAGATGATGTGTAGATAGAACTAGATGGGGGGTGGGAGATTGGGGATGTATTGCAAGGGTCAAATAGACCATGTTCGCTAAAATGTCAGCTAAATTAGCAGCACAGCATTCCAAACCCTTCAAAAACAAGTAGATGTTTGCAAAGATGTTCCCAAACAAGTCTGGGAATGTCTGGGTTTGCTTGCACGGTCTGAATGGACGTGAAACGCAAAAAGGACCGTGTCAGGCTATCAAACTATACAACTCCTCCCCCTTCTGTCGTGGGGTAGGCTGACTCCCCTCTCCACCCCTCCCCAATCCTATCCACTCGTCACTTTAATTTCATGTTTCTTGTGTTTTATGACTGTTGGCAGATCAACTTCCCTCCTGGGGTAAATAAGGTTTTATAATATCATATCTCAGGAGGAGAGAACCCTGGCCCTGGAGCGTGTCACAAACGGTGCCAGGAGATCGTCACCAGGTTACCACCCAGGGAAGAGCTTTATTGTGTACGCGTAAACGTGAGTGTATGTGCCTTGTTTGGTAGTGTAATAAAACACCTTGTTATTACAAACTCTGTTGCCTGAATCCGATGATTTATCGTACACAGCAGGGGACAGGTGGAAAAAGGGATAAGAAAGCTAGATGGATGGGTCAGCATATGTAGGAAGTGTGGGTTACCGAAAATTATAATGTTTATACCATTGGGTTGTAAGCGGCAGGAGATATTTTTCTTCTAAAGTGCTAGGACTGGCAGGATAGTGTGAGAGTGGAAATAAGAGATTAAATATCGGGAGAGGGAGAGGGAGAGGGAGAAGGAGAGGGGACAGATGCTCCACGAATTGGTCACAATAGACCACGCTTGGGTTCTCCGATGTAGACAAAGCCACAGCATGAGCAGCACATGTAGTAGTGTATTGGATGAGTTCCAGGTGAATACCCATCTCACTTGGAAGGGCTTATTAGGTCCCTGGATGGGGAGGGGGAGGACTTCAAGGGTCAGATCTTACACCTCCTTACGGTTGGAAGGGAAAGTAAACGGAACATGGAAGTTGAAGGGAACATGGAGGGGAGGGGATGAGCAGACCAGGGAGTTACAAAGAGAGCGGTCTCTGCAGAAGGCAGAAAGTGTGACTGGTGGCGGGATCATATGACTTCTTGGCTTAACCCAAGTGCAAAAAATTATTTATTTCTAGCAGGACAGACATGTGAAAGAAACACATCCATTTGATTCTTTATAATAACAGTTTTGGGGTGCAGCTCGTGAGGCAGGTAGTGGGCTACTGTCATTTCCCATGCATCCACAAATGCCACGTTGATGCCCGTGAACATTTTCCTCATCACGGTGTCATGCTGATAGGAGAACCAGTCGCTGTTGTAGAGACTAACTTCTCCTGGAAGGGCCTGGGGGTTAGCAGTCCTCAGCACAACCACCGTATCCGAATTCCTGCCCAGCAGTTGCAAAATGGATCTCCGGATATTCTGCAATCTTCGAATATACACTTCAATGGGGAAGGTACTGAAATGGGACCATAAGGTGATGCCTACAACGGTGTCTTTTCCTCCTTTAATTCCATCCAGCTCATTTGCAATGTAGCGCAGGTCCGGGCTCGATATGGTGGTGAATCGGATGGGTGGGCCATGGGGACAGTATTTCACAATGATGTTGTTTTCCGTGTCCACTGCCAGGTGAGGGCCAATCTTCTCCAAGTTGCCAAGATCCAATTTCCTGAGACCTGAAAAAAAAGAAAAAAAAAAAGACATTATTGGATTTAGTTAGTCATAACCTTGCTGATGATAGCAGACTTGAAACTGGGGAGGTTCACTTCAGCAACGCCACAAAGTCAGAGAAATAGCAGCCGGCTAATCTAACGAAGAGTTAAAAGACAGAAATTGCACAGTGGAGCACAGCAGTAAGTACAGACTGGCAAAGTTCAGAAAGGGTATACCACTTGTGGTCTTCCTTTTCCTTCTCTTTATCCATCATTACACTCTCCCCAGCTGACACAAGCACCAGAAAAGGACCTTATCGGTATTTGCCGCAATGCAAAGTCATGTCGTCGGTGCACTCATTGAGGAACTCAAGATGAAAATGAATGAATGAATATGTTTATTGGCCAAGCATATTCACATACAAGGAATTTCCCTTGGTGCTCTGCCCGCATGTGACAACATGATACACAATAGGTACACAAAAATGCTGTGGAAACTCAGCGGGTGCAGCAGCATCTATGGGGTGAAGGAAATAGGCAACGTTTCGGGCCGAAACCCTTCTTCGGACTCATGGGGGGTGGGGGGGAGGCGGGGAGAAGAAAGGAAAAAGGAGGAGGAGGAGCCCGAGGGCTGAGAGAGAGGTAGGAAGGGGAGGAGACAGCAAGGGCTAACAAAATTGTGAGAAATTCGTGGTTCCTTTTCAAGGAGCTATAGATAACCCATCCAAGTCAGGTTTTCGTAGCATACAGTCCTTCACCTTGGCTCCTAACAATCTGTATAGGTTCCAAAGCCTTCAAAACATTCATTCCGATAAGTAGATCAACATTAGAATTTATTTCAGATATCTTGACATCCTTCAAGTAAGGCCATTCATTGTTTTAATTCTTCATGCAAAATTTAACATAAACCTGAGAAGCAACATTTTCCACATAGTGGGTGTATGGAACAAGTAGCCAGAGGAGGTAGTTGAGGCAGGTACTATAACAGCATTTAAAAGACATTTGGACAGGTACATGGATGGGAAATGTTCAAAGGAATATGGGGTCAACTTAGATGGGGCATCTTGATCGGCACGGATGAAGTAGGCTGAAGGGCTATTTTCTGCATTGTATGACTATGACTAACACTCTGGGAACTGGTTCTTGCACTGCCTTCAAACTTTCCAGGTTCACTGGAAGATTTATGGTTCTACTGCGCAACACCCAAAATACAGGCCGTTCAGTCCACCGAGTCCGCGCCGACAGGCGGTTCCCCCACATTAACACTATCCTACACACACTAGGGAACATTTGCAATCATACCATGTCAATGAACCTACAAACCAGAGTCGGAGTCTTTGGAGTATGGGAGGAAACCAGAGAAAACCCACGCAGGTCACGGGGAGAACGTAAAAACTCCATATAGACAGCACCCATAGTCAGGATCAAAGCTGTGTTTCTGGTGCTTTAAGGCAGCAATTCTACCGCTGGGCCACTGTGCTGCCCTAGATGGTCATAAGAATGACATCAAATAGGTCGTTAAAACTGCTGCCACTAAATTCTCAGCCATGCAGCAAGACAATTTTTTTTTGCTAACAATATCTAACTCTTGGAACCCTCCTTCCATAAAAATGGTGGAAACAGAGATTTAAGGGAATTTAAGGATTGATTCATGATTAGCAAGGGGTTGAAAGGTTATCACATGTAATCAGAAATTCAGAATTCAGAGGATAGATTAGCACTGATCTTACTGAATGCAGGAGTAACTTGAAGGGCCGAACAGCCAGGTCCTGCTCCCAATTCATACATTTCCACATCCAAGACAGAATACTTCATGAGAGATGTTTCTCCTTCATGCTTCTCCTGAGAGATCTCACGTCTACAATTTTCTATCTGATGTTTCCAGTTCAAATTAATCCCTATATTAATTTTAAATCCCCAAAGCACTTTAAAAAGTCACCCACCTCTTTAACAGTGCAATCAATACATATAAACGGCAATAAATACAGGCAGTTACAATAAAAAGACACAGAAAAGCAGTTAAATCTAACCTGGCACAAACATTGTCAAATATTCAAACCACTGACGTATAGTCGAGTCTCCAAATAAATAAATCTTTTTCCCACGAAGACAGTCTGTAATTTTTTTTGAGGTCTCAAAGCGACGAATATTGCAGGTAATTGGATTCCACAGGTCCTTGTAATAATAGCCAGATGGTGACAGCAATGGCATTCCTCGGACACATTCTTTGGAAACTCCAACTGCAAAAAATAAAAATCTGATCATGCAAGAAATGAGAGACGTTATCCATTTACGTAACTTAGATATGAATGACTAGGAAACTGTCAGCTCCAATTTTTGAAAAGCATACATTTTTCTGCTTATAGCACCAACTACAAATGGATTCCCTATATATGAGTTCACAAACAAGCATCCAACTGTGCTTATGTAATCTTGACACCACACTGAGCACCTATTCACTGCCTGGTCGCTTTGTAACAAAAGCAATGTCCCATTTGCCTGCTTATTTTCCAGTACCACATTCTCATATGCCCATCAACCCCTATCACCCATTTACATTAGGGGTAGTGATAGATTCATAGAATTATATAACATGGAACAAGCTCTTCAGCCCAACTCATCCATGACAATCAAGATGCCAAGATCCAAGCTAGTCCCGTTTACCTGAATTTGGTCCATATACCTCAAAACCTTTCCTATACATGTGCACATTTACATTTCTCTCAATTGTTGCCTCCACAACTTCCTCTAGCAGCTTGTACCATATACCCATCACCGTCAGTGAAAAAGTTGCCCCTCCAGTTTCTACTAAATCTTTCCCATCTCACCTTAAACCTATGCCCTTTAGTTCGTGCTTTTCTTACCCTGGGAAAAAGACAGTGCATTCACCCAATCTAATTCCCTCGATTTTAAACACCTCTATATGATCACCTGTCAGCCTGCTGCGCTCCAAGTAATAAAGTCTTAGCCTGTCCAACCTCTCCCTATAGCTCAGGCCCTCAAATCCTGGTAACATCCTCATAAATCTCGGCATGGTTTCCAAATTAATGGCATCCTTCCTATCACAGGGTGACCAAAACTGAACACAATACACCAAGTGCAGCCCCACCAGCATCTTGAACAACTGCAATATTGTCTCAATTTCTATGTGCAATAAACTGACTGATGAAAGTCAACATCTCGAAAGCTTTCTTTACAATTTCTAGCTCCGATGCTAATTTAGGGCACTGTGTACTTGTACTCCAAAATCCCTCTGCTCAATGTTCACTTTGAAAGTTCTGTCTTGGTTTGACTTCCCAAAATGCAAATTCAGACTTATCTGGATTGAACACACAGTTCAAGATCTTGCTGTAAGTCTTGATAGCCAAACTTCACTGACTAAGATACCACCTACTATAGGGTCAACTGCAAAGTTGCTAATCATGCCTTGCACATTCCCGTGGATGACAAACAGCAAACGCCGCGGCCAATACCCAAAGTACACGTCTAGTCACAGGCCAAAACAAACTTCCCCCACCAGTCTCTGCTTGTGGTGAGGCTACCATGGAGGCAAGTATGTATAGTTTGCTAGCTCCCTCTGGATCCCATGTGATCTAACTTGTCAGAGCAACCTACCATGAAGAACCATAAAGGCTCAAGTTTATATATACCACTCCTACAACTCTTCCCCATTCAACCTCTTGGTTACATTTCCAAAACAACTCAGTACAAACGTCACACACACAACACCAGAGGTCATTATTGAACCTGGACCAAAAGACCAAAGCTCTAATTGCATAGCCATTGTGCTACCCTAAAGTTCAATTAAAAACACAAATTTGGAAGAACATATGACAGCTCCAATAATAGTCAATAATTTACATCCTAACTTACCTGCATGAGGTGAAGGCTCTACTGTTATATAACCTAAGCTATTGGGTAACATAGGTTGCTTGAGGTTGGATCCCCTGAAAGAAAAACGTGGTGAACTTTTAACCACTGCTAGTACAATTAAAAACTTATCATAGATACATAATATTTCCTGAATCCAGTCCATTCCCTCAAAGTAACTTAATGTCTACTTAAGTCAATATTATCCCAAAGATAAGTATTATCCCAAAGATAAGTTAAAATCATGCAAGTGCCAGTTATTATTATGGGACGGATAGGGAGGAGTTTCACCAGGGAAACTGTGGATATTAACTGCAGAGCACCATTTGTGTTATTTCAGAAATCTTTGAACTTATCAGTCATCCGTGTCAATGGATAGCCACACTCATAGTTGGGTAGAAGAATGGGAAGCAGAATGTGGTGGAGGAAAGAGAAAGAATAATGGTCGGGGAAGTCAAGACACAAAAAGAGTGGGGAGAGTAGGCCCTGGGATCAGGAGAGTCCTAAAGTCTGGAGTTGAGTACAGAGTGTAATAATTATAATGGGCCAGAAGGGAACCCACCCAGTTAGCCCTGGCCCACAATGAGAGTCAAAAACATTTAATAGTCATACGTTTAGATTTGGATTTATTAATGTCACATGTACCGAGGTACAGTGAAAAGCTTTGTTTTGCATTCTATCCAAACAGACCAGGTATGCCTTATATAAATACAATCGTCAAACTCATGTACAATAGAGAGAGTAAAGGGGAAGAAACAGTGAAGAATATAGCTTTCAGCATTGTAGCACATCAGTTCCATAGATCAAGTGTAATGTTTTCAAGGGGTAGAGGTGAATCGGACAGTACCCTGGGTCATGGAAGGGCCCAGAAGCTGATAACAGGGGGAAAGAAGGCCAGGATTGTAAATCTTTTTTGCACTCGTTCAAGTTTAATGACACCCTTCCTACAAAAAGGAGACCAGAACCGTACCCAGTGGCCTAAACTTCTACCACAGCTGTATCCATGGGATAACTGTCTATGGCAATATCTCATCTAAGAATCACATGGGAAGTCTGTCCCAATTAACCTCACAATTTGAGCATCTCAGAAAAGCAGCCAACATAATTAAAGACGTCCCATTCCAGTCATTCCACCTTTCCCCAGCTCCCATCGTGCAGATGATACAGAACCTTTAAAGCATGCACCAGACTTAGGTACATCCTCTTCCCCTCCATTAACAGACTTCCATAAGGTAAGGGTACTGGCTGATTACCCCATTGCAGCCATTGGCCTTTTTCTATGAAACTGATGCATAAGATCGTAAGTGGTAGGAGTAGACCCATCAAGTCTACTCCGCCATTCAATCATGGCTGATCTATCTCTCCCTCCTAACTTTATACTCCTGCCTTCTCCCCCATAACCTCTACCTGTGCTAATTATGAATCTATCTACTTCTGCTTTAAATATATCCACTGACTTTGCCTCCACTGCCTAATGTGACAAAGATTTCCACAGATTCACTGATTCAACTATATTCTGCATTGTGTATCTTGCGCTTTGTTTAACCTATTGTACTGAAGTTTGATGATTATATTTCCGTAGGTTATTATATGATCTGTTGGGACAGCAAGCAAAACAAAGATTTTCACTGAACCTCAGTGCATGTGACAATAATAACACACACCAAAACAGTAGTTCATTGCTTTGTAATTCTACATTCTTCACTGGGAAAGCAACTGAAATTATTCAAAGAAATAAGAACCAAAATCAATGTAGAGAAGGCTTTTAAATCTTTCCATCGCATCATTCCTCCCCATCATGTAACCCTTAGTTTTCTGCTTAACTCAAGTTTTGACCTTGTGGATCTCTCCTCTCCTCCCAATCTTGCTGCTGTTTTTAGCTACACCTGCAGGTCCTGGAATTCTTTCACCAAACCTTGACTCTCTTCGACTCTGAAGAAGTGTCGCAACCCAAAATGTCACGTATCCCTTTTCTCCAGAGATGCTGCCTGATCCACTGATTTACTCCAGCTATCTTGACTCATAAAGTGTAACATGTTTCTTAAAACAGCCCTTTTGTTCATCTGCTCCATTATGTCCTTACAAGGCTTGGAGTTCAGTTTTGTAGGTTAATACTTCTATAAAACCCAAAGGAATTTTTTTACTATGGCCGTTCTTTTAGGAAGGAGCTGAGGAAAAATTTCTTTAGTCAGAGGATGGTGAATCTGTGGAATTCTTTGCCACAGAAGGACATGGAGGCCAAGTCCGTGAATATTTTTAAAGCAGAGATAGATAGATTCTTGATGAGTACATGTGTCAAGGTTTATGGGGAGAAGGCAGGAGAATGTGGTTAGGAGGGAGAGATAGATCAGCCATGATGGGCCGAATGGCATAATTCTACTCCTATCCCTTATGACCTGATGTTAAACAGACTTTCAATATTGTAAAATACCATCATACTCCAGGAAAGATTACATGGTCTAGATATAGAAACAAACAATTGCAGATGCTGGTTAATACACAAAAAGACACAAAGTGCAGGAGTAATCAGCGAAAACCAAAATGCAAATCTGGAGATCCATGTTCTTCAGAGATGCTGCCTGACCCACTGAGTTACTCCTGCACTTTGTGTCGTTTTGAATATTGCATGGTCGTTGTTTAACCATATCCCAGTGCTGATAGTTCAGTTGCCATTGCTTGGTCGTCAGAACTTTGCTCAGAATATGAAAGAGACAAAATATGAATAAAAGAGGTCACAAACCTTCTGAATAAACTAATCTCATCTCCATTTAAAAGGCCTTTCACATATGCTCCTTTCGCATGGTTGATACGAGAAGTGCAGGGAAGTTTCTCTGGTTTGTAACAGAACCAGGGCTCCCCAGTCCTGAGATCTGTAAAGTTGCAGAGTGGCTTTGTGGGAGACAAGTAAAGATTGCACATGGTGGTCTCCGAGATAGACCCGAATTTGAAGGCACTTTTAAAGTTCACTCTATCTGGCCGCTCCTCCCGTAGTCTGTGAAGCACTTGGACCCCTTCACTGGGATGAACCAAGGTAACCGACACTTTGACTTTCCCCGGCCAAAGTAAAGTAAAATTTATATAATAAAATCCATTTTGGTTATCTATGACCGTTCCTGCTGAGCCGGCCTTTAACTCTGGCGTGTGGATCCGCGCTTGGAGATAATCGCCCCCATATTGTTTCGGATTTCCTTCAAAATCAAACATACGCAGCATCACTTGCATTTGATCGCCGACATAGAAAGTCTTCCCGGAATCTAAAATAACAAAGTGAACACCCGATGGATCGCTGCTCTTCAAAAGGGGCACCTTGGAAATGGGAGGCCTTGGCCACCCAATCATATTCATCAGCATTGTTCCCTCCGATCTCTCCTCAGGGCTGAAACTGTGATTCAGATAGCCAAATTGTACCAGTTTGTGCATCCAATCAGTCTTCTGACCAGCTAGCTGCATTGTGGAATAAACCTTTGGAGTCGGATATCTGATCCAGTGGGAGTCTGATCCAGAAATTAGATTTATATTGAACTGCAGAAAGAACAATTGTAATGAACAGATTTGTTTGTACCCATTACATTCACATGCCCCCCCCTCCCCCCCCCCCCCCCCCCCCCCCCCCCCCCCAAAAAAAAAAACCTCTTCTCATCAAAACACTAGCTGTGTTACTACTGTGGACTAAAAGGAGAAGAAATAAGCCCATAGAACACCTGCCCAATAAGTTCCAGTGAACTCAATGAGTTTGAGACAACCTCTCAAGACTACCAGACCTGCAAAGTCCCTATGTTTATCTTCTCACGCTCAAGTTAGTAAAGGAGAGATTGGATCACCAGTCAGGGTTCCCATTCCTGGACATCATCCAAAGACTCCTTTCATAGTATCATAGTCATTTTGAGCTCAGCAAGGCCATTGCCCTGTCAACCCCTTGCCAGCAACAACTTGGGTTAATCCCACCAGCTCATGGGCATGGACTCGCAGGTTGTGGCTCTTCAAGTACTCATCTAGCTACTCTTGAATGTGGCAAGTTTCCACTCCTTTAGACCCTCATTATTCAGCGGGCAATATTTGCAAATGACACAAAGCTGGGTGGCAGTGTGAACTGTGAGGAGGATGCTATGAGAATGCAGGGCGACTTGGACAGGTTGGGTGAGTGGGCAGATGCATGGCGGATGCAGTTTAATGTGGATAAATGTGAGGTTATCCACTTTGGTAGCAAAAACAGGAAGGCAGAGTACCATCTAAATGGTGTCGTTGGGAAAAGGGGAAGTACAACGGGATCTGGGGGTCCTTGTCCTTCAGTCAATTAAAGTAAGCATGCAGGTACAGCAGGCAGTGAAGAAAGAGAATGGCATGTTGGCCTTTATAACAAGAGGATTTGAGTATAGGAGCAAAGAGGTCCTCCTGCAGTTGTTTAGGGCCCTAGTGAGACTACACCTGGAGTATTGTGTGCAGTTTTGGTCCCCTAATTTGAGGAAGGACATTCTTGCTATTGAGGGAGTGCAGTGTAGGTTTACAAGGTTAATTCCCGGGAAGGCGGGACTGTCATATGCTGAGAGAATGGAGCGGCTGGGCTTGTATACTTAGAAGGATGAGAGGTTATCTTATTGAAACATATAAGAATATTAAGGGTTTGGACACGCTAGAGGCAGGAAACATGTTCCCGATGTTGGGGGAATCCAGAACCAGGGGCCACAGTTTAAGAATAAGGGAGAAGCCATTTAGAACGGAGACGAGGAAACACTTTTTCTCACAGAGAGTTGTGAGTCTGTGGAATTCTCTGAGGGCGGTGGAGGCCGGTTCTCTGGATACTTTCAAGAGAGCTAGATAGGGCTCTTAAAGATTGCGGAGTCGGGGTATATGGGGAGAAATGGGGTACTGACTGGGGATGATCAGCCATGATCACATTGAATGGCAGTGCTGGCACGAAGGGCCAAATGGCCTACTCCTGCACCTATTGTCTAATGGCTATTATCAGCCATGTTCACATTGAACGACGGTGCTGGCTCAAAGGGCCGAATGGCCTACTCGTGCACCTATTGTCTATTGACTAAATACCATACATCCTCTTTACCATTGTATCTACTTGTGATATTACTTTCAGGGAGCTATAGACCGGGACCCCAAGATCCCTCTGTACATCAATGCTGTTAAATGTCTTGCCATTAACTATATACTTTCTCACAAAGTGGAATATCTCACACTTGCTCATATTAAACTCCATCTGCAATTTCTGAAGCAGATCTATTTCCCACTGTGTACTTTGACACCCCTCCTCATTGTCCGCATGTTACAATGTTGGTGTCGGTTGCCAACTTACTAACCAACCCATCTACATAAAGTATGTGTCCAGTAATTTTACCTTATTCAGGTGCAATCTGTGGGTGTTAAACAATTGCACTATGATCTCTTTACCTCTGTAATCAAATATATTGTTCTAAAAGTTAACATAACATTTTCCGGCGGCACTAGGCGGTTTGCCTCCATAATAATGATAATATAATAATATATTTTATTGTCATTGCACATAAGCACTACGAGATTTGGTATGCACAACCGATGTCATAACATAAATAACTAATACAATTTGGGTTTAGATATTGATATCCCGAGAACTTGGATTGTAATAGTGTAATAAACATGTGCATAAACACAACCAGGTCACTTTGTAAATTCCTTATTTGTAAAGAGGAGTCTTGAACACACTGTGTCTTTACTACTATTTATTGATAATACACAACCGTGGCTGCTCTAGCTGTGCGTGGTCTGTCACAGAAGCTAGAGAGAGATCAATGGGTGGGGAGGTTGCAATTATACTTCTGATATGGGAAGTGGTTAGTAGTGGTGCGGTCACTATATTAAAGGTACATGCACATGCCATCTACATCCTTCCCCTTGGAAACAAAATACAGTAGTGACGGGACGACCAAGTCTCATGCGCTACGAGCAGGTAAGCAAACAGTTGAACAAACAGATGAGCAAACAGCTAAGCAAATTCACCATAGCGGACAGGCGGCTTAACCAGCCGGCCGGACCGGGTACGCAGCCCGCCATCTCCCCCCTCTGCAGGAAGAGCAGGAGCGGAGCGGGAGCGGGTGACCGAACCGGGGATCCTGGAGGAGAAAGAGTAGGCGGAGGCAGAGGGAGGGGATGCAGGCGCAGCAGCGGGTGGACGGGCAGGGGAACGAGGGCTGCCAGGCGGAGAGCGGGGCTGGAAGAGCTGAGATGGCAGGGACCGAGGCATGCGTGGGGCGGCAGGCAGTGTGGCGGACAACGAAGGGGAGAAAGGGTCGGCAGGCGGTGGTGGGGGCTCGTTGACAAGCCGCAGATGTTGGCGGGACCGGCGGTAGATGGTACCGTCGTGGTCGACCAGGTAAGAACGCGGCGAACCAGCATCACCGACGACGGTGGCAAGCTTAGGAGTGAATGGAGGAGGACTGCATCCGGACGACTTGGCCGGGGAACAGACGCGGTAGGGGACGGCAGGACTGGTCGTGGGAGCGCTTTTGCACTGCGTGCTTGTGGGCAATGCGCTCCTGGACAGCAGCAGGCTGGAGAACTGAGGGCACGAGGGACTGCTGGGTCACAGGGAGTGGAGGTCTCGTGGTGCGAGCCATCAGCCGCTGTGCTGGCGAGCCCAAGGAAGGGTCGCGGGAGATGTTTCGAAGATTGAGGAGGGCCAGGTAAAAGTCGGATTCAGACAGTCTGCAATGCTCCAGCAAGTCCTTAGCACTGCAGACAGCGCGCCCCGCCAGGCCATTGCTTTGCGGGTACTCTGGACCGCTGGTGTAGTGTCGGAAGCGGTGACCAACGGATGGTGGTCGGTCTCGATCGAGTTGTTGCCCAGAATGTAGTCCTTGAACTTAGAGCAAGCAAATACCACGGCAAGCAGTTCTTTCTCAATCTGAGCGTAGCGCTGCTCGGCCGGGGTCATGGTGCGTGACGCATAGGGAACGGGCAGCTGCAGGCCATCGTGGAGCTGCAGGCAGGCGGCACCAAGTGCCCTGGAGCGATGCCCTGGAGCGATCCGAGTCGTTTGTATATGGTGTGGGTGAAGATGCTCGAGACCCGGTATGTCTTATGGCTAAGTTTACCGTGATGTGCGACATCCCCACTAACTGCATTTTAGAGCATTTTAAAATGTTCTAGTTGGCGGCGCGACTCACCCGTTGCAGCGGCCCCTACAGCCTGCCTGTCTTTTTTTTATTTTTTGTCTAGTTAAATGTAGTGTTGGTGTTTTTTTAATACTGTTTTTAAATGTGTACATGTGGGGGGGCGGGGGTGGGAGGGGGAAACTGTTTAAATCTCTTCCCTGTCCGGGAGACCCGACCTTTTCCCTGTCGGGTCTCGGTTGTCGTTGGGGCCTAGCACCGTGGAGCAGCCTCCAACTTGAACGACCCGGGGGCTCGGGAGACTGCGGAGCTGCGGATCTGCGGACTCACCATCGTGGGGCTGACCGGCCTCGGAGCGTGGGGAGCGGTGGTGACTCGCTGCTGCAACGCGACTCCTGGGGCTCGGAGGCTCCAGCAACGCAGCCGCAGGTCCGGTGAACTGGGACATCGGGAGCTCGCGGGTCCGGGGGGAGAGACCGCTTCCCGGAGCTCCCACAACGCGACTTCTCCAGCCCGTGTCGCGGGGTTGGAACGACCCGGACCGGGACCGTACATCACCTGGCGCGGCTTTATGGCCGTGGGACTCACCATCGCCCGTGGGGGTTCCAACCTTGTACTTTCAGACCGGGAGCGGGGCAGTAAATCGCTCCGCGCGGCCTAAAATGGCTGTAGGACTTATCATCACCCGCCTGGGGGCTTGGACATCGGGAGAGAAATTGAGAACAGGGGAGAGAAAAGACTTTGCCTTCCATCACACTGGCTTCACTGTGATGGATGTTTGTGTGAATTTAATTGTGTGTATGTCTGTAGGACATTGTCTTTGTTTGTATGGCTGTGGAAACAACATTTCGTTTGAGTCTCACTGGGGCTCAAATGACAATAAATTTGTATTGTATTGTATTGTATTGTATGTTCAGCCGGCGTCAGATCCCTGGAGAGTCAATCAACAACTATATCGCCGCCTTGCGACACATGGCCAGGCGTTGTCGCCTGGATGCTCTGACCCCCGATCAGGTGACCCGGGACATCCTAGTATAGAAAAATAGAAACATAGAAATTAGGTGCAGGAGTAGGCCATTCAGCCCTTCGAGCCTGCACCGCCATTCAATATGATCATGGCTGATCATCCAACTCAGTGTCCCGTACCTGCCTTCTCTCCATACCCTCTGATCCCCTTGGCCACAAGGGCCACATCTAGCTCCCTTTTAAATATAGCCAATGAACTGGCCTCAACTACCCTCTGTGGCAGAGAGTTCCAGAGATTCACCACTCTCTGTGTGAAAAAAGTTCTCCTCATCTCGGTTTTAAAGGATTCCCCCCTTATCCTTAAGCTGTGACCCCTTGTCCTGGACTTCCCCAACATCGGGAACAATCTTCCTGCATCTAGCCTGTCCAACCCCTTAAGAATTTTGTAAGTTTCTATAAGATCCCCTCTCAATCTCCTGAATTCTAGAGAGTATAAACCAAGTCTATCCAGTCTTTCTTCATAAGACAGTCCTGACATCCCAGGAATCAGTCTGGTGAACCTTCTCTGCACTTGCCTATCTTCAATGACTGGTGTACCATGACACCCAGGTCTCGCTGCATCTCCCCCTTTCCCAATCGGCCACCATTTAGATAATAGTCTGCTTTCCTGTTTTTGCCACCAAAATGGATAACCTCACAAGTATCCACATTATACTGCATCTGCCAAACATTTGCCCACTCACCCAGCCTATCCAAGTCACTTTGCAGTCTCCTAGCATCCTCCTCACAGCTAACACTGCCCCCCAGCTTAGTGTCATCCGCAAACTTGGAGATATTGCCTTCAATTCCCTCATCCAGATCATTAATATATATTGTAAATAGCTGGGGTCCCAGCACTGAGCTTTGCGGTACCCCACTAGTCACTGCCTGCCATTGTGAAAAGGACCCGTTTACTCCTACTCTTTGCTTCCTGTTTGCCAGCCAGTTCTCTATCCACATCAATACTGAACCCCCAATGCCGTGTGCTTTAAGTTTGTATACTAATCTCTTATGTGCGACCTTGTCGAAAGCCTTCTGAAAGTCCAGATACACCACATCCACTGGTTCTCCCCTATCCACGCTATTAGTTACATCCTCGAAAAATTCTATAAGATTCGTCAGACATGATTTACCTTTCGTAAATCCATGCTGACTTTGTCCAATGATTTCACCACTTTCCAAATGTGCTGCTATCCCATCTTTAATAACTGACTCTAGCAGTTTCCCCACTTCCGATGTTAGACTAACTGGTCTGTAATTCCCCATTTTCTCTCTCCCTCCCTTCTTAAAAAGTGGGGTTACGTTTGCTACCCGCCAATCCTCTGGAACTACTCCAGAATCTAAAGCGTTTTGAAAGATTATTACTAATGCATCCACTATTTTGGGAGCTACTTCCTTAAGTACTCTGGGATGCAGCCTATCTGACCCTGGGGATTTATCGGCCTTTAATCCATTCAATTTACCCAACACCACTTCCCGACTAATCTGGATTTCACTCAATTCCTCCAACTCCTTTGACCCGCGGGCCCCTGCTATTTCCGGCAGATTATTTATGTCTTCCTTTGTGAAGACGGAACCAAAGTAGTTATTCAATTGGTCCGCCATATCCTGGTTCCCCATGATCAACTCACCTGTTTCTGACTGCAAGGGACCTGCATTTGTTTTAACTAATCTCTTTCTTTTCACATATCTATAAAAACTTTTGCAGTCAGTTTTTATGTTCCCTGCCAGTTTTCTTTCATAATCCATTTTTCCTTTCCTAATTAAGCCCTTTGTCCTCCTCTGCTGGTCTCTGAATTTCTCCCAGTCCTCTGGTATGCTGCTTTTTTTCTGGCTAGTTTGTACGCATCATCCTTTGCTTTGATACTATCCCTGATTTCCCTTGTTATCCACGGATGCACTACCTTCCCTGATTTATTCTTTTGCCAAACTGGGATGAACAATTTTTGTAGTTCATCCATGCAGTCTTTAAATGTCTTCCATTGTATATCCACCGTCAACCCTTTCAGAATTAATTGCCAGTCAATCTTGGCCAATTCACGTCTCATACCCTCAAAGTTACCTTTCTTTAAGTTCAAAACCATTGTTTCTGAATTAACAATGTCACTCTCCATCGTAATGAAGAACTCAACCATATTATGGTCACTCTTGCCCAAGGGGCCACGCACAACAAGACTACTAACTAACCCTTCCTCATTACTCAATACCCAGTCTAAAATAGCCAGCTCTCTCGTTGGTTCCTCTACATGTTGATTTAGATAACTATCCCGCATACATTCCAAGAAATCCTCTTCCTCAGCACCCCTGCCAATTTGATTCACCCAATCTATATGTAGATTGAAGTCACCCATTATAACTGCTTTGCCTTTGTGGCACGCATTTCTAATTTCCTGTTTGATACCATCTCCAACTTCACTACTACTGTTAGGTGGCCTGTACACAACACCCACCAGCGTTTCCTGCCCCTTAGTGTTTTGCAGCTCTACCCATACCAATTCCACATCCTCCAAACTAATGTCCTTCCTTTCCATTGGGTTAATCTCCTCTCTAACCAGCAACGCTACCCCACCTCCTTTTCCTTTCTCTCTATCCCTCCTGAATATTGAATATCCCTGGATGTTCAGCTCCCAGCCTTGGTCACCCTGGAGCCATGTCTCCGTGATCCCAACTATATCATAATCATTAATGGCTATCTGCACGTTCAACTCATCCACCTTATTGCGAATACGGTATATGGCCTTCTAGATGTAAAGCTGAGGGCTGAACCTGTCTCTGGATGAGGCTCTGCACGCCTCCCGCATGGCTGAGGCTGTCGCCTCGGCACCGTCGCCTGCTGATCATGAGATTAACTTTGCCAGTGCTGCTGGCCGCCGGCGGAACGCTGGCCCGCCACGGCAACGGGGTTTCCCTGCACCCGCGGGCGGCAGCCCACGACGTTGCCCCAACTGCAATTTTGCCTCCCATCAGTTTAATGTGTGCCCTGCCTTGGGCAAGACGTAATTTTTGCAGGAAGTTAAACCATTTCTCTGCAGCTTGCCGCTCCCGTGGGAATCCGGTCCCCGCTCCACGGAGAATGTTAAACAACCTTGCTCAAGCTGGTAGCGAGCTTGGTTCCCAGCACCAGCTTGACGAACTCCCTTTGTCTGACACCAGTTCATCCCAGGGGGAGACCAGCATTTTTTCACTCTTGGATGCACATGCCTTCATAACGGACCCTTCGGTTCGGGTTACTGTCAATGGTTCGACCTTCTCCGCGAAGCTCGACACGGGGGCCGTAACCAATGTAATGTCAACAAGCCTTTTCAAAAAGATAAGAGCTAATGAAATAGTGACTGTTGACAACTCCCGCCTGCATGCCTACGGGGGAGGCGTGCTCGTTCCTGTGGGAAAGGCAACCCTGCACTGCAAGGTCCTGAAGGCCTCTCGGCCCCTCACTTTCTACCTGCCAGACTCTGACAACGTTACCTTGCTGGGTGCCCAGGCGTGCCAAGACCTCGGTTTGGTCTCCTTTCACCGTGATATCCACCAGGTGCGGACCCTCATGGACCCCCTGCGGGAATACCCCGACCGTTTTGACGATAAGCTGGGCAAGCTGCCCAGCTGCTACAAGATTACTGTCGACCCCAGTGTTGAACCTGTGATCCGCCCGCTGCACCACGTCTCCTTCTCCTTCGGACAAGGTGGAGTCTACGCTGCTCAACATGGTCACCATGGGCATCCTGAAAGAGGTGAGCGATCCCACTTCTGACACCATGTAAAGAGGAGCCTTGAACACACTGTGTCTTTACTACTATTTATTGATAATACACAACCGTGGCTGCTCTAGCTGTATGTGGTCTGTCACAGAAGCTAGAGAGAGATCAATGGGTGGGGAGGTTGCAATTATACTTCTGATATGGGGAGTGGTTAATAATGGTGAGGTCACTATATTAAAGGCACATGCACATGTCATCTACATTATTGAAGTCAATAATTCATAAAAACCAATGTTTCATAAAGTCACACAACACAGAAACAGGCCCTTTGGCCCAACTTGCCATGCTGACCAAGAAGCCCCAGCTACGCTAGTCCCCATGTCCTGTGGTTGACCCATATTCCTCTAAACCTTTCTTATCCATGTACTGGTCCAAATATCTTTTAACAAAGTTAGTTTGAAGAAGTCACTGCCAAACTATCACCAGCACATTTCCTACAGCACCAGATGGTCAAATACTCTCAACTACAGCTTCTCCATCATCAAAATGCCTATTATTCCATCCCTACTTTAGCTTGATTCTGTAAAGTTTGACACTGCATCGTGTACCAATCTATAAAACCCACTGCACGTACTTGCCTGGGTGACTGCAGCAACATCATCCAATCTCACCTCTATGACCAAGGACAAGGGTCATAGTGAATAACCATTCCTCACCAAGCAGAACATCCCGACTTGGAAATATCATTATTGCCAGATCAAAATCCTGGAACTCTTGACCCAATATCATTGCGGAAATATTTTCATCAGAACGGATAGGACAGGTTTGGGGGATATGGACCAAACGCCAGCAGTGGGACTAGTGGAGATGGGACATGTTGGCCAGTGTGGGCACGTTGGGTCGAAGGGCTTATTTCCACACTGTATCAGGCTATGAATCTAATGACTGCAGTGGTCCATGGCAGAGGCTCACTACCAACTTCCCTCAAGGATAATAAGGGATGGGCAATAAATGTTGGTCTTGCCCACAATGCCTAGATCACAAAACAAAATATATTAAATTTTAAAAGAATGGTGGGGGGGGGAGTGGACCACTCCAAGGTTTTAGAAAGTTATTTTATTTTGTTAAAACAGACCATCTGTTGCAAATTAAAATATCAAATAAAAGCTTAGAAAAAGCTTAAAAGCGGGAGACAGAAAACTGGGTCACAGTTAGGAAGGGCAATGGGCAGAGGCAGGGACTGGTGAGTACCCCGGGGGCTGTACACCTTGAAAATAAGTACTCATGTTTGAGTAAGGGTGGGGGAGACAGCCTACCTGGGGGCAGCGACAGCGGCCGGGCCTCTGGCACAAAGACCGGTCCTGTTGCTCAGAAGGGCGAGGAAAAGAAGAGGAGGGCAATTGTAATAGGGGACTCTATAGTCAGGGGGTCAGATAGGCGATTCTGTGGACGTAGACAGGAGACCCGGATGGTAGTTTGCCTCCCTGGTGCCAGGGTCAGGGATGTGTCTGAACGTGTCCAAGAAATCCTGAAATGGGAGGGAGAGGAGCCTGAGGTTGTGGTACATATAGGTACCAATGACATAGGTAAAAAAAGAGAAGAGGTCCTGAAAGAAGAATTTAGGGAGTTAGGTAGAGAGTTAAGGAGAAGGACTGCAAAGGTAACAAAGTCAGGATTACTGCCTGTGCCACGCAACAGTGAGAGTAGGAATGGAGCGAGGTGGAGAATAAATGTGTGGATGAGGGACTGGTGCAGTGGGTATGGATTCAAGTTTCTGGATCATTGGGACCTCTTTTGGGGAAGGTGCGACCTGTACAGAAAGGACGGGTTGCACTTGAGGGGGACCAATATCCTGGCGGGGAGATTTGCAAAGGCTACTGGTAGAGACTTTAAACTAGTATGGTTGGGGGGAGGGACTCAAATTGGGAAAGCTAGCAGTCAGTGTGTAAGGCAGGAGGCAGAGAATGGTAGCACTCTGACCCAAAATGTAGGGGAGAGAGAAGAAAAAGAAAATAAACAGAGAATAAGAGATGGTGCGTTTCTTAAATGTGTATATTTTAATGCTAGGAGCATTGTAAGAAAGGTGGATGAGCTTAGAGCCTGGATTGACACCTGGAAGTATGATGTTGTGGCGTTCAGTGAAACATGGTTGCAGGAGGGCTGTGATTGGAAACTAAATATTCCAGGATTTCGTTGCTTCAGGTGTGATAGAATTGGAGGGGCAAGAGGAGGAGGTGTTGCATTGGTTATCAGGGAAGATATTACAGCAGTGCTTTGGCAGGATAGATTAGAGGGCTTGTCTAGGGAGGCTATTTGGGTGGAACGGAAAGGGTTAGAAACATTTATAGGGGTGTATTATAGACCGCCAAATGGGGAGCGAGAATTGGAAGAGCAAATATGTAAGGAGATTGCAGATATTAGTAGTAAGCACAAGGTAGTGATTGTGGGAGATTTCAATTTTCCACACATAGACTGGGAAACATATTCTGTAAATGGGCTGGATGGGTTGGAGTTTGTAAAATGTGTGCAGGATAGTTTTTTGCAGCAATACATAGAAGTACCTACTCGAGAAGGGGCAGTGCTGGACCTCCTGTTAGGAAATGAGACGGGTCAGGTGGCAAAGGTATGCGTTGGGGAACAGTTCGGGACCAGTGATCACAATACCATTAGTTTCAATATAATTATGCAGAGGGTCAAAACTGGACCTAGGGTTGAGATTTTTGATTGGAGAAAGGCTAACTTTGATGAGATGCGAAAGGATTTAAAAGGAGTAAATTGGGACAGTTTGTTTTATGGGAAAGGTGTGGAAGAGAAATGGAGTACATTTAAAGGTGAAATTTTAAGAGTACAGAATCTTTATGTCCCTGTTCGGTTGAAAGGAAATAGTAAAAATTGGAAAGAGCTATGGTTTTCAAGGGAAATTGGACACTTGGTTCGGAAAAAGAGAGAGATCTACAATAATTATAGGCAGCATGGAGTAAAGGAGGTGCTTGAGGAGTATAAAGAATGTAAAAAGAATCTCAAGAAAGAAATTAGAAAAGCTAAAAGAAGATATGAGGTTGCTTTGGCAAGTAAGGGGAAAGTAAATCCAAAGGGTTTCTACAGCTATATTAATAGCAAAAGGATAACGAGGTATAAAGTTGGTCCATTAGAGAGTCAGAGTGAACAGCTATCTGCAGAGCCAAAAGAGATGGGGGAGATATTGAACAATTTATTTTCTTCAGTATTCACCAAGGAGAAGGATATTGAATTATGTGAGGTAAGGGAAACAAGTAGAGTAGCTATGGAAACTATGAGGATCAAAGAAGAGGAAGTACTGACACTTTTGAGAAATATAAAAGTGGATAAGTCTCCAGGTCCAGACAGGATATTCCCTAGGACATTGAGGGAGGTTAGTGTAGAAATAGCAGGGGCTATGACAGAAATATTTCAAATGTCATTAGAAACGGGAATAGTGCCGGAGGATTGGCGTATTGCGCATGTTGTTCCATTGTTTAAAAAGGGGTCTAAGAGTAAACCTAGCAATTATAGACCTGTTAGTTTGACGTCAGTAATGGGCAAATTAATGGAAAGGATACTTAGAGATAATATATATAAGCATCTGGATAAATAGGGTCTGATTAGGAACAGTCAACATGGATTTGTGCCTGGAAGGTCATGTTTGACTAATCTTGAATTTTTTGAAGAGGTTACTCGGGAAATTGATGAAGGTAAAGCAGTGGATGTTGTATACATGGACTTCAGTAAGGCCTTTGACAAGGTTCCTCACGGAAGGTTGGTTAAGAAGGTTCAATGGTTGGGGATAAATGGAGGAGTAGCAAGATGGATTCAACAGTGGCTGAATGGGAGATGCCAGAGAGTAATGGTGGATGGTTGTTTGTCAGGTTGGAGGCCAGTGACTAGTGGGGTGCCACAGGGATCTGTGTTGGGTCCACTGTTGTTTGTCATGTACATCAATGATCTGGATGATGGTGTTGTAAATTGGATTAGTAAGTATGCAGATGATACTAAGATAGGTGGGGTTGTGGATAATGAAGTAGATTTTCAAAGTCTACAGAGAGATTTATGCCAGTTGGAAGAGTGGGCTGAAAGATGGCAGATGGAGTTTAATGCTGATAAGTGTGAGGTGCTACATCTTGGCAGGACAAATCAAAATAGGACGTACATGGTAAATGGTAGGGAATTGAAGAATGCAGGTGAACAGAGGGATCTGGGAATAACTGTGCACAGTTCCCTGAAAGTGGAATCTCATGTAGATAGGGTGGTAAAGAAAGCTTTTGGTGTGCTGGCCTTTATAAATCAGAGCATTGAGTATAGAAGTTGGGATGTAATGTTAAAATCGTACAAGGCATTGGTGAGGCCAATTTTGGAGTATGGTGTACAATTTTGGTCGCCTAGTTATAGGAAGGATGTCAACAAAATAGAGAGAGTACAGAGGAGATTTACTAGAATGTTGCCTGGGTTTCAGCAACTAAGTTACAGAGAAAGGTTGAACAAGTTAGGGCTTTATTCTTTGGAGCACAGAAGGTTAAGGGGGGACTTGATAGAGGTCTTTAAAATGATGAGAGGGATAGACAGAGTTGACGTGGATAAGCTTTTCCCATTGAGAGTAGGGAAGGTTCAAACAAGGGGACATGACTTGAGAATTAAGGGACAGAAGTCTAGGGGTAACATGAGGGGGAACTTCTTTACTCAGAGAGTGGTAGCTGTGTAGAATGAGCTTCCAGTGAAGGTGGTGGAGGCAGGTTCGTTTTTATCATTTAAAAATAAATTGGATAGTTATATGGACGGGAAAGGTATGGAGGGTTATGGTCTTAACGCAGGTGTATGGGACTAGGGGAGAATGCGTGTTCGGCACGGACTAGAAGGGTCGAGATGGCCTGTTTCCATGCTGTAATTGTTATATGGTTATATGGTTATCAACAGAGCACTCATGTAGAGGGAGGCAGAGTTAGCGATTCAGACTATCGGAAAACATTTATTCATTTTGCACACCTTCACATTTGGAAAGCTTATATACAGCATAAACACTGTCACCAGCATAAGCAGTATGAAGATGGGACGCTGTAGGGAGATGGCAAGAGACATTTGTCGTGCAGCTTGATCCATGCTGGAAGGTTGCTATGCTCCAATGCATAATCAATCCACGTATCCTTCTCCCGGTAAATCTGCAATTGAAAAATAACAAATAATCTTAGGATCAGGAAATCATGGGAATCTACTAACGTCCAATTCAATCCCAAGTACCATCTTGTCTGTAAAAGATTCGGAGAAACAATATTAATGCCAGGCTCTGTCTCAGAACCAGTAAGGGTGGGGACGTGGGAATAGGACGTCATTCAGGACTAGTCAGTCGCAATTCAGCAGTAGAAAAATATTGTCTGATTAAAGAGCACGAGGAACAAGGTTGATCAATGACAACGCATACGTGACTAAACCTGATGAAATTAATTACAAAAATAATAGAGCAGAGATGATAGAGAAAGCAGCTGAAGTTAATATGAATTCTTTATTAAAGGATTGCAAAAGATAGTACAACATTGATCAACCATCAATTAGATTGATCTTTTGGAATCACACTTCACACACAAGGAAGCAGATTGTGGCTGTTGCTTTTATGAGGAGAAATGAAGGGGAGCTGAGAGCTAAAAGGAGAAATGTTTTACATTTTGGTCTGTTCTGCTATTTAACTAAATTATGGCTGATCTTTACTCAGATTCGCTTAAATGCACTTTGAACATATTCTTAAACACATACACCCATTAAACACACAGTCCTGAACATTGTATTTTAATTCCACATCTCTCCCATAGGTAATGCTAAAAATTTACCATCTGCTAGCTGAAGAAATGCCATCTCGAATAATATACCCCATTGTTTCAAGACTGTGAACTGTGAGTTTCTAAACTCCACAGCCAGAGGGGAATCTACTCTGTCATACCCTACAAGAATGTCATACATTCCAATGAGATGGCTTTACACTTGTACCGAACTCTTGGAATAAAAGGCAGCATACTGCTTGCCATATTGCAGTTGGAGAGGCAGCTGCATCTGACTCATGGGAAAGCCTTGCAGTGCTCGAACATAGCAGTCTTGTCCAACTCAAGCTGACTGCGCTTGGAGCATTTAGCTATGAAGTGCTGCCCTATCTACTTCCCTGGGGAATTCAACTCCATCATCCTTAAACCCCCTTTTCACGGTGCGACTTGACGCAAGAGGTAACCAGAGTTTGACATTGTGGGAACCTCGTGCGGTAACAGTACGGCATTCGTGGACCACCGTGGCGCTAACGGTAGGTAATCGTGTAACTTGGGTACTCGGGAGAAAATTCAAACATGTTTGAATTTGTCCAAGAGTGTCTTGTGCACTTGTGGCTGAGCATTGCAACATTTTATGAACGAAGTGTCCCGTGCGATATCCATAGTAACTCTTGCGGTCACCGTGGGAACTCCTGCGAACGGTGAACCCGGAAGTTGGATAGAGTGAATCCAGCCAGTTTGCTATTTACATACAAATCTAATAAAACTAGCTAACAAACATTTCATTAATGTCAGTGTGTCTCTTTTTGTCTGAAAGCAGTGTCTAACTGGAGGAACTCCGCGGGCCAGGCAGCATCTACGGAGGGAAATTGACAGGCGAGCCTTCCCTCAGGCTGCCTTATCTCTCTACCCCCCCAACTCCCACCCACACACACAAATGCTGGAGAAACTCAGCGGGTGCAGCAGCATCTATGGAACGAAGGAAATAGGCAACGTTTCGGCCCGAAAAGTTGCTTATTTCTTGTGTATGTTTCGGAAGGAACAGCAGATGCCGGTTTAAAGAGAATGAGTTTGACGGCAGGCAGCATCTTTGGGGAGATGGAATGGGTGACATTTCGGGTCGAGACCCTTCTGATATGCTGCTTGTCCCGCTGAGCTACATGTTGTGTCTATCTTCGTTTTAATCCAGCATCTGCAGTTCCTTCCTGGCCGAACCCGATTGAAAGATGAGAGGCTGGGCGATAGAAATCATTAAATGAATTAAATAACTAGATACCTGTCTAATCGTATCTACGGGATTGAACAGGCTAGATGGAGGAAGAATGTTCCCGATGTTGGGGGAGTCCAGAACCAGGGTCCCAGTTTTACAGTCTACCGTGTGAACTCTTTAATTACAGCGGGAAACCTTCAGTTTCCCAGGGGGTCGGGACAGGACTGGAGTTGGGAGGGAAAGGTGGGGGAGTCGAGGGAGAGGAGGGGGAGACAGATGGGGGTGTCTTCATTTACTGGCGGTGGGTGTCTGTCACTGAAACAGGCAGGTAAGATTTCGCATCCACCTTGTGTGTGCCTCTCTCTCTCTCTCTCTCTCCTCCCTCTCTCTCACACAGGCATGAATGGAGGAACTCCGCGGGCCAGGCAGCATTTACGGAGGGAAATGGACAGGCGACCCATTCTTCAGGCTGCCTTATGTCTCTCTCCCACCCAACTTCCACCCACACACGCGAATGCTGGAGAAACTCAGCGGGTGCAGCAGCATCTATGGAGCGAAGGAAATAGACAACGTTTCGGCCCCGCTGCACCCGCTGAGTTTCTCCAGCATTCGTGTATGTGGGTGGGAGTTGGGGTGAGGGGGGGGGAAGAGACATAAGGCAGCCTGAAGAATGGGTCACCTATCCATTTCCCTCCGTAAATGCTGCCTGGCCCGCGGAGTTCATCCATTCATGCCTGTGTGAGAGAGAGGGAGGGGGAGAGAGAGAGAGAGGCAGTCCTGGTCAGTCCTTTGAAGATAGACACCAGTTGCTTGGAGCAACTCAGCGAGACAGGCAGCATCTCTGGAGAGAAGGAACGGGTGGCGTTTCGGGCTGAAAGTTTCTTCAGACTGAAAGTTTCACCTCTCAGTAGATCATAAAATAACAAAATAATCACGGTCAATGTGAGATACAGTGTTTATTCATATTTGACAAAATAAAAAGACGACTTCTTGCACATATTGAGAGAAGGTGCATCACACCAAACAACATTTGTCTAAAAAAACACAGATTATTCTTCAGCTCATTAAAGAGCTCGGGTGAAAAAAAAGAATATAGTGTATGACAACAATAACATCATTTGTGCCACGTGATTAACTACACTACAGTCCACGATGTTCATTCGGGAAAGATCGGGAGACGGACAAGTCACTCGCACAAATGACATAATTGCCGAGTACCGTGGGAACTCTTTACTCTACCCCCGTTATATCGTGTGATATCGTGCTAGACCACGACCACTCCACTCTGGCTACATCTTGCGTCAAGTCGCCCCGTGAAAACGAGCCATGACTGCAGTCAACATAATTCCCCCTTTCTGGCTTCCGGTTAGCACTGGAAGAGCAGCACATCCTGGTCAACAAACACAGTACGGTGCATCCCAACACCTTTCTCATCACAGCCTGAGATTTCAACAAGGCTGGTTTTGAAAAAGCCCTTGCTTCCTGCAGGGTGAAACCAAGTAGTAGCTCAATGCTTTTTAAGCTTGCTTCGCAAGAGAGAACATCGATGTGCCTTCTCGTGGGGCCCCATAGTCTCAGACGACATTAATCTCACATATCAAGGCCAATGTCAGATCCAGAGAAAACCCAACGCAGTCACAGGGAGAGCGTACAAACTCCGTACACACACCTCCCGTAGTCAGGATCAACACTGGTCTCTGACGCCAAGGCAGCAACTCTACCGCTGTGCCACTGTGCTACCCACATCAGTCATTTTATGCATCCAGAGATTAAGGAGCTTCTCAACCTTATCAGAACAAGAAGTTCTTGTCACTGCGGACACTCAAATTCCAATTGTGTTCACAGTCAATTTAAACTGTTAGCAAGCAATTGGCACCGCATTTTTGCCTTCCTCTGACTTACAGGATTTCCTTAATGTAGGTCAGGGACTTGAACCTTTGGGTGTGATATTTCAAGCATGCTTAAATTTTCCACAGGTAATCGACTGGGATTTTGGCACCAAGTCAATAATCACTTACCATATTAATAAGAAGCAGAGTATGAAGACTTGAAACAACAGAAAGGGAACATACCGTGATCATTAAATCTCAGATTTATACTCCTGGGTCACTCAAATACACTATTTCATCCAGGAATTGCATTAAGTGATTGGCAATGGTGTTCAATTGCCACGTTCATTTCACTGGGGATTTTGAACGTAGCTGGTAGTAGGAACTGAAAATGCTGGTTTACAAAGAAAGACACCAAGTACTGGAGTAATTCAGCGAGTCAGGCAGCATCTGTGGAGAACAGGTATAGGTGACACTTTGGTTTGGGACACTTCTTCACACTGATCAATGGTTTGGCAGCTAACGAAGCTCATTTAGCCTAAAGAGTCCTGACCCAAAGCATCGCCTATTCATGCCCTTCAGAGTTGGTACCCGACCCGCTGAGTTACTCCAGCACTCTAAGCAAACTTCAAGTATCTGCAGTGTCCACAAGCTCATTTATATACAAATCATTCCTTCCATGGTCCAGCACACACAACTCTTATTACATCTAGTCACTTGCAACCATTAAATTAATTGATTATTCATTCCGGAACATAGAACAGTACAATAACAGGCCGTTCAGCACACAATGTGCATGCCAAACATGTTGCCAAATTTAGCTCATCTCCTCCTCCTGCACATTATCCATATCCGTCCTGACCACAAAGACAAGAGATATACATGGGAGGCGCATCGTACAATCCCACGAGAGTGACTGTACCTTTCCAATTTTTCAGCTTTACCCAGATTGTCTTCCTGAAGGTCTTCTCTAAGTGTTATTCTCCCCGATTAGTTGAGTAAATCCACCACCTCTTTTACCTCCCTCTATCAAATTCGAAACATCAAAACCGTGCAATGATGACCCTGTTGTGTCCGTCTCGCAACCAAGTCTCCAAAACAGCCACAACACCAGTGTTCCCAGCACTGATCCAGGATCCTAGTTCAGTGCCTCTTAAACTATTTCAGTGTCATTCACCCTTGAGTCTTTATCACAAAATTTAATTCACCCTCGACTAAATTTCCTTATGTTTTTTGGTAATTTTCGTCATAATCTCCCTTGTGTATAATTTTATATATAATTTATTTTGTCACATGAGCAAAAAAACATGAATTAATTAATTCTCCCCAAAATAATTTAATTCACCCTTGGGTGAACCATTCACCAGTTTAAGAAGCACTGTAGTTCATCTGCTTTAGCCACAATACTCCTCGTGTTGAAATAAACACACTGCAGACCATCAGTTTCACCATGTTCCTTGTCCACTCTCTGCCTGACCTTCCTTTGAGACTTACTGGTCATAACCTCCAGCTTCATACATTCTTTCCAATTTTTGACATACTGCTCTGGTACCACTTCCCTGTCTCTGCCTCTCTAGTTTAAACCCTCCCAAGTAGCACTAGCAGAACCTCCTGCAAGGATGTGGGTTCCCCACCAGTTCAGGTGCAACCCGTCTCCCTTGTACAGATCACCTCTGCCCAGAAGAGATGCCAATGGTCCAAAAATCTGTATCCCTGCCTCCTGCACCAAATCTTTAGCCACTCATTTGTCTACCCTATCTTCCCATTCCTATCCTCACTTGCATGTAGCACCTCAAGGTCCTGCTTCATCACCTTTTGCCTAATCCCCTATATTCACTCTGTAGGACCTCATACCTTTTCATACCCATGCCATTTGTGGCCACGTGCGCGATGACTCGGGCTGCCCACCCTCTCCCTTTGAGAATGTTGTGCAGCCACTCCATGACATCCTGGACACCTGGCATCAGGGTGACAACACTCCATCCTAGAGTCCCGTTTGCAGCCATAGAATCTCCCGTCTGTCCCTCTAATACCTAGTACTTCACCTTCCCTGCTGTGCCTCAGTTAGGCCTGTTGCCACAGACTGACTGCTGCTGGTGCTCTCCCATAAACAGTCACCCCCTCCCCAACAATATCCAAAAAGATATACCTGTTTGGAAAGGGAATGGCCACAGGGGATTCCTGCATTCTTTGAGTACTCCCATCTGCATACTACCTGCATCTCAGGTAAGACCACCTGACTATAACTCTCATTCTTCCCTCATGCTTTCACTTCCCTCTCGCGGTTAGTAAGGAGCTGCAACTGGACGCACCTCCCACGTGCGAGATGCTCAGGGACACTGGAGGTCTCTCTGACTCCCTGCATTCTGCAGGAACATACCAAAGCCCTAACTGCCATTTTCACTGCACGACTGTTAGGCTCCCCCTCTCTGGTGAATGCTATGTATTTACCTTTCTCTCCCGAGTACAGGCCTTGTGGCTGTGAGTCTGGAATCAAGGGTTTAAAAGGCTCCTGTACCCGATTGGCCAAGCAGCGTCAGGTGACGGGTGACTCATCTGAAGGTTAAATACCAGAGTTTCCCAGGATTCTCTCTCTTCTTCGTCGACCCTGCCTTGTGAGCAGTCTGCTGGTGTGAGCTGAGGAAGGCCTGGCCACATGGCATAGATCTTTGTGTACTTTCACCATTCCTCCCCTCTAGATTCCGTTGAGGCTCCAGAAGGGAGCAAGCCCGGACTCGGAGTCATTAGCAGGCGCAACCTGTCCAGTGAGTATATAGTATAATAGAATTGTGCTCCTGCCTGTGGAAGCAACACCTGGCTCAGGATTGCGTTATGTATCTCCCGCTCAGCAGAGGGGAAGCAATACCTGGCTCAGGTTTGCGTTACAATATCTCCCGCTCAAATGAGGGGAAGCAACAACTAGTTCAGGGTTGCATTCTTTTATCTCCCGCTCAGTAGAGGGGAGTACTGGAGATTATTACATGTAACTAACTCTGACTATGGGGATATCGACAAGGAATTCGAATCCCCTGAACTTATGGGGGATATGTTTCAGTTTAATCATATGAAGGAGTTCCGGCTCTTGTCACACAATTTGCCATCCCTTTGGGGATAGGAGATCCACTGGAGGAGATCTGGCTAAGAGCACGAGTGATTTAGCTTCTCATCAACTAAGAGAGGTATGTGGTGGATATGGCTGGGAAATACACCAGTCCAAATGAACTGCCAGACTTTGGATGTTCCAAAAGTCAATCTCACCATTTGGGATATCTCAGTGGTGATACGTGGGCAAGAATTAAAATTTCAGCGTATCCAAAGAAATGAGTTGGATGATCAGCCATGATCATATTGAATGGCGGTGCAGGTTCGAAGGGCCGAATGGCCTACTCCCGCACCCATTTTCTATGTTTCTATTAACTGATGCCATTTCAGCCTTTGCAAGGGCAGTAGATGGGTTCAGCTTTTGATAGTGCAGAAGATGCTTTAGCACTTCTATGTAATACACAGTTGAAGCTAAATTGCGTTCGTAAAATGCTTTAAGGCCTGAGGTAATTCCCCCCAAAATTGCTCATTTATGCAGGGCCAGTAACATGCAGCCTGCAATGTATCTCTTCGGAGAGGACTTATGTTAGCAAGTTTAAGACTTGCACGGAGAAATTTAGGCGGCTGCGGGGGTGGTGGAACCAACCTATGTGGGTAGGGTTCCAGTATCCGGGCGGGCATATCACCTCTATATATGTAAACTAACAGCTAGAATCGCTGCTCTGAGGTTGGTTGGAACACCAAGCCTACTAAATGCAGACCTAGCCAGAAGCCTTTGTTAGGCCCAGGGCCATCGCGCTCACTGTGGTGAAGAGAATGTGTTGTGCTCACTGGCAACTGAGATAGGTTTTCCAGCCAGAGGACTGTGGCAGAAATTCCTGGTTCAGGGTTGCATAATGATATTTTCCACCCTGAGGGTGATTCTGACTGTGAGGAGTTGACAGGAAACTCGTATTCCCACACCAAGCGGATGCTATGCTTCAATTCTAGTCGCATAAGGAGCTGATGTATGTTCTGATGCGGTCAGACACTGGAGGTTGTAGGTTAATGCCATCGGTTGAGGCAAAATCAAAGTCGAAAGGCTTTAACCCCAGAAAGTTATGAGATTTCTCAGGGAAGGATTCGCCTTTACAAGGTCAGTAGAGGATCTTCTGTGTTATACAGTCTAAACTCAATTCTGTTAAGATTGTATAGGCCTGAAGCCTATCCAATAATACACCTTTTCAGGGTAAACTTCCGTTTCCCTGCATACTTTTCAGCTCTACCCTAGTGAGTGGCAGATACCCCTCCACGGAGGCTGGTTGGAGCAACAGGCCTACTCTTCTATCAAAGCCAAAGGGCTTTTTATCTGCAGGGTCAGCGCTCACCATGGTTGCTGTGCTCTCTTCATGCTCACTACCGTCCCCAGCGTATGATGATATCTGTGCAATGGGACAGAGCAAAGTCTAGGATAAGCTGACTAACAGAATCTTCTTGGTGGATTTATAGCAAGTGCTTTCTCAGAAAGTACCTTGATCTCATCTTCAGTCATCGTCTGTCTTGTTATGGACAGCAAAGCAACAATGGGCTAGAGGTGGTTTGAGCATGCAAATGTTATTACATTATGGGAGCTGCTGTCGATATTCAAGTTGGGGTTCTACAAACAGGTGGGGGCAGATATCCTCCGGAAACTTTTCGTTTACAAATCACAACCGATTATTAGATTCAGTTTCTGGTTGATTATTCTTCCGCGGCAAGAGAAGCCAAAAATTTCCGTCCTTACGGGCAATAGAGGAAACTATGGCTATCCAAATGGAAACAGAGACATCTCACAAAGGATGAGTAGTCTGTCCAAGAACAAGAGAGGTATATCGGTTGCCCTCTCCCCTCCCTGATGGATATCTACCTGATATCCATCAGGGCAAAGAATATCATCAAAGACAGCTCCCATCCTGCGTTTGGACTGTTCGACCTGCTGCCCTCTGGAGGGCGCTGTAGGTGCACCCTTCCTCTCCCCCTTCACCTGGTACCTTCCAGTTCCCATCTCACTCCTCCCTCCTACCTCTTCTACACTCAGTCCTGGTGCAGGGTCTCAACCTGAAACATTGACTATTCCTTTGCTTCCACAACGGCTGCTGGACCCACTGAGTTTCTCCAGCAGTTTGTTGTTTTAGCACAGCTGCCCTTCCCCCTTTCTACACAATTGGCATACCCATTCCTATTATACTGACGTCTATTAGATAAATAAGCTGCCTCTATCTGTTCCTTCCATCAGGTTTCTCACTGTGGATTTAAAAGTTCAGTTGCAGATTGCTGCTGCTCCGGTTATTTATTTTCAGTTAAGGAGCAGAATCAATTGAACATAATATGCAGAGGGAAACGGATATGATAAATATAGATTGAGGAAAGGTGGGCCCACAAGCTAACATTCTGAATTGGGGCAAGGCTAACTTTGAAGCTATTAGACAATAGTTTGCTACGGTCGATTGGAGTAGGTTCTTTGCGGGCAAAGTAACACCTGGGATGCTCAGGGCAGTGGAAACCTGTGGGTGAAATGTGTCTTAAATAGCTAGATGGAATTAGAAAGAGGGGCATAGGAAGGGGGATTTTTCTTAACCACAGACTCTGGTAATCTCCCAACAGCGGGAATTAAATTGCCTGATCTCATATTTAGCTTAAGCAGCTTACAACCCAGCGGTATGAATACCAATATCTCTCATTTTAAGTAACCCATGTATTCCCTCTCTGTCGCCATCCCTCCCCCACCCTACTTGTCCTGCTAGTTTCACTGTTCATGTCCCTTCGTTGGAGATTGACAGATTCGAGATTAGTAAGCGCGTCAGGGGTTATGGGAAGAAAGCACGAGAATGGGGTTGAGAGAGAAAGATAGATTAGCCACAATTGCATGGCGGAGTGGAAATGGGGCAAATGGCCTAATTCTGCTCCTATAATTTATAAACCACAGCCAACAGTGGACCATTGTGGGCTCCTTGGCCATCAGTACTGGCTCAGATTTGTTCTGTACCATTTCATATCTCTAGTTTCCCTCGCCCCGACTCTCAATCTGAAGGCGGGTCTTGACCCGAAAAGTCACCAAATCCTTTTCTCCAGTTGCCTGACCCGCTGAGTTACTCCAGCATTTTGTGTCTATCTTAACTGATCAATGATTCACTTGTGTCTTTTCTTCTCCTCCCAGTCATCTCATTCCTAAAAAGTGCAATGAATTGTGCAATTTCAAATCTAAAGAAAATTACGAAGTAATCTTATCAGAACAGTCAAATAATATTCCTTAGATACAAACTTAAGGGCCTGTCCCACCAGCATGTGGTTGCTTGAGCCGTACGGCCTCGCGGGGCCGGTCCCACTTCGATCGCCGGAGCCGTATGGAGTTGTGCGGATCTGGTCCCGACATCGCCCGGGGCTCCGAAAAACTGACACTGTCCAAAAATTCCGCACGGCAACGGCCTGTTGGCCCGCAGTCCACATTGAGGCCGTACGCAGCGCCTCGACGTGTGTACATACCATCTCGACGCCATACGCACCGTCTCGACGCCGTACACAGCGTCTTGACAGCGTACGCCTAGCGTGTGGCGTCGCGCTATGACGTCACCGCCCGGCGTGCCGTTGCGCGATGACGTAGCCGCCCGACGCCGTAATCCAGTCGGCCCACCTCCTGCCCAGCTGATTGGTGAGTATGATGTCGGGACCAGCCCCACACAACTCCAGACGGCTCCGCGGTTGGAAGTGTGACTGGCCCCACGAGGCCGTACGCCTCAAGCCACCACGTTTGATCGCGCTAGATGCATGCAATCACATGCTGGTGGGACAGGCCCTTTAAGCTGCAAGTTTTCACAGACAAACAAAACCTATGTGGCTAAAAGTAAAACAATTGAGCAATAGATACCTGGAGGCTGAGTGTGAAACAAAAGCATTCAGTAATCAATCTGAAGGAAGATCTTGATCTGAAATGCCCTTCTAAAGTTCTAAGTACATCAAGCATTGTTTTATGATAAACAAATCAACACAATAAACATAGATATGAGATCCCAGTATGAAGTTAGAGCTGGAAGAGACCTATGTGGTGTACATGTCTCACAGTAATTGGAAAACAGAAAGGTATACATAATTAATTTAATATATCCAGGATGTACTTGCTCATAATGCAAAGCCCACAAGATTCCCCAAGTATAAGCACAAAGGAACAGAAGATCAAAAATAACGAGGAAAGCATTTGCACACAAAGGTCCTTTAAATCCAAGGAGTTCTGTACAACAACAGGATGATAAAGTTAATTTAAGTTTTTGATATGCACGTGTACAGATCAATTTTGCATAAACTGTGATCCAATTTGAAGCAAGTTTTTGGATCTGATCAGGTGTGAGAGTCTAGAGGACCAGAGGCCATTGCCTCAGAGTAAAAGGACCTTTCGAAAGGAGATGAGAATAAATGTCTTTAGTCAGGGGGTGGCAAATCTGTGGAATTCATTGCAACAGATGGCTGTGGAGGCCAAGTCAATGGATATTTTTAAAAGCACATGTTGACAGATTCTTGCTTAGCAAGGGTGTCAGGCGTTATGGGAAGAAGGCAGGAGTTGAGAGGAAATGGAGTTGAGAGGAAAAGATAGATCAGCCATCATTGAATGGCGGCGTAGACTTAATGGGCTGACTGGCCTAATTCTGCTCCCAGAATTTATGAATTTTTAGGGCTTAACCTACTTTTAGGGAATTGGGAAGGGCAAGTGTCTTTTGGGACCAACAACCAACTCTATTAACTTTATAATTGATATGGATAAGGACAGGCTGGCCCACATTAAAGTTTTAAATTGGGGTAAAATCAACTTTGATGGTATTAAATGGGAACTTACAAAAGTAGGTCATTTGCAGGCAAGATGCTTTTAGAAAGTGTAACAGCAAGAGTTCAAGATATGCATGTCACAGCTAGAGTGAAGGGAAAGGCAGGTAGGAGTAAGGGACCCTGGATGGCAAGAGAAATTGAGGCTCTGGTCAGGAATAAAAAAACAAGCAAGACAGGTAATAGGCAGATGGGATCAAGCATCTCCCTGGAACATAGTGGTTTGATGAGCAAACTTAAGAACACCAGGAGAGCAAATAGGAGGCATGAGATAACTAGGGTAATTAGAGAGAGCATTGGGCCCCATCAGAAACCAAAGTGGTCAACTTTTGTGGAAACATTTATGTGCAAGGCCCCCAATCACTATGTGTCATTTTTAATAAGGACCAGCACTTCATATTTTGCTTGGACAGCTTACAATGTAATGGTATGGACATTAATTTCTCCAAATCAAGTCACCCTTGCATTTCTTTCCCTCCCCACCACCACCACCCCACCCCCACCCCCCACTGTCCAAGTTGTCCTACTAGTTCCACTGTT
Source organism: Leucoraja erinaceus (assembly GCF_028641065.1). Classification (NCBI taxonomy): domain Eukaryota; kingdom Metazoa; phylum Chordata; class Chondrichthyes; order Rajiformes; family Rajidae; genus Leucoraja; species Leucoraja erinaceus. The sequence continues at coordinate 38,873,118 of NC_073389.1, forward strand.
CGCATCATTGTATCTCTTAGTTATCTCATCTTCCCCAGCCAACAACAGGCCACAATGGGCTCCACCCTTCCTTGATCATCTGTTACCAGACCTGCTTTGTTCTGGCATTTTCTTACCTCCAGTTCCCTTCCCTCTACTTTCTGTCTGAAGAAGGGTCCCGACATGAAACGTCCCCCATCTCCAGAGGTGCTGCCTGACACACCGAGTTACTCCAGCACTTTGTGTCTATCTCTTATTGTTAAGATGGGGAGAAACAAGACAAGGGAACATGAAAACAGTTAATGGAGATGTCACGAAGACAGTCCATAATACAGTTATGGAGTTGCTGGATGTCCTAAGACGTATGAAATTAGATAAATCTCCCAGACCTGATTAGATAAATCCAAGACGACTGTGCAAGAGAAGAGATGGCACAGGTCCTGGCTGAGATACATGAATCATTATTGAACATGAGAGGTGGCGGAAAACTGCAAAGTGGTTAATATATTATCTCTATTTAAGTAGGGCTACAGAGGAAAAACTCAAAACTATAGACCAGTAGTCAAGTCAAGTCAAGTTTATTTGTCACATACACATACGAGATGTGCAGTGAAATGAAAGTGGCAATGCTCGCGGAACAACAAAACAACCAAACAAATTATAAACACAATCATAACACACATATTATTTTACATAATAAATAATAGTAGGAAAAACGTTCTGTACAGTTAGTCCCTGGTGAGAAAGGCGTTTACAGTCCGAATTGCCTCTGGGAAGAAACTCCTTCTCAACCTCTCCGTTCTCACTGCATGGCAACGGAGGCGTTTGCCTGACCGTAGCGGCTGGAACAGTCCGTTGCAGGGGTGGAAGAGGTCTCTCATGATTTTGTTTGCTCTGGAGTTGCACCTCCTGTTGTATAGTTCCTGCAGGGGGGTGAGTGAAGTTCCCATAGTGCGTTCGGCCGAACGCACTACTCTCTGCAGAGCCTTCTTGTCCTTGGCAGAGCAATTCCCGAACCAGATGGTAATGTTCCTGGACAAGATGCTTTCCACCGCCGCTGCGTAGAAGCACTGTAGGATCCTCGGAGACACTCTGAATTTCCTCAATTGCCTGAGGTGGTAAAGGCGCTGCCTTGCCTTACTCACCAGTGCTGAGGCGTGTGATGACCATGTCATATCCTCAGAGATGTGGACTCCCAGATATTTAAAACAGTTCACCCTATCCACAGGATCCCCATTTATACTCAATGGAGTGTACGTCCTCGGATGATGTGCCCTCCTAAAGTCCATGATCAGCTCCTTCGTTTTTTTGATGTTCAAGAGGATGCTGTTCTCCTGGCACCAGAGTGCTAGATCAGCCACCTCCTCCCGGTAGGCCCTCTCATCATTGTCTGAGATCAGGCCCACCACCACAGTGTCATCAGCAAACTTAATTATTGAATTGGAGCTGAACCTAGCCACACAGTCATGTGTGTACAGGGAGTACAATAGGGGGCTGAGGACGCAACCCTGGGGCGATCCTGTGCTCAGGGTGAGGGACTTTGATGTATTCCCTCCCATCTTGACTACCTGGGGCCTGGCGGTGAGAAAGTCCAGGACCCAGGCACAGAGGGAGGTGTTGAGCCCCAATTCCAGTAGCTTCCCGGCCAGTCTGGTGGGGACTATCGTGTTGAAGGCTGAACTGTAGTCTATGAACAGCATCCTCACGTAGCCCCCCTTCTGGCTGTCCAGATGGGAGAGAGCGGTGTGCAAGACCTGGGAGACCGCATCGTCCGTGGACCTGTTCGGACGGTATGCAAACTGCAACGGGTCAGTAAGCCAAGTATCTCCATTAGGAAAGTTACCAGAAAGGATTCTGAGTAATAAGAGATCTCCAGAGATGCCACCAGTTCTTCTGTTACTCCGGCATTTTGTGTCTACCTTTATAATATAAAAATGCATTTGGACAGACAGGGGTTGATTAGGGATAATCAGCATGGCTTGGTATGTGGGAGGTCATGGCTCACAAATTGAATTGAGTGTTTTGAAGTAACCAAGATTGATGCAGGCAGGATCGTGGATGTAGCCTACATGGACAAGCACAGCCTTTGATTAGCTTCTGTATTGTTGGCTAATCTGGAAGGTTAGATTGCATGGGATTCAGGAAGATTTAGCTAAATGGATACAGAATTGGCTTCAAGTTAGGAAGCAGAGGGTATTGGTGGAAGGTTGTTGTTTGGAATGGAATCCTCTGATTAGCAGTGTGCTCCAGGTATCAGTGATGGGCCCATTGTCCTTTGCCATCTACATCAATAATTTGGAAGAGGATGTATAAGGCATGCTTCAGATGACTAAAATAGGTGGCATCGTATATAGTGAGGCTGGTTATCAAGAATTACAACAGGATCTTGATCAGCTGGACAAGTGGGCCAAGGAATGGTTCAGGAAGATAACTCGGTTAAGTGTGAGACTTTTGGGAAGTCGTAGGCAGGTCTTTTATAGTGATGTCAGAGCGTTGGGGAGTATTGATGATCAAAGGAATCCAACAAGTTCCAGTAAAATGTTCCAGTAAAGAGAAAAAATCACATGTGGTTAAAGTGCAGATTTTAATAAAGGCCATTTTTATACATTTTGATTTCACCATGTAGAAATTATAGCTGTGCTTATACATAGTCCCCCCCATTTCAGGGCACCATAATGTTTGGGACACATGGCTTCACAGGGTTTGTAACTGGTCAGGTTTGCCTCCTTAATGCAGGTATAAGAGAGTTCTCAGCACCTAGTCTTTCCTCCAGTCATTTCATCACCTTTGGAAACTTTTATTGCTGTTTAACAACACGAGGACCAAAGTTGTGCCAATGAGAGTCAAAGAAGCCATTTTGAGACTGAGAAACAAGAATAAAACTGTTAGACATCAGCCAAACCTTAGGTTTACCAAAATCAACTGTTTGGAACATCATTAAGAAGAAAGGAAGCACTAGTGAGCTTACTAATCGCAAAGGGACTGCCAAGCCAAGGAAGACCTCCACAGCAGATGGCAGAATTCTCTCTATAATAGAAAAAAAAATCCAAACAGCTGTCTGGCAGATCAGAAACATTCTTCAGGAGTCAGATGTGGATTTGTCAATGACCACAGTCCGCAGAAGCCTTCATGAACAGAAATACAGAGGCTACACTGCAAGATGCAAATCACTGGTTAGACACAAAAATAGGATGGCCAGGTTACAGTTTGCCAAGAAGTACTTAAAAGAGCAACCTCAGTTCGGGAAAAAGGTCTTGTGAACAGAAGATTAACTTCGATCAGAATGATGGCAAGAGCAAAGTATGGAGGAGAGAAGGAACTGCCCAAGATCCAAAGCATACCACCTCTTCTGTGAAACATGGGGGAGGGGGTGTTATGGCTTGGGCATGTATGGCTGCTGAAGGTACTGGCTCACATATCTTCATTGATGATACAACTGCTGATGGTAGTGGCATAATGAATTCTGAAGTGTATAGACACATCCTATCTGCTCATCTTCAAACAAATGCCTCAAAACGCATTAGCTGTTGGTTCATTCCACAGCAAGACAATGATCCCAAACATACTGCTAAAGCAACAAAGTAGTTTTTCAAAGCTAAAAAATGGTCAGTTCTTGAGTGGCCAAGTCAATCACCCGATCTGAACCCGATTGGGAATGCCTTTTATATGCTGAAGAGAAAACTGAAGGGGACTAGTCCCCAAAACAAGCATAGGCTAAAGATGGCTGCAATACAGGCCTGGCAGAACATCACCAGAGAAGACACCCAGCAACTGGTGATGTCCATGAATCACAGACTTCAGTCATTGCATGCAAAGGATATGCAACAAAATACTAAACATGACTACTTTCATTTACATGACATTGCTGTGTCCCAAGCATTATGGTGCCCTGAAATGTGGGGGGACAATGTATAAATGCAGCTGTAATTTCTACATGGTGAAACCAAAATGTATAAAAATGACCTTTATTAAAATCTGACAATGTAGACTTTAACCACATGTCATTTTTTTTTCTATTACAAATCTCAAATTGTGGAGTGCAGAAGCAAATAAATAAATGATGGGTCTTTGTCCCAAACATTATGGAGGGCATTGTAGATGGAATAGGGAAGGTGGTTTTTGGCACATTGCCCTTCATCCGTCAAAGAACCCAGTATAGAGTTTAGGACATTGTGTTGCAGTTGTGTACTATCTAGCTGACTATAACATTACACATTCTCGGTTTCGGTTTAGTTGCCCCTTTAATGAGAATAGTCAATAATGCTTTAGTTGTCACATATGCAACTACACAGTGAAATTCATTTTGCATATAATACACATATGGGCGCCGCCATTTTTGGTGCCATTATTGAAAGTTCAAAGTCCAGTCGGCAATCTCTGTGTCCCAGGGGGGTGCCTCCTGCAGCTGACCTTAGAGGCTCAGAAGCCATTAACCACGTTCACCCGCCTACCGGCCCATGCTCCTCGCGCCCGGCATCTCCAGTTCCCTCCTGGTCCAAAATCAAAGTCGAAAGGCTTTAACCCCAGAAAGTTTTGAGATTTCTCAGGGAAGGATTCGCCTTTACAAGGTCAGTAGAGGGTCTTCTGTGTTATACAGTCTAAACTCAATTCTGTTAAGATTGTATAGGCCTGAAGCCTATCCAATAATACACCTTTTCAGGGTAAACTTCCGTTTCCCTGCATACTTTTCAGCTCTACCCTAGTGAGTGGCAGATACCCCTCACCATGGTTGCTGTGCTCTCTTCATGCTCAGTACCGTCCCCAGCGTGTGATGATATCTGTGCAAAGGGACAGAGCAAAGTCTAGGATAAGCTGACTGTTAGTCTTCTGTCTGAGGCCAAGAATCTTCTTGGTGGATTTATAGCAAGTGCTTTCTCAGAAAGCACCTTGATCTCATCTTCAGTCATCGTCTGTCTTGTCATGGACAGCAAAGCAACAATGGGCTAGAGGTGGTTTGAGCATGCAAATGTTATTACATTATGAGAGCTGCTGTCGATATTCAAGTCGGGGTTCTACAAACAGGTGGGGGCAGATATCCTCTGGAAACTTTTCGTTTACAAATCACAACCGATTATTAGATTCAGTTTCTGGTTGATTATTCCTCCGCGGCAAGAGAAGCCAAAAATTTCCGTCCTTACGGGCAATAGAGGAAACTATGGCTATCCAAGTGGAAACAGAGACATCTCACAAAGGATGAGCAGTCTGCCCAAGAAGAGAGGTATATTTCTAATATTTTCTCAAGGTTGAAGAAAAGTGGGACAATAAATGATTGGTTATTCACCCACTATTGACTAACGTTATGCAAGGTGTCTTTTATATGAACACTCTAAAGCCTAAACTCATAATAGTGTGGAATATGTATGTAAAAAATAGTATGCAGATATTCATCTACTATATTCCTAAAGTGGAGCAGTATCTTTTAAGTTAATTATGCTGTTAGCAACTGATTTCAGCAGAAAGAACACAGACTTTACTCAATCTCCGGCTGCATCACTGGGTCATATATGACATGAGGGTAGCATGTTATGGGAATGATCTCATAAAGCTAAACGGGCACAGCTTAGTACAATTTGGAGTTGACAGCATACCTACCAGATCGGAAATTGGGGGTGTTTATTAAATATACAGGTACACTGAGCTTACTAGTACCTATGAGATGAAGGATAGTTTTCTCCGTTGTTATTCAATAGTTTCACAAGAAATTGCTGGTGCAGACTATCTCAACATGAATAGTGTGTAAGTGGCTAATAGCGGGAGTGAATTCAAATAAATTCAAGTCTCACTACCGGGGGGGGGGGGGGGGCTGGTTCATTAGCAGCCAATAGAATGGATTGTATGGGAAGTTTGTGAAGAAACACAGGTGAGCTACACACAGAAGTAGCAGTGGTTTGTGGTTCTTTCCGTTTGGGCTTACATCTGCAGTTCCTTCTTGAACACTATAGGCAATAACTTGACGTACCTTTGTGTCATTAATTCCACCTGCTACTGTCAGATATTTTACAATATTACTCACGTTGGCACTTCATATTGATGGGATCGCTCGCACTTTTGTTAAGCAGCACAATGCCACTAAAAGTACAACTGGGAAACTCTCAGCCCTTAGTGCACTATGGTTGGAGTGTGTGTGGAATGTTCCAAGGTACACATACATACATCCAGCTGGAATCTAGATTTCATTTGCCAGAACCGACTGAGTGAAACTCTACGATTATTCAGTATGCAATAATTTGAATTTGTGGTGACAATGCCTATAAATCCTTAAAGACATTCAGCCTCACTTGATCAGGAATCATGTTCAGGAATCCCCAGGGAAGTTTCGGCAAAGGAAACGCGTTGAAGACCAACCTGTGGTCTGCAATGCAGAGTTCCACAAATGTCTCCACATCCTGATATCTGGCCTAGGAGTAAACGTGCTAGAGAAGGCAATCGGATGGCTCTAGACTTACTCTCAGTGGCGTGGGTGGAGGGGGGGGAAAGAGTTTGAAGCTCTCAATGAATCCTGCTGCTTGTTCTCCAACCAAGATAAACAAATTGAGACTGGTGCAAGGTTTATTCAGGAGAATGCAGCACCTTGCACAAGATCGCAGAGGTAGAGCCCTTTAACTGGTAGGCATAGCTCCCTGACACAGGGAGCGGAGCTGGATGACTCCAAGACAATTTAAGTATGCTACTATTATTTTGCTCACTGGCAGTGTCAGTTACCACTCTACATCATGGTAGCTCTCTGCTTATCAAAACAGCACACTCCCGTCTCGATGCCGATCCCCACCACATCACGTTTCAATATATTGCTGATCACTAAAAATCTTGTCTTTCTGCAGCTCACTATCTCTCTGTATAATGATATTTACCAATGCCTTTTCTGTTGTTGTATTAAGAGGCAGGATTGTGGAAAGAACGGAGCTGTTCCATCTTGTCATGAAAATGGGCGACACTCTGTACTAGGCTAAACATCTCTGGTCACACTGACCTACAAAGTCAACAACTTGAACACCTGCATGTCTTGTTTTTAAGTGAAAGAGCCATTTTACCAAGGGAAAAATGACAGAATGCTGGATCACAATAGTTAACCGTGAGAACAAGTGTACGTTACTAATCCCACATTTTGTTCATCATAAATAGTACAAAAAAGCTGCATGCTTTGTGTCTGTAGAACAGATTCTTGCTTACCTGTTCTTGTCTGACAAGGTATTGCAAATAAAGAAGAAGTTTACTGTCACTCACATGCCATGTCAATTATTTATTGCTACACTTAAAATTATGATTGATCCACACCAGCTTGGCTTTGTGAAATGAAAATCACATTTTATTTATCTGACATGGCTCTTTGAGAATAGAAAAAGGAGGAAAAAAACGTGAAGGCGTGTTCTTAGATTTTAAGAAGGCATTAGATAATTCCCACATATAAAGGTCGGTCAACAAGATTAGAAATAATGATCAGGTACAGAGATTGGAATGGAAAGGTTTGTTGGGACACAAAAATACTGGAGTAACTCAGCAGGACAGGCAGCATCTCTGGAGAGAATAGGTGACGTTTCGGTTCGAGGCCCTTCTTCAGACTTAGAGTAGGAGGGATATGGACCAAATGGAACTTGTTTAGATGGGAGGGAATTTTGGTCGGTGCAGATGAGTTGGGCCGACCGACCTGTACGACTCCATGACTATGACTCCAAATTGGAGGCAAGATTCTGGTCTTCAGGCAAGAAACTGGTCATCAGACAGAAATCTTGAAAAGAAATAACACATTGTTCTCAGAATGACAGGCTGTGACTAGAGGGGTAACGCAGCAATTGGTATCCAACTTTTTACAATCTACATCAATAACTTGATCAAGGGGGCAAAATGTTACACTTTCATGTTTGCTAACAATATTAAAATGAGGTGGGTTGTGAGTTCAAAGTATGTAAAGATGCTTCAAGGCGACATAAACATGGTAAGTAGGCAGAACAGTGTGGGAAAATGAGAGGGTATCCACTTTAAGTCACATAACAGAAGAGCACAGTATTTGTTTTTGGTGGAGATCAGCGATTGAGAGCATTCAAAAGAGTCCGCAGTGAATGCAAATAGATAAACAATTAGGTGGGCAAATTAAATGGTTAATTTTATTAAAAGAGGATTTGTATACAGGAATAAACCTGTGACACTGCAGTAGAGCTACTGCCTTACAGTAGCCAGATACCCAGATTCGATCCTGACTATGGGTGCTGTCTGTACGGATTTTGCACTTTCTCCCCGTGACCTGCGTGGGTTTTCTCCGATATCTTCAGTTTTCTCCCACACTCCAAAGACATACAGGTTTGTAGGTTAATTGGCTTGACATGAAAGTAAAATTGGCCCTAGTGTATATAGGATGGTGTAAGTGTGTGGGGATCACACGTCGGTGCAGACTCAGTGGGACGAAGGATCTGTTTCCGCGCTGTATCTCTAAACTACATTTTATTACGTTTGCATTGGAGCTTGATTTGACCACAACTGGAGAATTTTGTACAGTTTTGATCTCAGAGGACAGAGGATTTACTTGCCACAAAAGGGAATACAACCGAGAGTTTTTGGAGCGATAGGGTGCATTCAACTGCATTCTCTGGAGTTTTGAAAATTTAAAGGAGAACTCTTTGCAATGTTAAAATTCTTTAAAAGGTCCTGACAAATGAGACACGGGGAAACATAGTTATTCTGAACAGATGAGTAGAACCAGGGATCAGAGTTTCAGCCGCTACGGTCAGGCAAACGCCTCCGTTGCCATGCAGTGAGAACGGAGAGGTTGAGAAGGAGTTTCTTCCCAGAGGCAATTCGGACTGTAAACGCCTTTCTCACCAGGGACTAACTGTACAGAACGTTTTTCCTTCTATTATTTATTATGTAAAATAATATGTGTGTTATGATTGTGTTTATAATTTGTTTGGTTGTTTTGTTGTTCCGCGAGCATTGCCACTTTCATTTCACTGCACATCTCGTATGTGTATGTGACAAATAAACTTGACTTGACTTGACTTGACTTGAATAAGTAGGAGGCAGCTGATACCAATGCAAATAATTTCATTCACTCAAGAGAATGGTGAACGTCTGGAATTGTTTACTCCAAGGAGTCATGGAGACTCTCATAATATACATTCAAAGCTCAGATGGATAGATTTCTAGACTATATAGCAATCAGGAAATAACATTGACACAAGAGACAATAGTTACTGGCCTCTGGAGTCAAAACAAACTGCAGGAGGAACACAAGTGAACTCAACTGGAGCTATGCCGTTTGCTCCTTTTATGAAAACAGAGAATGTCTGGGCTCAAGGGGTAGAGCGATCTTCTCCTGCTCCCATTTCTAACATCCATGCCGTGGTTTTTATAAACACCAAGGCATGGTTTTACCCGGAGCAAGCATTGGCATGTTGATAGGAAAGCAGGACAGTGCAAGTAAAGTCATGGAGCTTTATGTCATTTCAAGTGTAACAGAGAATCAAACTGGAGTCTGGAGTGTCGAGGCAACAAAATGCCGCATGCGAAGTTCAGCAGATGGGCTGAAATAGTATAAATCTAACAATTTTAGATTGGTGGAAAAGCATAAACAGCAAATAGTTTTATCCCACCTTGCTAAAGGAGAAAGTCACTGTCCAGATAATTGAAGATTGCTATTTCAGTCAATAGACAATAGGTGCAGGAGTAGGCCATTCGGGCCCTTTGAGCAAGCACCGCAATTCAATGTAATCATGGCTGATCATCCACAATCAGTACCCCATTCCTGCCTTCTCTCCATATCCCTTAAGTCCGCTATCCCTAAGAGCTCTATCTATCTCTCTTGAAAGCATCCAGAGAACTAGCCTCCACCGCCCTCCGAGGCTGAAAATTCCACATCGGTAACATGTTTCCTGCGTCTAGCTTGTCCAATCCCTTAATAATTTTATGTTTCTATAAGATTCCCTCTCATCCTTCAAGATCCCCTCTCATCCTTCAAGATCCCCTCTCATCCTTCTAAATTCCAGTGAATACAAGCCCAGTCATTCCATTCTTTCATCATATGACAGTCCCGCCATCTCGGTAATTAACCTCCTGAACTTACGCCACACTCTCTCAATAGCAAGAATATCCTTCCTCAAATTAGAAGACCAAAACTGCACACAATACTCCAGGTGTGGTCTCACCAGGGTCCTGTACAACTACAGAAGAACCTCTTTGCTCCTATACTCAAATCCTCTCGTTATTGCCTGCTGTACCTCCTCAGGAGGAGGAGGAGCCATCTTGGGGAATGGCTGCTAACCAGCTAACTCACTTTGTTTTGTAGTTCTAGTGAGTCCTGTGTTTTGTTTGTGGGAGAAATAGACTTTTTAATGTGGGGGGAAGGGGGTAACCATATTTCTAGGTCCCTACCTGGTCGGTGACGCAGTTTTTTCTCCGGGCTGCCCCGTCGACCCGTCCTCGTGGCCTACCAGCGGGCGTTTCCTGGCAGGGACCGCCCAGCTCCTCGGCTTCGGTGGCGGCCCAGCGCTGGAACGCTATCGCGGAGTGGAGCGGGCGATGCTTTGCCTGGGTTGCCGCGCTGGATCGACGCGCTGAAGCTCCGGTGAGCTGTGACCGCCGAGTTCAACACCTCCCTGCTGCGGATCTGCGGAGTGGGCGGCGCCGACTTCAACATCGGGAGCCTGGGAGCTCCAAACCGGCGCAGCCTTGTCGGCTTCGGAAGCCGCGGTCTCCGGTAAGGAAGCGGCCGTTCCAGGTGGCCCAGCCGCTGAGAGGACTCTCCCGATGCCGGGGCAACAGCACTCGGCGAGAACGTCCAGGAACATCGGACCTCCGTAGAGGCAATAGCGGAGGCCTCAATAGGCCTGACTTTGGGAGAACTAGCGATGGGGACTGGACATTGTGCCTTCCCCCACAGTGGTAACCATTGTGGGGGGATGATTTTTGTGTGTAAGTGATTATTTTAGTTTGTGTCCAAGATGGCTGTCGGAAGGAAGAGTGTACGCTAACGCGGTTTAGCTGCCGCTGCTCTCTCTTCACATTGTGTTTTTGATTTTTTTTGTCTTTGGATCGAATTCTGTCTTTAATTTGTGCATTGGTGATGTCTTTATTATTTATTTTACTCCGATTATATGTTTTTTACTCTTGTTAAATTCTGTAAGGTGTCCTTGAGACTTTTGAAAGGCGCCCATAAATAAAATTTATTATTATTATTATTACCAACATGCTTACTTTCAGTGACTGATGTACAAGGACACCCAGGTCTCGTTGCACTTCCCCTTTTCCTAATCAGACACCATTCAGATAATAATCTGCCTTCTTGTTCTTGCCACCAAAGTGGATAACCTCACATTTATCCACATATACTGCATCTCCCCACTCTCCCAACCTAACCAACTCACCCTGCGTCTCCATAGCATCCTCTTCACAGTTCACACTGTCACCCAGCTTTGTGTCATCCGCAAACTTGCTAGTGTTGCACCTAATTCCCTCTTCCAAATCACTAATATATATGGTAAACAGTTGCGGCCCCAACACCGTGCCTTGCGGCACCCCACTCGCCACTGCCTGCCATTCTGAAAAGGACCCGTTCACTTCTACTCTTTGCTTCCGATCTGCCAACCAATTTTCTATCCATGTCAACACACTACCCCCAATACCATGTGCTCTAATTTTAGTCACCAGTCTCCCGTGCGGGACCTTATCAAAGACTTTCTGAAAGTCTAGATACACTACATCCACTGGCACCCCTTCATCCATTTTACTTGTCACATCTTCAAAATATTCCACAAGATTAGTCAAGCATAATTTCCCTTTCATAAATCCATGCTGACTTGGAAGAATCCTTTTACTGCTATCCAAATGCCCCATTATTACCTTCTTTAATAATTGGCTGTGCCACAGTGGCATCTTTCCCACCACCAAAGTCAGGCTAACTGTTCTGTAATTCCCTGTTTTCTCTCTCGCTCCTTTCTTGAAAAGTGGGATAATATTAGCTATCCTCCAAGCCACAGGAACTGATCCTGAATCTATTGAACATTGGAAAATGATCACCAATGCATCCACTATTTCTGGAGCCACCTCCCTGAGGACCCTGGGATGCATACCATCAGGCCAAGGGGATTTATCATCCTTCAGTCCCATTAGCCTACCCAATACTATTTCTCGCCTAATGAAAATTTCTTACAGTTCCTCTACCCCCTTAGATCCTCTGTCCTCCAGTACATCTGGGAGATTGTTTGTGTCTTCCTTAGTGAAGACAGATCCGAAGTACCTATTCAACTCTTCTGCCATTTTCTTGTTGCCCATAATAATTTCACCCGTGTCTGCCTTCAATGGACCCACATTTGAATTTGCTACTCTTTTTCCCTTAACATATCTAAAGAAGCTGTTACATATTCCTGGCAGGATCCCCTCGTACTTCATCTTTTCAGCCCATATTGTCCGTTTTGTTTCCTTCTGTTGTCCTATGAAAGTTTCCCAATCCTGTGGCTTCTGGCTACTCTTTGCTGTGTTATACATCTTTTCTTTTAGTTTTATTCTATCCCTAACTTCTCTTGTCAGCCACGGTTGCCTCCTACTCCCCTTAGAATTTTTCTTCCTTTTTGGAATGAAATGATCCTGCGTCTCCTGGATTATGCCCAGAAATTCCTGCCATTGCTGTTACACCGTCATTCCTGCTTGGATCCCTTTCCAGTCTACTTTGGTCAGCTCCCCTCTCATGCCTTCATAATCCCCTTTGTTCAACTGCATCACTGCCACTTCCAATTTAACGTTCTCCTTCTCAAATTGCAGATTAAAACTAATCATATTATGATCACTACCTCCAAGCGGTTCCTTTACCTCGAGTTCTCTTATCATATCTGGTTCATTGGACAACACTAAATCCAGAATTGCCTTTTCTCTGGTCGGCTCCATTACAAGCTGCTCTAAGAATCCATCTCGGAGGCATTCTACAAACTCTCTTTCTTGGGGTCCTGAACCAACCTGATTTTCCCAGTCTACCTGCATATTGAAATCCCCCATCACCACAGTGGCATTACTTTTGTTACTTGCCAGTTTTAACTCCTGCTGAAACTTATACCCTACATCCGGGCTACTATTTGGGGGTTTGTAAATAACACCAATTAGTGTCTTCTTGCCTTTACAATTCCTCAACTCAATCCACAATGACTCTATCTCGTCAGTCCCTATGTCTTCCCTCGCAAAGGATTGAATTCCATTCCTCACCAGCAGAGTTACCCCCCCCTCCTCTGCCCACCTGCCTGCCCCTTATATAGGATGTATAACCCTGAATATTAAGTTCCCAGGCACGATCCTCCTGCAACCACGTCTCAGTAATCCCCACAATGTCATATCTACCAACCTCTAACTGAGCCTCAACCTCATCTACTTTACTTCTTATACTTTGTGCATTCATATACAATACTTTTAATTCCCTACGCATCTCACCTTTCACATCGATCCCGATTACACTTGGCCATACTCTCCTATCCCTTTGTGAGCTTCTTTTCCCGTTAATTCTGGGGTCATTAACCATCCCTTTACTCTTTCCCTTTAACTCCATCCTCAACTATCATATTTGACACCCCACCCGCCTTATTCAGTTTAAAATCACCCGTGTAGCAGTGGCAAACCTGCCTGCCAGAATGCTGGTCCCCCACTTGTTAAGATGCAATCCATCCCTTTTGTACAGTTCCCCCTTACTCCAAAACAGATGCCAGTGATCTAAGAATCTAAATCCTTCCCCCCTGCACCAGTTCATCAGCCACACATTCAGGTCCCGTATCTCCCTGTTCCTGCTCTCGCCAGCACGAGGAACTGGAAGCAAACCAGAGATAACAACCCTGGAGGTCCTGCTTTTCAGCATTTTTCCGAGCTCTCAAAAATCACGCTGCAGAATATTCATCCCCTTCTTTCCGACATCATTTGTGCCGACATGCACTACCACTTCCAGCTGTTCACCTTCGCCCTTGAAGATTTTCGGCTCTCTGTCCGTGACAACCTGGATCCTGGCACGAGGAAGGCAGCACACCATCGTCGAATGCCGTCTGTTGCCGCAGAAACCCCTGTCCGTACCTCTCACAAGGTAGGTAGGCGGCGCGACTCTCGTCAGCAGCGGCCTCTGCAGCCCGTCCGCGTTTTTATTATTTTCTGTCTATGTTTTTATGTAGTTGTTGTTATTTTTTGTTGGGGTGTGGTGTGTGTGTGTGGGGGGGTGTGTGTGTGTGTGTGTGTGTGTGTGGGTGTGTGTGGGTGTGTGTGTGTGTGTGGTGTGTGTGTGTGGGGGTGGTGAGGGTGTGTGTGTGTGTGTGGAGTGCGCTGTGTGTGTGGAGATGGGGGGGGGGGGGGGGGTGGGGGTGGGGTGGGAGGGGGAATCTCTCCCTGCAACGGGAGACCCCGACCTTTTGCTTGGGTCGGGTCTCTGTTATCGGGGGCTGCAACGAGGAGCGGCCTCCAACAGGAAGAGACCGGGGACTCTGGTGCCGACGACTCAACGTCACCGTCGCGGGGCTGGCTGAGTGGAGCGGTGCGGGTGGAGCGGTGGAGGAGCGCTGCTGCTGCTGCTGCGGCCCGACCTCCGGAGATTCGGAGGCTGCAACTGCGGGTCTGGCGGACGGCGGCACCGGGAGCCCGCGGGTCCCTGGAGGGAGACCGCTTTTCAGGGCTCTCGCAACGGCGAATTCTCCCGCCCGAGTTGCGGGGTCGAAGAGCTCCTGGAGCGGGGCCTGACATCACCGCCCCGCGCGGCTTGGAATGGCCGCGGGACTCTGCGAGCGCACGCCGGGGGCTCTAACATCAAGACCCGGTGTGCGACCTCGCATCCACCCGGCGTGGCTTTAATGGCCGCGGGACAATTGCCATCGCCAGCCGGGGGCTTTGACTTTGACTCTGACATCGGGGGGGGGGGGGGGGGGTCGGTGGGGCACGGAGTGCAGTGGAGAGATAAGAGTTTTTCTGGCCTTCCCATCACAGCGATGTGATGGATGTTTATGTAAATTATTTGTGTGTCTTGGGTCTATTTGTTTTTAATGTATGGCTGCAGAAACGGCATTCATTTGGACCTCAAGGGGTCCAAATGACAATTAAATTGTATCTTGTATCTCACAAGGCAGTCTCCAACTACAATGGTGTTGCCTGATGTTGGCCTCTTTGTTTTTGGCTCAACAGCCCTTTTTGCTTCGCAAGCCAGTCCGCCGCTCAGTGCATTAATGTCTTTTGGCCCAACAGTTCCTAAGTGGGTGAACCTGTTCACAAGAGGAACAACACCCGGGGTTAAGTTTGCATTCCACGTTTCCCTCCCTTTCTCATCGTCACCCATCTACTCTCTTCCAGTACCTTAGGTGTAACAATCTTACTGTAGGATTTGTCGAGGAACGACTCAGTTTCTCAGACGAACCCGAGGTCATCCACTTGCTTCTCCAGTTCCCCAACACGGCCCTTCAGGTGCTGTACCTGGATGCACTTCTCACATTTGTAGCAGCCAGTGGCACCAGCAGTGTCCTTGACCTCCCACATACTGCAAGCATCATACTGAATCAGCTTGCTTGATATCTCCCTCTTTCGTCTCTCCCTCTCCAGCATTTTGCGTAGCCTTCTCTCCTCAGCCTCCTCGCCAAAGACTCTCGAGCCAAAGACTCGCACTTTTATCACAAGGCACTTCCCTCACTGCCGCTCCTTAAGCCGTCTTGCTTATATTGACTGATAAATTGCCTAATTTACCAATTTACAAACCAAATTTCTCAATTTTCAACTGTTTTCCCCCTCTGACTCACTTCTAACTCTCCTCCCACTCGGGCTAGACCTAATCAGTGTTTTCTCCTGCTTCTCTTTGTTGCAGTTGCTTCAAAATCCACGAGCACTCTGAGTAAATTCTGCCTGTGCTTTGCCTCTCCTTTTCAACTGTTTTCCCCCTCTGACTCACTTTTAACTCCTCCCACTCGGGCTAGAGCCAATCGGTGTTTTCTCCCGCTTCTCTTTGTTGCTGTTGCTTCAAAATCCATGGGAGCTCTGAGTAAATGCAGGCCATCGGGCCCTGGAGATTTATTAGCCTTCAGTCCCATCAGTCTACCCAACACCATTTCCTGCCTAATGTGAATCTCCTTCTGTTCATCCATCACACTAGATCCTCTGGCCACTAGTACATCTGGGAGAGTGTTTGTGTCTTCCTTAGTGAAGACGGATCCAAAGTACCTGTTCAACTCATTTGCTATTTCCTTGTTCCCCATAATAAATTTACTCTTTTCAGTCTACAAGGGTTGAACTTTGGCCTTAGCTATTTTTTTCTTCTTCACATACCTAAAGAAGTCTTGCCAATATAATGCCCAAGAAGAGAATCCCAACTGAAAACCATGGTTGAGATCCATGCCCTGAAGTAAAAAAACTGTGGTGTTCAAGACAGGCAATCCCAAAATGTACAGGAATTCTAGGCATGACAATAGACAATAGGTGCAGGAGTAGGCCATTTGGCCCTTCGAGCCAGCACCGCAGTTCAATGTGATCATGGCTGATCATCCCAAAGCAGTACCCCGTTCCTGCCTTCTCCCCATATCCACTGTCTGCTATTTTTAAGAGCCCTATCTAGCTCTCTCTTGAAAGCATCCAGAGAACCTCCCTCACCGCCCTCTGAGGCAGAGAATTCCACAGACTCACCACTCTCTGTGAGAAAAAGTGTTTCCTCGTCTCGGTTCTAAATGGTTTACTCCATATTCTTAAACTGTGGCCCCTGGTTCTGGGCTCCCCCAACATCGGGAACATGTTTCCTGCCTCTAGTGTGATGACCTTCACCTCGTCATCAAGGATGCCAAGAGAAAATTCCACACCAAGCTGAAGTCCTTTTCGACAAGCCTTGCATTGGCCACATTAAGTCACGTAGAATTGCTGGCTGCAATGCATCCCTCCACGACAAGCACAACGCATTCTATGCTCATATTTTAGCAGCGGGTCAGTGGAACGACATTACAAGCTTCAACAGCTCTGGGTGGACTTGCCGTAGACAACAGATCAGCCTTGCCGAGAGTGATCCCGCAGAAAGCAACTGGCCCATATTGAGCCCCAGCCCAGACCAGCTGACAAGTGGATTTACAGACATCTTTAACTTCTCCTTGCTCCAATCCAAGACTCACACCTGGTTTAAGAACACCACCTTTAGGTTTAGATTTATTATTGCCACATGTTCAGTGAAAAGCTTTCTTTTGGCTCCTAGTGAAACTGATCAGATATACCATACATAGATAGATGCATCAGTTCAAACTCAAATACAGTAGATAGAGCAAAGGGGAAGATACAGAGTGTAAAATATAGTTCTCAGCATTATAGTGCATTGGGTGTCCATGGAGTTAATTACACCTAGCAACGAGGAGATTCAGCATATCATCTTCTATCAAACTTCTACGAGTGCACTGTGGAAAACATATCAACTGGCTGCAACATGACCTGGTTTGGTAACATGAACGTCCAAAAACAAAGGAGGCTGCAAAAATTGGTGAACAATGTCCGGTCCTTCATTGGTACTGGCCCCATACCATTGATTTGGTCTACAGGACTACCTCAAGAAAGCAGTGAAGGTCATCAAAGAACCATACCATCAGGGCCATGCTTTCATTTTGCTGCCTTTGATAAGGTCCCACACAGGAGATTAGTGGGCAAAATTAGAGCGGTAGGGTATTGACATGGATAGAAAATTGGTTGGCAGACAGGAAACAAAGAGTAGGAATTAACGGGTCCCTTTCAGAATAGCAGGCAGTGACTAATGGGGCACCGCAAGACTCGGTGCTGGGACAGCAGCTATTTACAATATATTTAATGATTTAGATGAAAGAATTAAAAGTAACATTAGCAAATTTGCAGATGACACAAAGCTGGGTGGCAGTGTGAACTGTGAAGAGGATGCTATGGAGATGCAGGGTGACTTGGATAGGTAGGGAGAGTGGGGATATGCAGTATAATGTGGATAAATGTGATGTTATTCACTTTGGTGGCAAGAAAAAGAAGGCAGATTATTATCTGAATGGTGTCAGATTAGGAAAAGGGAAAGTGCAACGAAACCTGGGTGTCCTTGTACATCAGTCACTGAAAGTAAGCATGCAGGTACAGCAGGCAATGAAGAAAGCTATTGGCATAACAAGATGATTTAAGCATAGGAGCAAAGAGGAGTATAGGAGCAGTTGTACAGGACCCTGGTGAGACCACACCTGGAGTATTGTGGGCAGTTTTGGTCTCCTAATTTGAGGAAGGACATCCTTGCTATTGAGAGAGTGTAGCGTAAATTCAGGAGGTTAATTCCCAAGATGGCGGGACTGTCATACGATGAAAGAATGGAATGACTGGGCTTGTATTCACTGGAATTTAGAAGAATGAGAGGGAACCTTATAGAAACATAAAATTATTAAGGGATTGGACAAGCTAGACGCAGGAAACATGTTACCGATGTTGGGCAGTCCAGAACCACGGGCCACTGTTTATGAATAAGAGGTGGGCCATTAAGAACTGAGATGAAGAGAAACGTTTTCACCCAGAGAGTTGTTGTGAATTTGTGGAATTCAAAAGAGAGTCAGATAGAGCTCTTATGGCTAGAGGAATCAATGGATATGGGGAGAAGACAGGAACGGGGTACTGATTGTGGATGATCAGCCATGATCACATTGAGTGGCGGTGCTGGTTCGAAGGGTCGACGAGTGGCCTACTCCTGCACATATTTTCTATTTTTCTATGACTACTCTTCCGTACAAACCCGTTGTGCTGCTGCTGCAAGCAAGAATTTCATTGTTCCGTTTCGAGGCACCTAAGAACGAAACACGCTCGTCGCACCAATACAAGTTTATTTTATGAAAAGGTAGGCTGATCTAGAACAGGCGGTGATAAAAGTTACATTGAGATGCATTGATAAAAGATGCACTGAGCAATAACAGAATGCCTAATACCGCTGAAGGAAAGTTAGAGGGACCTTCCCGTCTGCACGCAGAAATCAATTAACAACCCTACACTTAAATATTGTCTTATTTACAAACAAAATACTACTTACTTTTAAAACCAACAATGCACAAGTCTTGCAGGTGCATTAACAAACGTTTGCAGATTTGAAAGACTCGAAGTCATCAACAATGCAGATTCGAGGTGAGGAGTCCAAACACGTTCAATGTACACCAGAAATTCAGCTCGGGTTTTTTGTATTTGCAAATAGCACATCCAGCCCCAATCTCCACACACCTCGACCTACACTTTAGGGTGGGGGGGTCGGTTCGTTTTGCGCCACAGATTCCAGTATTTCACGCAGGAAACAACATCGTGCAAAAAGGCAGCGGGATTTACCAGAATGTAACGGCGAGCTAGTGTGGCTTGTGTCACACGGATGAGCTCCGACCTCACATCCGCGCCGCAGTGCTTCGCAGCTGACAGCAAAGATCCTATAGGATCTTTGGCTGACAGTACTTTATACCACAGATCTTTGCTTTATACCGTTGCAAAACTGCTCTAACCCCTTATCAATGAAGGCGGAGTGAGCCTGATGTCCAAAGATACTAGAGGAGCTATCGTTGGTGGTGTCACTCCAATAGCAGGGTTTGGAGGCATGGCCTCCTCTCACCCGGAACATTGGCAGAGCCGCTGCCTATGACCGACCTGATTGCAGGGGGAGAGATCCTATCGCCCCCGCTCTGCCTCTACACGGCGGGCAAGGGAAAGCTGCTTCTTTCTCAAATCCCTTCAGATGTTAGGAATTATTCGACTGCGAAGAAACCCCCCAACCAATCTAAACCAGCCGTCTTTAATCGTCGGGGGGGGGGGTTTGAACCGCTTTCGCGATTGCTACCTTTCATTGCTACGAAGGCGAGGAGTATAATTCAACCCCCCCCCCCCCCGCAATTTGCAGGTTTCTGCAGCAAAATGCCGATATTGTCATGCGGCCTTAAAGCGCAATCGGCATCTGCGCATCCGCAGTCGAAAAACGCGAAGATTGCAATCTTCAGAGAAGTTTTTTAGGAGTATTTATTAATAGTAAAGGAACTTGCATTGCCCTATGTTCATCGCTAAGTGCCAAATTACCAGTTCTCCTTGTAATTTTTCTATAACCGCAATAGCCTACGTTGAATCGTCTTTCTCTGCTTCTGTAACTGATTATTGTACCGTATTATTAAATGACTTTGACTTGAGTACAAGGAATGCAGTGTTGAAACATAGAAATTAGGTGCAGGAGTAGGCCATTCGGCCCTTCGAGCCTGCACCGCCATTCAATATGATCATGGCTGATCATCCAACTCAGTATCCCGTACCTGCCTTCTCTCCATACCCGCTGATCCCCTTAGCCACAAGGGCCACATCTAACTCCCTCTTAAATATAGCCAATGAACTGGCCTCGACTACCCTCTGTGGCAGAGAGTTCCAGAGATTCACCACTCTGTGTGGAAAAAAGTTCTTCTCATCTCGGTTTTAAAGGATTTCCCCCTTATCCTTAAGCTGTGACCCCTTGTCCTGGACTTCCCAAACATCGGGAACAATCTTCCTGCATCTAGCCTGTCCAACCCCTTAAGAATTTTGTAAGTTTCTACAAAATCCCCTCTCAATCTCCTAAATTCTAGAGAGTATAAACCAAGTCTATCCAGTCTTTCTTCATAAGACAGTCCTGACATCCCAGGAATCAGTCTGGTGAACCTTCTCTGCACTCCTTCTATGGCAATAATGCCCTTCCTCAGATTTGGAGACCAAAACTGTACGCAATACTCCAGGTGTGGTCTTACCAAGACCCTGTACAACTGCAGTAGAACCTCCCTGCTCCTATACTCAATTCCTTTTGCTATGAAAGCTAACATACCATTCGCTTTCTTCACTGCCTGCTGCACCTGCATGCCTACTTTCAATGACTTGTGTACTATGACACCCAGGTCTCGCTGCATCTCCCCTTTTCCTAGTCGGCCACCATTTAGATAATAGTCTGCTTTCCTTTTTTGCCACCAAAATGGATAACCTCACATTTATCCACATTATACTGCATCTGCCAAACATTTGCCCACTCACCCAGCCTATCCAAGTCACCTTGCAGTCTCCTAGCATCCTCCTCACAGCTAACACTGCCCCCCAGCTTAGTGTCATCCGCAAACTTGGAGATATTGCCTTCAATTCCCTCATCCAGATCATTAATATATATTGTAAATAGCTGTGGTCCCAGCACTGAGCCTTGCGGTACCCCACTAGTCACTGCCTGCCATTGTGAAAAGGACCCGTTTACTCCTACTCTTTGCTTCCTGTTTGCCAACCAGTTCTCTATCCACATCAATACTGAACCTCCAATGCCGTGTGCTTTAAGTTTGTATACTAATCTCTTATGCGGGACCTTGTCGAAAGCCTTCTGCAAGTCCAGATACACCACATCCACTGGTTCTCCCCTATCCACGCTACTAGTTACATCCTCGAAAAATTCTATAAGATTCGTCAGACATGATTTACCTTTCGTAAATCCATGCTAACGTTGTCCGATGATTTCACCACTTTCCAAATGTGATGCTATCCCATCTTTAATAACTGACTCTAGAAGTTTCCCCATTACCGACGTTAGGCTAACTGGTCTGTAATTCCCCGTTTTCTCTCTCCCTCCCTTCTTAAAAAGTAGGGTTACGTTTGCTACCCGCCAATCCTCAGGAACTACTCCAGAATCTAAAGAGTTTTGAAAGGTTATTACTAATGCATCCACTATTTCTGGGGCTACTTCCTTAAGTACTCTGGGGTGCAGCCTATCTGGCCCTGGGGATTTATCGGCCTTTAATCCATTCAATTTACCCAACACCACTTCCTGACTAACCTGGATTTCACTCAATTCCTCCAACTCCTTTGACCCGCGGTCCCCTGCTATTTCCGGCAGATTATTTATGTCTTCCTTAGTGAAGACGGAACCAAAGTAGTCATTCAATTGGTCCGCCATATCCTTGTTCCCCATGATCAACTCACCTGTTTCTGACTGCAAGGGACCTACATTTGTTTTAACTAATCTCTTTTCACATATCTATAAAAACTTTTGCAGTCAGTTTTTATGTTCCCTGCCAGTTTTCTTTCATAATCTATTTTTCCTTTCCTAATTAAGCCCTTTGTCCTCCTCTGCTGGTCTCTGAATTTCTCCCAGTTCTCCGGTATGCTGCTTTTTCTGGCTAATTTGTACGCATCATCCTTCGCTTTACTATCTTCCCTGATTTATTATTTTGCCAAACTGGGATGAACAATTTTTGTAGTTCATCCATGCAGTCTTTAAATGTCTTCCATTGTATACCCACCGTCAACCCTTTTAGAATTAATTGCCAGTCAATCTTGGCCAATTCACGTCTCATACCCTCAAAGTTACTTTTCTTTAAGTTCAGAACCATTGTTTCTGAATTAACAATGTCACTCTCCATCCTAATGAAGAACTCAACCATATTATGGTCACTCTTGCACAAGGGGGCACGTACAACAAGACTGCTAACTAACCCTTCCTCGTTACTCAATACCCAGTCTAAAATAGCCTGCTCTCTCGTTGGTTCCTCTACATGTTGATTTAGATAACTATCCCGCATACATTCCAAGAAATCCTCTTCCTCAGCATCCCTGCCAATTTGATTCACCCAATCTATATGTAGATTGAAGTCACCCATTATAACTGCTTTGCCTTTGTCACACGCATTTCTAATTTCCTGTTTGATACCATCTCCAACTTCACTACTACAGGTGCACAACCTTTTATCCGAAAGCCTTGGGACCAGACACTTTACGTAATTCAGAATTTGTCGGTCTTCGGAATGGAAATTTTTTAGCGTAGATTTTAATGGCTGGCTCAGTGGTAGAGTGTTCGGCTCATATCCGCAAGGTCGCGAGTTTGCGCCTTGATCCAGGCAGTTACTCGGTCACGAGTTTGAGTCTTCAATGTCGTTTTTTCTTGCAGAATAAATGTTTGTATGAAATGCAGTGTAGGGGAGGTGTACTGACTGTGTGGGCAGAACTTTGGAAGTGATTGCCCACCAGTCTAAAATCCGCTGTGTCCCTGGGATAGCAGGGGGCGATCAAACAGCACAATACCCCCCTCCCCCTCCAACTCCAGAGGAATCCGCTCCCCGATGGGCCGCTATGGCGACAAGTGGCAGTTTGCCCACAGCCCGAGCTGCGCCACCCCAAGAACACCTTGCACACCATCAGCTTCTGCCCCTACGTGTTCCTCTGCAGTTGGAGCGGGGCTGGGCTGGAGTTGCTGCTGGCTGTGGGTCTCTGGGATCTCCGTGCTTGCAGTGGGCCTGGGGGTCGCTGTCCCGTTGGTCCTGACGTCTCCGGCCACCCCCCTGGACTGGAGCTGAGACTGGGAACTGTACCGCCCTTGCCCCCTCCCTCTGCAACTGCAAACAACCCTACTCTCCTGCAAGCGCGGTATAGTTCCCGGAGGATAGCAGGTGGCCGGAGACGTCAGGACCAACAGGAACCCGCTCCCCGATGGACCCCTACGACGCCCCGAGCTGCGCCCCGTCATCCGCAACCCAGGTTCCTCTGTAGTTGGAGCGGGGCTGGGCTGGGCTGCTATTGGCTGTGGGTCTCTGGGTTCTCCGTGCTTGCGGTGGGCCTGGTGGTCGACGTCCAATTGGTCCTGACGTCTCCGGTGACTGCACTGACCTGCAGCCATCGCCGACTTGAAGACAGTGCAAAGCCCCCGCGCCGGTGCAATGAGCGGGGAGCTGGAGAGGGGAGGGATGGGGTCACACACATGGCCGGGGAGCAGAGGGGTGTAGGTGGCGTGAAACTGAAGGGAGCTACAATCTGCTGCTGCCTGCACGCTGAGTTAAAAAGTTCCCACGCTAGACTCACGATAAACTGTGTATCGTGTCTACCGTGGGAACTTTTTAACTCAGCAGGCAGGTAGCAGCATATTGTCAATTATTAACCCTCCCGCGCAATGTACCCTCACCTTCTCTTTTATGGATGGGGATTTAGTTCCCCTTTCTTCGAGGACCGACTGGAGGTTCCGCTGGTGCAGCAGCATCTATGGAACGAAGGAAATAGACAACGTTTTGGCCCCGCTGCACCTGCTGAGTTTCTCCAGCATTCGTGTGTGTAGGTGGAGTTGGGGGGGGGGGGGGGGGGGAGAGAGAGACATAAGGCAGCCTGAAGAATGGGTCGCCTGTCCATTTCCCTCCATAAATGCTGCCTGGCCCGCGGAGTTCCTCCATTCATGCCTGTGTGAGAGTGAGGGAGGGAGAGAGAGAGAGAGAGAGAGAGAGAGGCACACACAAGGTGGATGCGAAATCTCACCTGCCTGTTTCAGTGACAGACACCCACCGCCAGTAAATGAAGACACCTCCATATGTCTCCCCCTCCTCTCTCTCGACTCCCCCACCTTTCCCTCCCAACTCCAGTCCCGTCCCGACCCCCTGGGAAACTGAAGGTTTCCCGCTGTAATTAAAGAGTTCCCACGGTAGACTGTAAAACTGGGACCCTGGTTCTGGACTCCCCCAACATCGGGAACATTCTTCCTCCATCTAGCCTGTACAATCCTGCAGATACGATTAGACAGGTATCTAGTTATTTAATTCAATTAATGATTTCTATCGCCCAGCCTCTCATCTTTCAATCGGGTTCGGCCAGGAAGGAACTGCAGATGCTGGATTAAAACGAAGATAGACACAACATGTAGCTCAGCGGGACAAGCAGCATATCAGAAGGGTCTCGACCCGAAATGTCACCCATTCCTTCTCTCCAAAGATGCTGCCTGCCGTCGAACGCATTCTCTTTAAACCAGCATCTGCTGTTCCTTCTGACACATACACAAGAAATAAGCAACTTTTCGGGCCGAAACATTGCCTATTTCCTTCGTTCCATAGATGCTGCTGCACCCGCTGAGTTTCTCCAGCATTTGTGTGTGTGGGTGGGAGTTGGGGGGGTAGAGAGATAAGGCAGCCTGAGGAAAGGCTCGCCTGTCAATGTCCCTCCGTAGATGCTGCCTGGCCCGCGGAGTTCCTCCAGTTAGAAACTGCTTTCAGACAAAAAGAGACACACTGACATTAATGAAATGCTTGTTAACTAGTTTTATTAGATTTGTATGTAAATAGCAAACTGGCTGGATTCACTCTATCCAACTTCCGGGTTCACCGTTTGCAGGAGTTCCCACGGTAACCGCAAGAGTTACGACGGATATCGCACTGGCCACTACGTTCATAAAATGTTGCAATGCTCAACCACAAGTGTACAAATCACTCTTGGACAAATTCAAACATGTTTGAATTTTCTCCCGAGTACCCGAGTTACACGATTACCTGCCGTTAGCGCCACGGTGGTCCACGAATGCCATACTGTTATCGCACGAGGTTCCCACGATGTTAAACTCTGGTTACCTCTTGCGTCAAGTCGCCCCGTGAAAAGGGGGTTTAAGAGCACTTGCTTAAATTGACTGATAATTTGCCTGATTCACCAATTTACAAACCAAATTCCTCAGTTTTCAACTGTTTTCCCAGCACTGGCTCACTTCTCTCCTCCCACTCGGGCTAGAGCCAATCAGTCGTATCTCTTGCTAATCTCCTCCTGCTGTTGCTCCCAAATCTACAGCAGGTCTGAGTAAAGTCTGCCTGTGCTTGGAGCCTACAACAGAGGATGTACTTCCTACGGCAGCTGAGGAAGCACAATCTGGTACAGGCAATGATGGTCCAATTCTATACGACTATCATAGAATCTGTCCTCACCTTCTCCATCATGGTCTGGTTTGGGATAGCCACCAAGCACGACACCTAGGGGCTACAGCGAATTGTCCGATCAGCTGAGAAGGTTATTGGCTGCAACCTTCCCTCCATTCCACTGCAAGGGCCAGGAAGCGAGCGGGTAAGATCATCTCTGACCCCTCTCACCCTGGCCACAAACTCTTTGAATCACTTCCATCTGGAAGGCGACTCCGGACTGTCAAAACTGCCACAGCCAGACATAAAACAGCTTTTTTCCACGAGTGGCAGCTCTACTCAATAACCAAAAATCTGTAGCCTCCTTTTGCTCTGGTACTTTGTTTGGTTCACTTGCTTGATCAAAGGTGTTTTATTATTGATGTTTAGTGTTTTATGTATCATTCGTAACTGTCAGTGTATGGCATGTTGTCACTTGTGGGCGGAGCACCAAGGCAAATTCCTTGTATGTGAATACTTGGCCAATAAACATATTCATTCATTCATTCATCTGCAAACTTGTAGTTGGAGTTAGAGTAGAGTTTCCCTACACTGTAGTCGTGAGTGCGTGGAGAGTATAGTAAGGGACTGAGAGCACATCCTTGAGGAGCACCAGTGTTGATGATTATTGTGGAGAATGTGTTGTTGACTATCCTCACTTATTGTGGTCTATGGATCAGAAGGTTGAGGATCCAGGAGCAGGGAAGTATGCTGAGTCTTTGGTCCAGATTTTGGAGATGAGGACACGGGCCAGTGGCATTCTGCCGAATCACTCTCAGGAAGGCCGAACTTACATCTGCCCCAGTAACCAGTTTAGGTGGGATTATGGTGGTGAAGGCGGATCTATAGGTGATGGAGGTTATGTTGTCCAGGTGTTCCGGAGATGAGCTTTGGGCTAGGGAGATGGTGTCTGCTGTGCTGCCATGTAAACAAACTGCAGTGAATCAAGGCTGTTGGCTGGTGTTAATGTGCGTTACCACCGACATCTCTAAGCACTTCATGATGGTGGATGTCAAAGCCACTGGATGATAGTTATTGAGGCACACTACCTTGCTTTTCTAAAAGCCCCGACGCGGGAGCTTCGATCGACCCAACTGCGGATGGTTCGACTGTCCCGACTGCGGGAAAAATGGAGGGAAAAAGATAATACGTTATTGCCTTCCATCACAGTGCGCTGTGTTGGATGTTTATGTTAATTTTCATGTAGTTGTGTGTCTTGCTCCTTTTTTGGTATGACTGTATGACAAATCAAATTCCTTGTATGTTCTTACATACTTGGCTAATAAATTCTTTGTATCTCTTGTAAAAGCAGGTGGGGATTTCAGAATGGAGTAGTGAAAGTAGTGGAAGCTGGTCGATGGAGGCCCTAACAACATGACTGGAGACTTCATCCAGGCCAGTGGGCTTATCTTACAGTGTCAGCCACAGTAAACATTGGTTCAGCCATACCTGAGACTGATGGGGTGGGTGACATTCTTCCACTGACCTTTTGATCAAAGCGGGCCTAGAATTGAGCTCATTGGGGAGGGGCCCATATTTACCAGCGATACAATCTGACTTCACTTTGTAGCCTTTTATAGCATGTAAACCTCGCCACAATCCACGGGTGAGTGTGTTATTGCCTAGGGACTCCAGCCTGGTCTGGAATTCCCTCTTGGCATCCTTAATGTCTTTGCAAAATTGCTAGATAGTTTTCTTGTAGCTTTTGGGATTGTTTGACTCATTTGACTACAAAATTGGATTTCAACGGGTTGGACACGAGATGTGCTGATAGCATTTTGAAGTCAAGCTCTTGAGTTTGGCCAGATTGAATTCCTCAGCTATTATGAACAAGGCCTCAGGGCACTTTGCTTCAAGACTAATGGTGACGGCGTGCAAGATTATCATCAGCATTTTTATGGCAGGTAGTAGGAATGGCATTTCACTGTGAGGCATTCTTGGTCTGGGGAGTAGCGGTTCGCCAGGATGGTAGGCATCCTTGAGAATACTTCCAGCCTTCCAGGTGCAACACACTGTATATGAACTGGATGAAAGGAATGATGAGCCTGTGGTGGGCTGGGCTGTATTCTCCACTCTCTGCAGGTTCAGGCAGTCAACAGCAGATACAAAGGATACAATGGGCACTTATTATCACATACACCAATTGGTGTAGTGAAATTTGACTTGCCATGCAGCACACAAATAAAGATAAGACACAACATTAAAAATTGATGATCTATCTGTTCCCATTCCATTGATGAGTACAGATTGTGTTCATCCTCTCACTCCTTGAGTTAACAAACACCTTTTTGGTCTTTCTGATGTTGAGGGCTAGATGAAAAAACATTAGGCAAGATTTCAGTATAAAACACAATCAGGAAAATTAAATCCATAGTAGTGCAGGGATTGGTCCTTGTACAGTATTCCATGCTGATTTAGTATTAGGGTTGTACAAATCAGTTTAAGAAGTTAGAGTAGATGCTGCTTGTCCTGTCGAACAAATCCACCGTTTTTATTTTGCTTCAGATCTTCAGCATCTGCATTGCTTTGCTCCAATGAACCAGTAATATCTACGGACTAATATTTTTGTGTGTTTATTTTCTTTCAAGTTTGTGATTTGGAGAAAGAAACAAACACAGCATTTTAACATGGACAAAGTTCATTAGCTGGACACAGGATAACAATATAATTCATTAAAGCAAAAATAATTGGCAAACTCATCAAGATTACTGTCATACACAAGAACACAAGTTGGTGCAACCATGGTAATGTGATACTAAGTTGGGGACTTTGCTGATGTGTTATAATAGTAAGATTAAACGAGAACTTACCAGTTTGAAGTTTGATCTGTATTTTATGAGGAGTTACGATGAGGGATTACGTGAAGAGCCCGCCTCAGCACGCATGTGCGGCATACTTCAAAGCAGCGGTGTGGAATCACAGATAGACACAAGTATTTGAAGTAACATAGTAAAGAAAAAAGAGACATCAATTTATCAGTTTGATCCATATAATGAGGGTGGGAGCGGAGGGCACGTAATCCCTCATCGTAACTCCTCATAAAATACAGATCAAACTTCAAACTGGTAAGTTCTCGTTTAATCTTACTATTTTACTTTGGAGTCACGTGAGTGACTACGTGAAGATTTCAAAGCTCTGTGATTTCAAACCGTGTAACAGCTATTATTACACCACTGCCGAAGTCTTTGAGGGAGGAAGTGTGTTATCGTATTCAACCAATGAATCTGTTTATAGAAAAACATAATGGTATTTTTACAATAACAATGAAGCATTTAAAATGCTCCCCTGGGCTAATTTAAATATTTGCAGACTGGAATCTTTCCTGCAAATAAAAAACAGGTTTTGTCAACAGCTTATAATAATTTTTTTCTCTGAACGTTTTACCCCCACCATTCTGCTGTAGCCAGGATGTGGTTTATAGGCACGTCCATTCTTTTTGCCGTTGACGTGGAAGCTTGTCCTGTGGAATGAAACTTTGTACATGTTAGTTTTATCCCAGCAGCTTTAGTACCTGCTTGAGCCATCCCGAAATGGCTCGTTACCTGACCACAAGGTTTTTTGTGACTAACCCACAAGGCTTTTCATCTCCCTCGAATATTTAGGTTGTGTCTATGTAGGGTAATAGGGTCATGGCACATTACCGTGTTTTCTGGCGGGTAAGCCCGGATTCTATGACTGGATTAGGTGTTCCTGATCTGGTTTGACCATTCCCTGGACAATGATAGAGATCTGGTCTGGAGCTGTGAGCATGGTGTCCAGTTGCAATAGGAGTAGTGACTGGACCCTCTGTGCCGCTCCAAGTGCCCTCAACATATGTGTTTAGAGAATAGATGGTTCAGGTTGAGGGATCTGGCTCGTGGGCATCCCCTGAGGTATGGCAGTACCACTGTGACATCCCATATATGGGTGTACCTGGTCTAGGGGTTTAGAGTTGTAATACCCTTCATAGATTTACCACCAGCCAGTGTGACCCCATGGCCTGTTGTCCTGTAGCTGTTTTGAAAAGACAGGCAGGGCAATTCTAGCTGTGTTGATGGTACTGTAGCCGAATCCTTCATCATGGTGAAGGTTCACCAGGAATTCCAGTACGTAGTAACTGTATCGGTTGAGTAGGTTATCCCTGTATCCATGCAGTACTTCTCTTGATGCTGGACAAGTGCTGTAGTCCAGTGGATGTTCAGAGGGATGCTGACATGGTGTCGACGGTTCGTTATAATAATCCCAGTCCCAGAAGTGGCTTGTGCAGAATCTGCAACCCAGGAGCTTGAATTTCCCATGGCACGGATGACTTGTGCCCGACTCCGAGTGTTAATAATTCTGGGTCACTGGGGAATACCATCGAAGTTTCAACAACCATGTCATGGAGTATTGGGAAACCATGGCTGCGTAGGTCAATCGGGTACTATCAAAATACCTGAAGCAGAGTCCTTTTGTACTGTGCGTAGTCCCTGACTGATGAGGCAGAAGGGAAGAATACATAGAAAATAATTTCACCAATCCAGCGCGAACGCATTTGCTGCCCAGGGTCTGGTTCCCAAGCGACATACATAGGACATCACCCAAACACCTGATGATTTAGTGTTGATGCAAATAATCGATATCTGGCGTGTCATATAGCTTGATAGTTTTATTGAAACTTTTTTATAAAACCATCTAATCGATGTTGTCATTAAATTTATGTGACCTGGTGTCTGTCACTGTATTTAGCTTACCTGGCAGGTAAGTTGCTGATAGTCAAATACATCTTTGGACACACCATTGCCAAATTGTGTTGACCAACTTGTCGCATGATACCGACTTTATGCCGCCCATATGGTTAATGTAGGCCACCACCGTAGTATAGTCTATTTATAACGGTACATGCAAGTGCTTAAAATCCATAAAATTCACCCAAACATTTTTAGATAATTAATGCCCAGTATAAGTGGTAACCCCACCACTGTCTTTCTGATATTACTTTAGTGGGTAACTTCATGAGACGCTCAATGACAACCTATATGTCGTTTTTGATACTAAGGTCCAAATTATGTAGACAGAAATGCTACCATTTTCCAATTACTCTGTTACTTGTCGAGTAGTTGGTAGTTTGTTGTCCATTAATTTGTTGCATGTTTGTGCCAATTCAACTATGTTGTCTCTTGGCAACATTATAGTCACGTAGACTGAATTAATTATGAAGCCCAAGATAGTCCAAGAAAGAGCTCTATATGCTGGTAGGAACCAGACCCACCTACCTCCATGGTTATTGGCGGTTTTGTCTTTTCTGTTTTCTGAGTGCTTTGTTCTGACGACGTGCTGGCGATGTTGGGGGGAGGCGCATTTTCCAGAGGGTCCGCGGTGGGCCCTGATCTAAAAAAGATCTTTGGGGATAATGCCCCAAGCGTTCACCAGTCCCATATTCTAGACGTCGACTGGTGGATGCCGTGGGGTGCTGCCGCTTGGGTATTGGAGGGCCTGCCCTCATGAGGCCGAAGGTTTTTGATGCCTCTTCCATCTCCTTCAGCTTTTTGTTCAGATCTCTCCCAAATAGCAGTGAGTCTGCCTCCGCAGCTGGGGCTTTACACAAGCCTGCAAATTTAGGATTGAGGGCAGGTCTTATATTTTCCCTCCGGAGATTGTTTAGTTCGAATTGTGTGGTACACATTAATGCCAGCACATCCTGCTGGTATGTATTCATCTCCGTTGTCTCCACAGAACGAGCAAAGGCTGTGATAGCTGACGTCAGGAGCCTTAGGATCCGCTGTAGCTTGAGTTCTTGTGCCCGAATAGGGGCCCCCACATTTCCCCAGATTTGGCTGTTGAGGCTTTTTACCTTAAGGGCCTCACAGTTCTCTGGTGCTGTATGTTCTTCCAGCACCTCGGCGAGCACCTTCTCCAGTAGAGGTTTGTTGGATAGGTGATTAATACTGGCTGCCATTTTTGGCTCCAGCGGTGCTCCAGCCCGTGGGGTTGCTACGAAGCGGTCCACCACACCCAACAGCTGTTCCTGTTCCTGCACCCCATGCATACTCCCGATTTTGTCCGCCTGCCCCATTTCCCGACCAGCCCTGCCCTGGTCACCAATGCTAGCCTCCTGCTCCAGCCCGTGGTATGAGGTAGCAAAGGGCAGTGCCTGACACGACACTATGGAGGAGGTACCTGTCCTGTCTCCCCGGGAGCGCTGCTGTTCCCGGTGGACCATCTCCTCCAAGAGCTGCTGAATGCAGCTCAGGCGGCTGTCTCTCTTCTGCTTTGGTGGAGACATGTCCCCCTCCGACGAATCGGAGACGACCGGCCGATTGGTCTTCCTGGCCGCTTTCCCAGTCCGCCGTGCAGGCTCTGGCGAGACTGGGCTTGGCTCGGTCTCGGGGATAGCGAACCGCTCTGAGAGCGACGCTGCCGCCGGTTGCTGCCCCGCTGGTAGAGTTGGAGCGGGGCAGTTTCTCTTTGAGAGTTTTCTGCGTTGTGACATGTTTCCTGAAAGCCTGCAAAACACAACTGCAACTCACCTCTGTTATCCAATGCCCAAGAGCCGCTCCTGCAGCTCAGGCGGCTGTCTCTCCCCCTCCTGGGTGGAGAGACGTCCCCATCCGATGTCGGAACCACCGGCCGGTTCTTGCATACATCCAGCCCGCTGCTCAGGCGCTAGCGGGGCTGGGCTCGGTCGCGGTGTCGGGGTAGCGGACCGCCCGCTAAGCGGTCCTACCGCCTGTTGCTGTCCCCGCAATGAGACGCTCCTCCGTGGTCGAGCGGGCAGGTGCAGGCGGCTGTCTCTCTACCTGTGGTGGAAAAAACATCCCGTCCTTCCAGTCGGAACCACCGGCCCGACGCCTCCGTGGCGTTCTTCCCAGCCCGCTGCTGAAGTGCTGACGGGATGGGCTTGGCGCAGTGTCGGGAGCGGAGCGCTGGTTAGCGGTCCTGCCGCGGTGATGCTGCCCCCGCGGTGGAACGGTCTTCCGCGGGGGCAGGACTGCACCGTTGTTGCCCCCTGGATAACGGTGAGTCTTGCGGGGATAGGTCTCCCTCGTTGCTGCCCCCGCGAGAATGGGCTCGAGCGGGGACAGGTCTCTCTCTTACCGTTGCCGCCCCTGTGTGGAGTGGCTCCGGCACCGGCACAGCTCCCTGTCCGTGGACCGCAGCGTGTGCGGTCCTGGTGGCGTCTTTCACCCCCTTCCGCGGACGGAACACTCCTTCCCCGGAGTCCAAAGGGGCCGCTTGCTCCGTGGACCGCAGTCCTGCGGGGAACAAACAGACGCGAGGGGCTGTTAGAATAAAGGTAAGTACTTACCTAAAGCTTCGTTTTTCAGGTTGTAGCGGGAGCCCTGACTCCCGCCTCCGCTGTTGCCTGCTGAAACGTAATGCCGCACATGCGTGCTGAGGCGGGCTCTTCACGTAGTCACTCACGTGACTCCGAAGTAAAATTCTAGTTTATTTTCAGGTCACAATGTTGCAGTGGAGGACGTGTAGACAGACAAGTGGTGAAGGGAGTGAAATTGAGAATAAATGAAGGAAATTCAGAGAGCAAGTGCACAGCAAAACGACCACTCAATTTGCGTTTCATTTCTCCAGTGTAAACTACACCAAACTGTGAACATCGAATGCACTGCATCTGATTGAATGAAGTGCAAGTGAATCACAGTTTCATCTAGAATTATTATTTGAGGCGCATTTTGTTTTTCCTAGGTGACTACCAAAGATGTACCAAACATTTAACCACAGTACCTCCAAATGCCGTCACCAGTGTATGTGAGCACGTGGAGAAAACCCACGCTGTTCCTTCCTACATATTTTGTCTGCTTCACTGAGAAATCTCCTCAAGGTATGCCTACATTAAAGAAGTTCTCCTCTCTCGCTGCTACAGTGCATAACCTTTATATCTCCCATTTCCCTTTCCCCTGACTCTCGGTCTGAAGATGGGTCTCAATCCAAAATGTCACCTATTCCCTTTTCTATACATGTTGCCTGACCCGCTGAGTTATTCCAGCTTTTTGTGACTTTTCAGTGTAAACCAGCATCTGCAGTTCCTTTCTACACACTTGTCCTGCCTTTATAGGTGGAATTGGACTCTCTTCTTGCAAGGCCCTGTTCTCGTTTTAGGTCGGAGCCCGGAATAGTCAATGGGAATTAGAAAAACAAATGTGCCGGGAGATTGTAGACAGCTCAAATAAGGTTATTGTAGTAGGGGATTTTAACTTTCCCTATATAGACTGGGAAAATCATAGTGTGAAGGGTTCAGATGGGGTGCAATTCCTCAAAAGTGATCAGGAGAGTTTTTTTAAGCAGTATGTGGAGGCCCCCACATGTGAGAGGGCAACGCTGGATCTAGTATTGGGAAATTGGAAAGGGCAAGTTAATGAAATGTGTGTGGAGGAGCCCTTTGGGACCAATGACCACAGTTTGATTAGTTAAGATAGTTATGGATCGGAACGGAGAGGGTCTATGTGTTAAAATGCACAACTGGAGTAAGGCTAACTTTGAGGGTATGAGAGAGG
The DNA here is from genome assembly GCF_028641065.1 of Leucoraja erinaceus. Classification (NCBI taxonomy): domain Eukaryota; kingdom Metazoa; phylum Chordata; class Chondrichthyes; order Rajiformes; family Rajidae; genus Leucoraja; species Leucoraja erinaceus. The sequence goes on from NC_073389.1 coordinate 38,907,169, forward strand.
GTCTTGCTCAAGTTGATTGGAGCAGGTCATTAAATGGTAAAGGACCATCGGCCAAGTGGGATGTTTATAAAAGTGTACTGAAGAAAGCTCTGGATGTGTACGTCCCCGTTAGAGTGAAGGCAAAGCAGGCAAACGTAAGAAAGCTTAGCTGACGTGAAAATTAGACATTAGTCAAAAACAAGAAGGATGCACGGGACCGGTTTAGGCAGTTGAGATCAAGTGCATCCTTGAAGGCGTTTTGGGAGCTAAGGAGTAAACTAAAAAAGGAAATCAGAAGGGCAAAAATGGGCCATGAGATAGCTCTGGCAGGTAGCATTAAGGACAATCCCAAATGATTTTATAAATACATAAGGGGAAAAGGATAACTAGAGGGAGAGTGGGACCACTCAGGAATCAAATCGGTCACCTCTGTGTGGAGCCGCAGGAAATGGGCAAGGTCCTAAATGAGTATTTCTCCTTGGTATTTACCAAGGAGAAAGACAGGACAGAGGAAATTGGATCAGTCATTGGAAGTGTTGTGAGAGCAGTCTGGATTACTGTCAAAGAAGTACTGATGGTACTGTTGTGTTTGAAGATAGACAAATCTCCAGGGCCTGATCTGCTATATCCGAGGACATTGTGGGAAACTAGAGAGGAGATTGCAGGAGCCCTGGTTGAAATTTACGAGTCGTCCTTAAATACAGGAGAGGTGCCGGGAGACTGGAGGGTGGCAAATGTTGTACCTCTTTTCAAGAAGGGCTGCAGGGAAAATGCTTTTTTCTATTACAAACCTCATATTGTGGAGAACAGAGGCAAATAAATAAATGATGGGGCTTTGTCCAGGCCTGAACGAAGCTTCCAAAAAGGGGGGTAGCATGACAGGATTACAGAATATTTAATGTGAAATAATGTGCGCGCTGCGCACATCACGAGCGCGAAGCGTGAAGTCCCACGATGCCAGGGTTTAGATGCTCTCTGATGCGTTCCAAGCCTTATTATGGAGCATTTTTGCACCAAATTTATGACCAATATTTCAGTAATTAACAGGAATCTGAGAGGTAGCTTTTTCACACAAAGGGTGCTGGGTGTATGGAACGAGCTGCCAGAGGAGGTAGTTAAGGCTGGGACTATCCTAATGTTTAAGAGACATTTGGACACGTTTAGATGGATATGGGCCAAACGCGTGTGAGTGGGACTAGTTTAGATGGGGCATGTTGGGCGGTGTGGGCAAGTTGGGCTGAAGGGCCTGTTTCCACACTGCATCATTCTATGACTAAAAAGTTAAGGATAAAAATGCATGTAGATAAGTAGAGCAGATTTGAAAGAGGAGTTAAATGTAAAGGCAGAGAGAGGTTTATGGGTGGAAAGGAACATAGAAAAGGAGGGGGGAGAGTCGGCTTGGGCAGATGGGTGAAGGGAAAAACAGCAGGCAGTGAAGAAAGCTAATGGAATGTTGGCCTTCATAACAAGAGGATTTCAGTGTAGGAGTAGAGAGGTTCTTCTGCAGTTGTATAGGGCTCTGGTGAGACCACATCTGGAGTATTGTGTACAGTTTTGGTCCTAATTTGAGGAAGGACATCCTTGTGATTGAGGCAGTGCAGCGTAGGTTCACGAGATTGATCCCTGGGACTGTCATATGAGGAAAGATTGAAAAGACTAGGCTTGTATTCACTGGAGTTTAGAAGAATGAGGGAGATTCTTATAGAAACATATAAAATTATAAATGGACTGGACAAGCTAGATGCAGGAAAAATGTTCCCTATGTTGGGCGAGTCCAGAACCAGGGGCCACAGTCTTAAAATAAAGGGGAGGTCATTTAAGACTGAGGTGAGAAAAAACTTTTTCTCCCAGAGAGTTGTGAATTTATGGAATTCCCTGCCACAGAGGGCAGTGGAGGCCAAATCACTGGATGGATTTAAGAGAGAATTAGATAGAGCTCTAGGGGTTAGTGGAGTCAAGGGATATGGGGAGAAGGCAGGCACGGGTTATTGATTGGGGACGATCAGCCATAATCACAATGAATGGCGGTGCTGGCTCGAAGAGCCGAATGGCCCATTCCTGCACCTATTTTCTGTGTTTCTATGAAAATAGACACAAAGTGCTGGAGTAACTCAGTGGGTCAGGCAGCATCTGTGGAGAATATTAATAGGCAACGTTTCACAAAATGTTGAAGTAACTCAGCGGGTCATGCAGCATCTCTGGAGAACATGGATAGGTGACATGTCACAGAGTGCTGGAGTAACTCAGTGAGTCAGGCAGCATCTCTGGAAAAAAGGTATAGATTATATTTCGGGTCAAGACCGTTCTTCAGTAATATTCATGATGTGACATGCATAGACATTCCTGAATGTTACCCAAACCATCGTGAGCTACTTTGTTACAGTGCTTGCCCTCTCCTATAACGTCTCTGCTGCCTTGGGTGATGCAGGACAGGACACAAGCTTTGGGACACAGTGTGAAGCTGTTGCCGTCTGTCCCAGCCTGGTAAAAACCTGGATGGAGTGGATGTGGAGAGGATGTTTCCACTAGTGGGAGAGTCAAGGCCCAGTGGCCACAGCCTCGGAATTAAAATACATTCCTTTAGGAAGGAGATGAGCAGGAATTTCTTAAGTCAGAGGGTGGTGAACTGTGGAATTCATTGCCACAGACAGCTGTGGAGGTCAAGTAAATGGACATTTTTCAGGAGGAGATTGATAGATTCTTGATTGATAGGGGTGTCAGAGGAAATGGGGAGAAGGCAGGAGAATGGGTTTGAGAGGGAAAGAGAGATAGTCATAGAGTGATACAGTGTGGAAACAGGCCCTTCGGCCCAGCATGTCCCATCTGCACTAGTCCCACCTGCCCACGTTTGATCCATATCCCTCCGAACCTGTCCTATCCATGTATTTGTCTAACTGTTTCTTAAATGTTGCAATAGTCCCTGCCACAACTACCTCCTCTGGCAGCTTGTTCCATACACCTACCACCCTTTGTGTAAAAAACATACCCCTCAGATTCCTATTAAATCTTTTGCCCTTCACCTTAAACTTATGTCCTCTGCTCCTCGATTCACCTACTCTGGGCAAAAGACTCAACCATATCTATTCAAACCATGATTTTATACACCACTATTAGATCATCCCTCATCCTCCTGTGCTCCATGAAATAGAGTCCCAGCCTACTCAACCTCTCCCTATAGCTCTGGCCCTCTAGTCCTGGCAACATCCTCATAAATCTTCACTGTACCCTTTCCAGGTTGATGACATCTTTCCTATAACATGGTGCCCAGAACTGAATATAATACTCTGAATGCGGCCTCACCAACTTCTTATGCAACTGCAACATGATCTCCCAACCTCTATACTCAGCCTGACCCGCTGAGTTACTCCAGCACTCTGTGAAACGTCACAGAACAGGGCAAGATTAGCAAATTTGCTGATGATACAGAAGTGAGTAGTTTTGCAGATAGTGAAGATGGTTTTGAAAGATTGCAGCAGGATCTCGATCAATTAGCCAGGTGGGCAGAGGAATGGTTGATGGTTGCATGGTTCCTTGAAGGTCTCTGGAGGGAAGGAATGAATGACGTCTCTGGAGGGAAGGAATGGATGACGTTTCGTGTCGAGACTCTTCTTCAGTCTGAAAGAAGGGTCTTGACCTGAAACGTCACCCATTGCTTCTCTCCAGAGATGCTGCCGGTCCCGCTGAGTTACTCCAGCATTTTGTGTCTATCTTCAATTTTCTTGGCCCCGCTCTTTTTCCGTAAATGTTTTTTATTAGATTTTCAAACAAATGTACAATTTACAAGGGAAGGTAGAAAGTTCAAACAATTTAAAAAACACTTCAACAAAATTATCAAATTAAAATATTAACATTTTTATCTATAATATATTGAACCTCCTGTGGTGACCAGCGTTTACAGAAGGCCTCCACAGTCCCCATGGACACCGCGTGTTCCCGTTCTAGGGACACGTGGGCACGGACGTAACCCCGGAAAAGGGGTAGGCAGTTAACCGCTGTGCGGCCATCGACTGCCCGCTGCCTGGACCCGCGAATGGCCATCTTGGCCAGGCCCAGGAGCAGACCGACAGGGAGACCCCCGCCTCCCTCCCGACCCTCCCCCCTCTGTACCGGATGCCCATAAATCAATAGCGTTGGATTAAAATGTAGCCAAAACTTGAGGAGCAGCCCCTTCAGATACTCGAACAGGGGTTGCAACCTCTCACACTCTATGTACACATGGAACATGGTCTCTTCCTCACCGCAGAAATGACAAGCAGGGGAAGAGTCCGTGAACCGGCTCAAATACCTATTACGGGCCACGGCTTTATACCCCAGGTCCCCGATGTAAAGGGGGAGGACTCCCTTGTAGAGAGATCTCCACTGAGGACCGCTCCCCTCATCAGGTGGTAGCACGGACCGCCAGGGTGTGTCTGGACGGAAGATGAGGGCGAGGAAGTGAAGAGTGTGCAAGAGCAGCCTGTACAGTACACGCCTCTCCGCGTCACAGAACGGCACACTGGGCATCTCGGAAATGCGACTCATGTTGCATGGGGCCGGCTCTCGGGGAGGGACCCGGGCCGTGGGCCCTATGAACAATTCCGACTGAGCGGGGGTAAGCTCGTCCGGAATCGCTCCATGCACACGCCTCTCCTTAACACCCACCGTCACAGCTACGACACCCCCCTCCACCAAATTCCTGGCCTTCAGGAGGTCACGGTAAAAGCCAGGCAACTCCCGCCTATCCCGCCTAGCGCGTCGACTCATGCCAGCTACCGGGAGCCGTGAGCCCTCCTGGCAGAAAAAGTACGTCGCCAGCATGTGCCATTTAGGAGGGTAGTCCGAGTAGACGTACCTCCGCAGGGCCCTGAGTCGGAGACTTGGCCCCGCTCTGGGAGTAGAAGTGGAGGCGGATCCAGACCCCAACGGCCGTGAGCCCCAGGCCGAGTTCGGCGATCGTTTGCCTGCTTCTGCTGCTATTGGAGTTGAGACGTTGCGTCGCGCCAGGGTCTTGGGCCTGTCCCACTTTGGCCGCCAGTTATGCGACAGGCCGTTGCCGCGCAAAGATTTCGTTCGCTACAAAAATTTTGGAGCGCCGTGCGATGTCGCGCACAACTCCATACCCCTCTACGATTCTCAGTGGGACCGGCCCCGCACGGCCATACGATGCCCGTGCGCCTCAATGTGACGACGAGGTCGCGTAATTTGCGTGCCGAGGACTCGTAAGTAGGACCGGCCCTTAAGTCAATCGCAGCTTCATCTGGAATGATTATTTGAGGCATGTTTTGTTTTTCCTGGGCGACTACCAAAAATGTAACATTTAACCCCAGAACCGCCAAATGTGCTCGTCAGTGTATGTGAGAGGAATCCAAGTTCATTTAAATCTACCCACATATTAAATACGTCATGTTGAGATGCCACATCAGTTTTATAACAGAACTGATGATCTGATTATAAGGTCATAAGTGATAGCGGAATTAGGCCATTCGGCCCATCAAGTCTACTTAGCCATTCAGTCATGGCTGATCCATCTGTCGCTCCAAATCCCATTCTCCTGCCATCTCCCCATAACATCTGACACCCGTACTAATCAAGAATCTATCTATCTCTGACTTTAAAATATCCACTGACTTGGCCTCCACAGACTTCTGTGGCAAAGAATTCCATAGTTTCACTACCCGCTGACTAAATACATTTCTCCTTATCTCCTTATCAGAACGTCCTTTAATTCTGAGGCTATGACCTCTAGTCCTAGACTCTCCAACTATAGGAAATATCCTCTCTGCATCCATTCTATCCAAGCCTTTCACTATTCCAGACGTTTCATTAAGGTTCCCCATCATTCGTCTAAACTCCAGCAAGTACAGGCGATGTGTCGACAAATGCTCATCACATGTTAACCTATATATTAACATATGTTTATCTACCAGTATATTCCCTGAGAAATATTAATTAATTACAAACAAATTTAAAATACACCGCAGAAGTAATAGTCCAATTACAAATCTGTTGTATAAAGTGAAACTGTACTCTTATAGTAACGGCTAACTAAAATGGGATTTCACCTTCAATACAGCACACTCAGAGGTGCAGAGTTGGAAAAGGAATACCACATAAAACTCTGTACTGAAGTGAAAGTTCATAGGAAGCTGCACTTGTTACCCGATGGTTCATTGTGTACTTTGTGAAAAAGTGTGTGTGTGCATTTGCACTATAAATAATTTTATATCAGGGAAGATACAGCATATAAACAGGCCCTTCAGCCCATTGTGTCAACACCGACCATTGATTGCCGAACACCAGATCCCAATGTTATCCCACTTTTGTGCGGAAACTCCACACCGAACACTAGCTGTGTCACTATGCCATCCTGATAATATCCCACCTATACAGATTCACAACCAAAATGGCACTCTTAACACTGATCATGCACTCAGGAATTGATCCTAAGTCTTACCGACATCTGCATTATTTAACATCTAGAGCTGTTTTATTTACAATTTGAAAGCCATTAATAATAGTCTCAGAGAAGAAGGTTGCTTGGAACACCTGCTTGTAACAGTAAAATTGAGCTGACCCATCTTCATCTTGGTTGATTGGAGAAGATGATGTTGACAATTGTAGACTTGCCTACCATGGAACCAAAAACTACTTGTGGATCAGAGAAGATTGAAGTGATAATGTGACTCCAATCCTATTCGTCACATCATACCTCTTGTACCTTCTCCTCTTATACCATTAGCATTTGCTTGTAACAGGACATAGAGAGACCAAACAGCTCCTTACTAGACTTCTCCCATGATTATAATCATATGGTCATGCCTTTCTAAATATGGTCACTGAAGTTATTGTCACAGTCTTGTTTGGATGTAGTACATGCTGACTAGCTTGGTTGTCGTGAAGATTATTTCTGACATGATTACCAACAGGAGAGGTGGCAATATCAGATTGGTGTCACTCAGTGGAAATTAGTTTCTCTTTGTTCATTCCCCGGGGATGGTTGTTGGACATTTCAACAAGGTCAGTATTTATTGATGATACCCTTTTTCCTGAGAGATACATCTTTGAGAAGTCAAGTGGTGAAAGACAACCTAGACAGGAATGCAGTCTTTAGGTTGCAATTAGATCAGCCATGATCTTACTAAGTACACAGTGAATTGGAGGATCGAGTGGTATACTCCTGTTCTTAAACCAATATTTAAACAACATTGACCAAAAGTTGTCCTTCTGCCCCAGCACGCCACAAGCAACAGTAGGAGGTTCTCCGAAGAGACTTTTAATATTGTTTATCAACCAGAATATTTTCCCAAATAAATGTAAACAAATTCACACTCACCTTCATTCTCATAACTGCACATCAACAGATAAGTATTCAACAGATTAAGAACCTGTTAGGAATTCAGTTCATCCCCATTAAAGAAACCTTGTGAAAATTGATGAAAACCAAATAAATAAAATAATTTATGTGAGTGTATGAGTTTATGTAAACATAAATGATACCATTGAGAGAGAGGTAGCTGCAACAATTGTCAGAGGTAGGAATTTTTCTATTAAAAGTTCTGCTTGGAACTAAGCTCAGGGCATCTTGAAAGGGGCTGCAGATTGGATTGATCATCCTTAAAGATGGCCACAACCTCTTTCAACTGATTGCTGGGATCAGATTCAGGCTTTACGATATAGTTTGCATTAGGAGTTAAAGTTGTGTAATGCTTTAAGGGTACAGAGGTTGTGTAATTTTATGGAGCAAATGTCAGTTGGTCAAATTCAGATTAGTTTATTGTTTATATACCAGGGTGCAATTAAGTTCCTTGTTCACATGAAGCTCACAAAGTGAACAGTATTTAGCAATGATTAGTACATCAATATATACAAGACATGTAAAACAGCAGAATAGTGCAAAGATTTCTGTACAACCTTTGGTGGAGCAAAATATATTCTGGAAATGTAATAATGAAATAACCATATGAGACCATGTTGAGAATAAATATACATCACAGCACCTCAGGAAAAGAGTGTGAAAGAGGTAATTGCTGTAGGAGTCTAATAACACTGGGGATGAGGCTGTTCTTCACTGATTGGTTCTCCACCCTGCTCTAAACTACGCATCAATAAGAACACTTACGTCAGGCTGTTATCCATCAACTCAGTGATCAACACCATCATTTCCTCCAAGCATGGTACTAGGTTCAAGGAACCAGGTCTCTGCGCATCGTTTTGCAAGTGGATCCTCGAATTTCTCACAACACAATGGGTACGAATTGGCAACAACACTTCCTCCTCAATAACAATTAATGCTCAGTCCACTGTTCCACTCACTTTTTACCCATGCTGTGCGGCTGGACACAGTTCCAACTTCATCTTTAAATTCGTAAAGACACTGCTGTTGTTGGACGAATCATAGGTAACAATGACAGAATGCAGGAGGGTGCCAGAACAACTTAGCTCCCATAGTCAGTAAGACTAAGAGCCGATTGTTATCTTTAGAAGAGATAGGCCGAGGATTCACAAACTTTTCTTCATCAAGGGGTTGGTGGTGGAGAGTGTGCACAATGTCATGTTCTGGGCATGTATATCTCTGAAGATCTGTCCTGGACTCAGCTCGTTGATGCAGTCATAAAGAAAGTCCATCGATGCCTCTACTTCCATAGAAGATTGAGGATATTCAGTATGTGAAAGAATACTCTCCTGATTTCCAACGGGTGTATGGTAGAGAGCATATTGACTGGTTGCATGATAGCCTGGTTCAGCATCTCCAAAACCCAGGAATGAGGAAAATTACAAGAAGTGGTGGACACTGCTCAGTCCATCATGGTTACTGACCTCCCCACCATCAAATGGATCTAGAGGAGGAGCTGGCTCAAAATAGCAGCCAGCATCATCAAGTACCCACACCATTGTGGCCACAATCTCATTTCACTTCTGCCATCAGGAAGAAGGCATTGGAGTCTGAAAATCGTGATCTTCATGTTCACGAACCGTTTCTTCCCAATAACCAATAGGCTTCTGAATACTACAAACGACAACAAAACTATGAACCTCAAACTCCCTTCATTGCATTATGGACTATGAGCATTTGTTTTGTACAAATACAATTTTTTAATAAATTGATGAACTTTTTGTTTTGTTCTGCATGTTATCTATGAGTTCTGTGTTTATAGACCTATTATGCAGCTACAAGTAAGAATTTCATTGTTCTGTTTTTGGTACATATGACGATTAAACTCTTGTCTCTTGGTTGGGAAGAGATCAATGTGGTAGACACAAAATGCTGGAGTAACTTAGCAAGCCAGGCAGCATCTCTGGAGAGAAGGAATAGATAATGCTTTGGGTCGAGACCCTTCTTCAGAGCAATGTGGTGTGTGATGTCACAGGCCAGGTGCCATGTACTCCTAGCTCACAGAGAGATGCAGCACGAAAACAGACCCTCAGCCAATCAAGTCGACAATGTGAAGCAAGCATCCATCTACACTAATCACCCCACATTCTGATCTATGTCACCACTCACCTACCCACTAGAGGCACGTAAATCACGAACTTGCATTTCTTGGATTTACGTGGCTGCTGACTGCTAACCCAAGGCTTGAAGGGGATGGAGGAGTACTACACCTTCTGCCGATTTTGCCCTAACCCATCTAAGACAACTGTCACTGCCTTTCACCTCAGTAATCGGTGCGCCAATGCAAAGCTCCAAGTGTCCTTTTGTGGTAAGCCAGTGAATAATTCCCCAAGTTCCTCGGAGTCACCCTGGATCGCACCTTCACCTATCGTGAACACCTGAAGAGGGTGGCTGATAAACTGAAAGCAAGGGTCATCATCATCGGGAAACTTGCAGGCAACAGCTGGGGATCCAATGCACACACCGTCCGTACCACAAGCTTAACCCTAGTCTACTCAACAACTGAGTTTTGCTCAACAGCGTGGGCTAATAGCTGCCACACCAAACGAGTTGACACTGTCCTTAACTATGCAATGCGTGTCATCGCAGAGACACTTAAGTCAACACCTTTGCAGTGGCTCCCTGTCATGTCTCATATTGCCCCTCCTAGCATAGGCAGAAGGGTGAGCATGTTGAAAGATTGGTGCACCTTCGAGGCTAACCTTGACCTTCCCATCCACGTTGACTTGAACAATCTGCCCAACATGCGCTTGAAGTCTCGCAAACCCTTCTGGTATTCTGTTAAAACCCTGGAAGACTTTGACTCCAAGACTGAGTTGTGCAGAGCCTGGAAAGATGCCAACACCAACAACGGAGAGGTCACCACAGACCCCACAGTGAAACCATCGGGTTTTGACTTCCATCACAAGCAATGGCTAACCCTGAACAGAATCCACACCCTCCATGCAAGAACAGCCCATCATCACCTGCATGTGGGGGATGACAGACAGCCCAACTTGCGACTGCAGACATCCAGCCCAGACAATCCCACACATCGTGAATGACTGCACACAGAGGCTTTTCCCTGGCGGCATCAAAGCCATTCACCCAGTAACTGATGCTGTCGTGGCATGCATGTCTACCCTTGATCTACAACTTTAGGCTGTGCAAGAAGAAGAAGAAGAAGATTTCTTGGAAATGTGGGAGGAATCTGGTGGAAGTGAGGTTCTCTTTAATCGTTCATGGGGATGGATGTTGAGCATTTTGACAAGGTCAATACTTTTTGATCGTTCCCTTTTCCCCGCGGTAGTGAATTTCTGGACCTGCTGCATTGTGGCAGAAGTTGGAAACTGCTGTATGCGGCTAGCTACCACAGAGAGAATGGCAAAACGCCCAGTAAAGCAAGATAAATGTTCAGGTGAGGACTTTTTAAAATAGAGTCCATCATGATGCTATTAAAATACTTGTCTAACATTTGTCCTGGCCTGAAGAAGGGTTTCGGTCCGAAACATTGCCTATTTCCTTCGCTCCATAGATGCTGCTGCACCCACTGAGTATCTTAACATCAAGCTGAAAAAGCCACGTCAGTGACAGACGTCAGTGAATTGCTGTCTGCTGCACCCTGTCTATTCATCATCTGTTTTACAACTTAGAATGCTTGCATAACAAAGCAACCACATTTAAAATATTCTCCCTTAGCAACCCACAGATAAAGAAATGTCAGAAAGCAGCTGCTGAGATCACACATTTGTCGTCAGTTCAGATCGAGAATGCATTGAACATGATCCGTCTTTGGAACTCCCTTCCTGCGAGAGGAGAGGTAGCTGAATCTTTCAATATTGAGGAATGAAAAGATATTACAGATGTTGAGAAGCCAAGCTCTGAGTGATTACTTGGACAGGAATGAAGTTTACAATTAGATCAGGTGGGAACTTGTTAAGTGGTACAGTGAATTTGAGGATCGAGTGGTGTACTTCTGTTCTTATTTTGTTTGTTCTTAAACTAATATTAAAATTACATTGACCAGAAATAGTTTAATTTAGTTTAGAGAAACAGCGTGGAAACTTCGGCCCACCAAGTCCACACCAACCAGCGAACGGTGGGACGATAGCATAGTTGCACAATGTCATGTCTTGTGGGATCGAGTGTGGCTCATGAACCTGATGCACGAGCCACACATAGACTTATGTTTTTGTGTCAATTTATGTCAAGTCAAGTCAAGTCAAGTTTATTTGTCACATACACATACGAGATGTGCAGTGAAATGAAAGTGGCAATGCTCGTGGACTTTTGTGCAAAAGACAAACAACAAAACAACCAAACAAATTATAAACACAATCATACATCATACGTTATTTTACATTTGTGATTTTGAGAAACAAACACAGCATTTTTACATGGATAAAGTTCATTAGGTGGACACAGAATAACAATATCATTCATCAAAACAAACGGGTATACTGTCTCCATGTACTTCTTGTTTGCTGTCTCAGTGTACTATTCCTATACACATGTATTTTACTATGATTTTTCTTATGTATAATAATATTTTTACTGAACTGTACGCAAAGAAGAAATTTCACTGTACCTCGGTACATGTGACAATAAAGTACCTTTGAAACATTAATTACAGTCATACATAGTAAAGCACAATTTTCACGTTTTACATGAGGATGAAACGTTCCCGGTCACAGACTAAGAGAGGGTGTTTTTGCAAAACAGGAATGCCAGAAGTCATCCAGTCCAGCAGGTTTGGTGGGGAGATTTGTGTCAACAGTTTTGGTCAGCTAATCTTTTCTATGCTGCAGGTTGGGGGTGTGCAGAGTGTTTACAGTTTTAAAGTAGAGCAAAAAATGATCTGTAAGACAAAACGATATTCCGATGATCAGATGATAAGGAGCATGGGTACATATCATAAGAAATATAATATAAGACAGTGTTGAATAAGGGACACAAGCATGGCAATGGAAATAACCGGGATGTTTAGCTGAAGTTGGGGATTCAGTCTTCATTCCAGAGGGTTACAAAGTGCCTGAGGTTACCTAGATGTTGTTATTTTAGTTCATTGTTGGGCGAGGGAGTGGAGGATGTGCAGACAGGCAAGTGGTGGTGGGAGTGAAATTGAGAATTGATATGGCAGGTTACAGGAAACTCAGGTCACTCTTGCCCACTGAGCACAGGAGCCCAGCAAAGAGATCACTCAATCTACGTTTCATTTGTCCAAAGCAAAGAACACCACATTGTGAACACCGGATGCACCGCACCTGATTGAATGAAGTGCAAGAGAATCGCTGCTTCAACTGGAATGATTATTTGAGGCGCATTTTGTTTTTCCTGGGCAATTACCAAAGATATAACATTTAACCCTAGAACCGCCAAATGCCCTCACCAGTGTATGTGAGAGGAATCCAAGGTCATTTAAATCTACCCACATATTAATGACATCATGCTGCTTACATTTGAGATGCCACATCAGTTTTATAACAGAACTGATGATCTGACCAGGATATTCCCAGGGAAATGTTAATTCATGACAAACAAATTTAAAATACACCACAGAAGTATATAATAGTACAAATAAGAATCTGTTGTATAAAGTGAAACTGTACCCTTATAAGGGGTATCTAAAATGGGATAAACCAATAAAACACACTCAGAGGCTATAGTTGAAAACGGATTAGCCCATAAAACTCTGTACTGAAGCGATACTTCATAGGGACCTGCACTTGTTTCCCAATGGTACAATGTGTATTTTCTGAAAGAGTGTATTTGCATTTGAACTATAGATCTTTTATGTGTCTCTGTCAGCGCGCGTTGAGTGGTTTTAATTCAATGTATATTGTGATCCTGTGGAAACTGACAGTGTTGAATGAAATGACACCGGATTTTAACTAGGAGTTGACCATTAAATCAACCAGAGCTAGAAGCCATTGTACAAAAGTATGAAAACACTTCTAGAGCAGGAGTTATGGCATGGACGACAGCTTAATGTGGGAAGAAGCAACAGCTGTAGGTGTATCAAGCTGTATACACACGCCACGATCCCAGGTTCATCGCACTCTGCTCCATCGCTTGTAGGCAGAGTTGACGTTTAAAAGCAGGGGGAAGGGCAGTGAGATCATGATGTGAAGTTTCACAGGGCTGGTGCTGTGTATTACTGAGTCAGACAGAGATACAGCTTGATAAAAGGCCGTTCAGCCCACAAAGTCCACAATGTCCATCAAGCATCCATTTACACTAATCCTGCATTAATCCCATTTTCCTTTTATTCGCCCCACATCTTGACCTATTTCACCAATCACCCACCAATAGGGACAATTTATAGTAGCCAATTGTGGCTGCCATATAATTTCTGAGATGTCACCCATTAAGAGAGATGGTGGAAGCAAGTGTGTTTTTATTCATTCCTGGTGTAGTGGCCATTTGGCTTATTTTGTGTGTCATTAATTATGGCATTTGTCTTTAAATTTTAGACTGCCCGTAAATTTGTGGGTGGGATTTATTACGTAGTAAGGGGCATGTTTGCTACTCTGTTTCTTGCGCAGAAGCTTAGTTTTAGTTTAGCTCTGAGCTACAAGGTGAAGGAACACTCATCGACCATGTGGAGTTTTGCCGAGACACAAGGAGTTTTCTAACGTTTAAAAGTGATATGCTGGAGTTTGATGAGCCAGAGAAGAAGTTCACGAGCCAGAGAAGAATTTCAGATGAATATCTTATTGTTTTTCTTTAACAATAAATAAAATATTAATCAAAAGACTGTGTTATGAAGATTTATCTGTTGAGAAGCTCTGATGGTCTCACGGAGGGCTCACATGTATATTACGACATTCTCCTAAAGCCATGTAGTCTCTTAAGTGGCTAGAGGGAGTAATCCCTTGAACAATATAAAAATATGCCGCTACATAAAGTCGAAGGTTACGTCTGACAAGAGGTGAGAGCTGCGTCCTGAGGGACAGAAGTTTTGTCCAGAAGACCGGTTCCAGACGAGGAACTGAAGACAATAGATCTCGGCCAGAGATGGTCTAGAGGTTTATCTACATGACTTATAATAATAATAATAATATATTTCATTGTCATTGCACATAAGTGCAATGAGATTTGGTATGCAGCTTCCAATCGATGTCATAACATAAATAACTAATAAAATTTGGATTTAGATACCCCGAGAACATGGTTTGTAAAAAGAACAGTGAAACAGACAAAACAGTTCAACAGACTAAAGTGCAGATGTGTCTGTGCGACGTGACAATCCGAGGGAGACAGTCCAGGGGGGGTGGGGGGCACTCAGCAGGGCCGGTTCAGAGCCACTATAGCTCTGGGAATTAAGCTGTTCCTGAGTCTGGAGGTTCGGGCGTAGAAGGCCTTGTAACGTCTGCCGGAGGGAAGTAGTTCGAACAGTCCATTACAAGGGTGTGAGCAGTCTTTATGGATGCTGACGGCCTTCCTGAGGCACCGTGTGTGGTAGATGCCCTCCAAGGCTGTTACTGTGTCCCAATAATCCTCTGCGCTCTGTGGACGACGAGCTGAAGAGTTCTCCTCTCCGCCTCCGTGCAGCTGAGATACCACACAGAGATGCCATACGTTAATATGCTCTTAGTGGTGAAGCGGTACAAGGTTGTCAGCAACTGTTGGGGCAGACCAGTCTTTTTTAATGTCATCAGGAAGAACAACCGTTTCTGTGCCTTCTTGACCAGCGTAGCGGTGTTGGTGGACCATGTGAGGTCCTCTGAAATGTGAGTGCCCAGAAACTTAAAGCTGGACACTCTCTCCACACTTTCCCCGTAGATGGAGATTGGGGCGTATTCTCCATTATGGGACCTCATGAAGTCAATAATCAGCTCCTTGGTCTTGGAGGTGTTTAGTGACAAGTTGTTATGTGTGCACCAGTCCACCAGGTTCTGCACCTCCGCTCTGTATTTTGTTTCATCACCGTTGGTGATCAGCCCAATCGCTGTTGTGTCGTCTGCAAACTTTACGATGGTGTTGGCGTCGAATGCAGGAACACAGTCGTGACTGAAGAGGGAGTAGAGCATGGGGCTCAGTACACAACCCTGTGGTGTGCCGGTGCTCAGGATGATAGTGGAGGACAGGTGCGGGCCCAGTCTCACTGCCTGCGGTTGCTTCGTCAGAAAATTCAGGATCCAATCGCATATCGGTGAGCGGAGGCCTAGCTGGTGGAGTTTGATGGTGAGCTTGGTTGGGATTACCGTATTGAATGCAGAGCTATAGTCTATGAAGAGCATCCTCACGTATGTGCCCTGTCTATCCAGGTGAGTCAGGACAGTGTGAAGAGCCAGAGAGATGGCATCCTCTGTTGATCTATTTGCCCTGTATGCAAATTGATGAGAGTCCAGTGAGGCAGGGATGCTGGATTTG
This sequence comes from Leucoraja erinaceus, assembly GCF_028641065.1. Classification (NCBI taxonomy): domain Eukaryota; kingdom Metazoa; phylum Chordata; class Chondrichthyes; order Rajiformes; family Rajidae; genus Leucoraja; species Leucoraja erinaceus. Next base: position 38,922,875 of record NC_073389.1, read on the forward strand.
ATGTGGGAGAGGACCAGCCTTTTGAAGCATTTCATTGGTATTGGAGTAAGGGCATCTGGGCGGTAGTCATTCAGGTTGGCGACTTTAGACTTTTTCGGCACCGGCACTATGGTAGCTGTCTTCAGGCACTTGGGGACCGTTCTTGGTTCTTGGTTTCTTGGTCCTCCAAAATATTCCAAATGGCCGGGGTTATTCCACTCCTGGTGGTGTTGCCAGTTTCGAAGCGGGCAAAGAAGGTGTTTAGTGTGTTGGCCAGTGTGATATCACTGTGGGGGCAGGCTGGGCTGCTCTTGTAGTCAGTGATGTACCCGACACCCTGCCACATGCTTCTGGTGTCCGCGGCATTGAAGTGTTCTTCTACCCTTTGCCTGTGGATGTCTTTGGCCTTTTTTATACCTTTGTTCAGTTTCGACCTGGCAGCACTGTAGGCAGAAGTGTCCCTGGATTTAAAGGCATTGTTGCGTGCCCTTAGCAGATTCTGAACCTCTTTGTTCATCCAGGGTTTCCGGTTTGGGAACATCTTTATTTGCTTGTCCACTGTGACAGTCTCCACACAGCAGTTGATGTAGGAGAGCACAGTGGATGTGTACTCCTCCAAGTCTACCTCTGTACCACTGGTAGCCTGTTGTGCAAACAGGTCCCAGTCGGTGCGATCAAAGCAGTCCTGGAGTTGTAGGGTGGCGTCCTCGGGCCATATTTTGACCGTCCTTATTGCAGGTTTGGTCTTGCGGATGAGGGGTTTGTATACTGGCAGTAGAAACAGTGAGAGGTGGTCGGATTGTCCCAGGGAAGGGCAGCGGAGATCTGAAGATTGAAGACATTATCACGATACCATGAGTAGAAATTGCCAGAATTCGATACACCACACTCCAGTTGCCAAATGACAAAGGTGGGATGGCACTTCCAAATTTGTGGATATATTTCTATGCAGCCCAATTTCAACCACTAATTAATTGGTGTGAGGACAGCTATATAGCTAGTTGGAGAGAGATTGAGACATATATATACCTGACTTCCACATCAAAACACTCTTGGGAGAAAAAGCGCTTCCTGGACATATCAGGAGTATAATCGATCCAATAACGATATTTACTTTAGAAACCTGGTTCACTCTTACCAGACAACTTAAACTGAATAAACAACACAAAGTTTTAAGATGGATAGCTTTGGATAATGAATTTAAACCAGGGATGTATGACTCAACATTTAAAGAGTGGATGAAGAAAGGAATGACTGCATTTTGTACTATTACTGAAAATGGAGACCTAAGAAGTTTTCAAGATTTGAAGGATAGATTTGCACTTCGGAACCAAGACGTTACCTCCGACTGAGAGATTATTACAATAAAAAAGTAAAAAGGGAGGCACTAGAAGAAAATAATCCAGTGATAGAAGTGATAGTTAATGTGTATCATCAAAAAACATTAAGGATTATTTCTAAACTTTATCGTAGTTGAATGGAATGTCAAGCTGAAACTACATTTTATCGAACATTTAAGTGGGAAAAGGAATTGAACATCACAATCTCAGAAGAAGAATGACATCATATGTGTGTAACACTGCAGACATCCACTAATTCACAAAAATGGAGAGAATTTAATTGGAAAATTTTGAATAGCTTCTTTATTACGCCTAACATAATAAGCAAGCAAATTCTAAGGCAGCAAACATGCTGGAGGCAATGTGGCCAAACAGATGCAAATCATGCACATATCTTCTGGAGTTGCCCAAAAATAGAACCATTTTGGGACAGAGTGAATTCAGAATTAAAGGAGGTATTAGTATATATAGTCTCCAAAAAATGTTCCATTTAATATCTGGGTAACGTAAATACAGTGGTGCTGAAGGAAGATCATTACTTGGTTAAAATCCTACTCACAGCTGGCAGAAAGGCCATTACAGGAGACTGGCTTGCAGCGGACACACCCATGCTTAGACAATGGTTAGACATAGTACAGGAAATATTTGTCATGGAGAAAATGACATTCTCTAAGTGTGAAAGAAGACGCGTTTAACAGAAAATGGGAATAATGGATTAAGTATAGAAATAAAGACATCAACACTATAATTTTATTGACAATAATGTAAGTTATTGGAAAATGTTTTAATAAGAAAATAGTTCTGAATACTGCATCATTAATTGTGAACTGAACCCTCCGCTGCACTGTTGTACATTTCATTGCATTGTTGTATGTTTCGTTGTTATATTTGTGTTTTATTTGTGTATGTAAAAAAGCAATAAAGACCAAAGTGAAAAAAAAAAAAGAAATTGACTTATTCCTTTTGAATTGAAGCTGGAATATTGAACGGCTTCTGTAAGGTTAAATGAAGCTAGTTCTGCTGGCTTGGAAGAGAGTCAATGAAGTGCTTTTCCATTTTGCCTGGAGAAATCCAGATGTCCGACCTAGGATTGTTTTGGTCAAGATAATACACATTCCTTTTGAACTAACGTCATTATTAACTTGAGGGATGGTGTCTGGAAATCCAATTTGTTATTGTTCTATGGAAATTGTTAGTAAAACAACACTCAATGTTTATCTGCACTCTGTCCATGACATCCTGGATCCTGGCACCGGGAAGGCAGCACACCATCCTCGCATCCCGTCTGTTGCCGCAGAAACCCCTGTCCATACCTCTCACAATGGAGTCTCCCACTACAATGGCGTTGCCTGCCTTAGGCCTTTTTGGTTTTGGCTCAACAGACCTATTTGCATCGCAAAGCCAGTCAGCCGCTCAGTGTAAACACGTCTTCTGTCCCAACAGCTTCCAAGCAGGTGAACCTGTTCACAAGAGGTACACCACCCGGGGACGTTGGCATTCCATGCTTCCCTCCCTTTCTCACTGTCTCCCACCTTCTCTCTTCCAGTACCTTAGGTGTAACAATCGTACTGTAGGACTTGTCGAGGAACGACTCCGTTTCTCGGACAAACCAGAGGTCATCCACTTGCTTCTCCAGTTCCCTAACATGGCCCTTCAGGAGCTCTACCTGGATGCACTTCTCGCATTTATAGCAGCCAGAGGCACCAGCAGTGTCCTTGACCTCCCACATACTGCAAGCATCGCACTGAATCAGCTTGCCTGACATCTCCTTCTTTCGTCTCTACCTCTCAAGCATATTGAAGAGTGTGGTGTATTTAAACCAGGCAGATAGGAAATGGAAATAATGGTAGCGACCTTCTAGAGGGCAGCGTGTACTAAAAAGCGTAGATACAAGGCAAGAACAAATGCATGCAACCAGTATTCAATTTTGCAAGTGTGGAGAAATAATATAGCGACGCGTTATCATCTGATTTATTATTAAGACATTCACATTTAAATAGGAGTATGCGAATCAGCAGAGGAAGGGTGCATCTTCCTTGATGTTGGCTCGGAAAAGTCGAACGGCAGCTTATTACTCTCACGCAAACGTGTAGTAAGCTCATGGGCGGATTCATGGGTGATTATATGACCCATTTTAGCAACCAGCCCCCGCCATCTTGTTCCGCCATCTTGCTTCTGGTCAAAGATCGGATCTTTGTTTCCGTACTGGGGAGAGGGGGAGGGAGTGTGGGGCCCGGGGATAAGGCCTAGTGTGTGTGAAGTTGTGGGGAGAGGGGGAGGTAGTGCGCGGCCCGGGGTGAAGGAGTGCGCGGCCCGGGGGGAAGGAGTGCGCGGCCCTGGGAGAGGGAGAGGGAGTGTGGGGCCCGGGGCAGGTGATGAATGATGAATCTAACCCTATATCACACACACAAACTGTTCATTGATTACACTGCGAGTCGGGTCGGGTCAGGTAGGCTCCGGTTACTAAAATGGGCAGGGAAAAATGCCCAGGATCCCCCTCCGTAACGTACTACACGTCAGCCAATTGTATTTAGCAGGAGTAGCCTATCTTGCTCCGCTATAAGATCTTTGCTTATTACTGTGTGAAGGGAAGCTCCCGGTGAACCGAGAGGAGAGGGAATGGGGAAACATCTCCAGTGCCTGCAGGAGGCGCCCCTCCCTGGAACGGGACCATTTAGAACGTTGAGGTTGCCGTGTTTTTAGTCCCCATATCTGCAGCAAACACACTGCCGGTTCTTCGGGGGAAAAAATCACCGTTTCGCAACTTAAAATGTGAATTAAATACATCTTAAGAAACACTTTTATAAATGAAAAGAAACTACTTTATTTTACCTGGTCCTCCATAAAATCCGTCCCTGTTGTCGGCATTAGCGGCTTTAGAAGGTGATTTTAAAATCATTCCAGTGATTAACTTGTCGGGTGATTTAAAAAAAAACACAGAACGGCCGTAGGAATGATTCTTTAGCAAAAACTTACACACCAACAAATATAATTCAGGACCAGGTCGGGAAAAAACCCTGTTATAACCCCGCACCCCCCCAAACGCGCCAAAATCGCGCACACAGCCAGTGGCAGAATTGCAGCGCCGCTGAAGGTAAGTTTTGTAACATACCTACGTATTGGTACCACGCAACGCCTTCTGGAGTACACGTGGTGAACTGCAGGTAAACACTTACCATGGCTTCCAGCACAGCGGGCCGATCTTCTGTCCATGTCTCAACTGTGCCGGTGCAACGCGGTCAGTGACTCTGGGTGGGCGGAGGGACCAGACTGTCCCCAAATCTGCTGCAGCTCACAGGGACGTTGCCAGGTTTTCGTCCTCATGTGTCCACTGCCCAGAACAACGGCCCAGCTCTACTCGGCTCCCCGCCAACCTACAGCTTGTGACAGTGCAGCCGCACAGGGGGAGACCGTGGTCAGACAGCGATTACCCCAGATGGAGAATGGATGCGCTCCATCGGCCGCTTACACCTGGGTGCTTAGGTTCAGAGCAAAGATACTAGAGCATTTGTTCAGAGTGCTCAGTCACCCTCCACAATTATTTACACCGCAAAAATTGAACATTTTGGCCGTTTTTAACAGGTAAGAAAGTACGCGTTTCGTGTGTTAGCAGTTTATGCCGGAGGCTGCCACGTCCTCCAGAAGGATTGAGCTGCTCTGTGCTTCATGCCCTTTGACCCGATGACCTAACGTGCAACCCCCCAATACAGGATCCTGAGAGTCTTGACAGAGTGGGTAGTTGACAGACCAAAATGTCCCATCTAAGCTAGATTAATTTGTCTGCATTGGGCCCAAAGCCCTCTAAATCTTTCCTATCTATCTGTCCAAGTGTCTTTTAAATGTTGTTGTTGTTCCTGCCCCAACTACCTCCTCTAGCAGGGCATGTTTCCTTTTAGGTGTGGGCCAACTCACAGAACTACTTGAATTTTTAACATATTGTGTAAAAATATATAAATCATAGTTTGAAACAATCACAGAAAACTGCAGAGGAAAAACTTGGAAGAATGACTGATAAATGTCTGGACCTGGAATCAAGAACTCGGAGATATAACCTGAGGATTCTCGGAGTAAAGGAAGGACGAGAAGGACATGAATCTCAAGCATGTACTTTCGTTACTGATTTGCTCAAAGATGTCTTTGAACTGTCAGAAGAACCAAGAATAGACGTCGCTAACCGAGTTGGGTATGTTGCAAGAGGAAAAAATTATTCAAGACAGATAATCGTGAAATTCCGTGACATCTCTTCAGTGGAATTTATATTGAAAAAGATCACTCATGGCAAGAAGCTAACATACCGTGGGGATAATGTGCGAATATTTCGCGATTACTCTCCTGAGGTAGTCCAGAAAATGAGATTGTTTACACCGGCAAGACACACTTTGAGGGATGTCCCGGGAGTAAGATATGGAATTTACTTTCCCGGAAAAATGAAGGTATCTTATAACGGCGTTGAACGCTCATTTGCAGAGCCCGGAAAAGCTTTAAAGTATGCAGAGGACATCGTTAAGAAAACATCGGGGCAAGCTGCCGACAAAGAAGAAGATTGAACTTTTTACAGAGCTTTGAACTGATTAAAATGGCCGAGCTAACCAGACAATTAAAAAGCTTATCTCGTTGGAATGTGTTATTCAGAGAGCTTGGTTATATTCAACCTTGGATGAAAAGCTCAAAGTTTAACCCCTTGGCACCTGCTTGTACGGTAGTTAACCCTTTGGTACCGGCCTGTATGATGTATGGTAGTTATAGAATGGGATATTATGTAAGAATCCTGGGGGGATATATATTGGAAAGTTTAGATTAGATTAAGATTGGATAATTGGAAGGACATATATACTTATATAATCGTGTATATGTTGTGTTCTATATTTGTTTTGGGTTTTTTTTTTACTCCTTATGTCTCTTCCTGATAATTTTTATTTTTTTTATTTTTTATTTTTTCTCTCGGCTGTCACGCACTGGTTTGATAAACTCATATAAGAAAAGACAAAATATGAAACGGTATGTAACTTTTTATGAGGATTCACCAAGGGGGAGGAGCTCAATGTATAACAACATCACGGAGGTCGATACATTTTTTGCCATCATTGATGGCTATTCGTCCTTAAGGTATCTTCCCTTAGATACCTTAATAGCACCTTTTTTTTTTAAAGCACAATCAAGATTTTTATCTGTTTAATTTTTTTGAAAGTAATTGTATATCACATTCTTTTTTTCTTTTTCTAAGGCACTTTACAAGAAGGAGATGCAATATAAATCTAATAAACCGGGATGACCACCCAAGTCCTAAAATTCTGAGGTATTTGGTTGCACCATATGATTCAGGAATATTACCCTGATTACAATGCAAGACGATAGACAAATAAAGAATGGAGGAATTACATTTTGTAGTTGGAATATAAGGGGTGCCAACGAACCAATTAAGAGGGGTAAAATTTTTGCCCAACTAAAATCGTTGAAAAGCGACATAATGTTTTTGCAAGAGACACACATGAAACAACAAACACAAATAAGATTAAAGGCGAATTGGATAGGCCAAACATACTACTCCTCATTTACTTCTAAATCTAGGGGTACAGCTATTCTTATTAGGAAAGGTATTCCTTTTAAATTAAAGAATACTATATCAGATAAAGAGGGAAGGTATATTATAGTCTCGGGTGAAATTTATTCAACCCCACTAACTTTGATAAATATTTATGCTCCGAATTTTGATAACCCCCAATTTTTTGATAAAATTATTGACATAATATCAGAGTTTAATTACCAAAATGTGATAATAGGGGGGGACTTTAATTGTGCTTTAGATTCATATCTAGATAAATCATCAAAACAAAAGAAGAGTAATTTAAAATCTAAAACTAGCGAACTTCTAAATACATATATAAAAAATACTAATATAATAGATGTATGGAGATCTGCTAATCCAGTTGGAAGGGAATACTCGTTTTACTCTCCGGTGCATAAAACTTATTCAAGAATTGATTATTTTTTAGTGGACATGAAATTAATGCCTTATACAAACAACCCAACATACCACATTAGTAGTATCTCAGATCACTCTCCATTGACATTCTCAGTAAAATTTGAGGGAATGCCGGGTAAAAAAATTTTTGGGAGGTTTAATACACATATTTTAAATGACGTGCAAGGCTATCAATATTTAAAACAACAAATGAAACTTTTTTTCGATACAAATGATATACCAGGTACTTCGCCTTCTTTATTATGGGAAACTTTTAAGGCATTTATGAGAGGAATTATAATTTCATATCAAAGTTTTCAAAATAAAAAGAATAAGACAGAACAATTGTTGTTAGAACAAGAAATCAGACAGTTAGAGTTCGATAATGCCAAAGATTCCACGACAGATAAACACAATAAGATAGTATTACTGAAATTTAAACTTAATCGAATTTTATCGGCAAGAATAATAAGACTATTCCAAATTACAAAACAGGAACATTTTGAGTTTGGTGACAAACCACATAAACGTTTAGCTCGCCAATTGAAAAAACAAGAAAGGGAAAATACTATAACCAAAATTAAATCAGAGAAAGGCGAATTACTAATACTACCTAAAGATATTAACAATAGATTTGCCCAATTTTACCAAAGCTTATATACATCTAAAATTAAAATAGAAGATAGTAAAATAAAAAAAATTCTAGATAACTGTAATCTTCCAATACTGGACCTTTTGGAACAAGAGGAACTAGGAGCTCAAATTACAATCAAAGAAATAGGTGAAACAATAAAATCGCTGAAAAATGGTAAGACACCGGGACCAGATGGTTTTAATAATGAATTTTATTAAAAAATTCAGGAGATAACGACCCCTTATTTATTTTGGGAAATTGCCTGGGGTAGTATTATTATTATTAATTAATTGATTTTTAAATATGGTAGAAGTTGGGGAAAAGGTGTGAGATTTAATAAGTTATTCTTCTTCTCACTCCTTTTCGAGCTTGTACAGACACAGACACAGAGTTGGACATTGGAAATTTGCTTTTTGTTCTTTTCATTGCTTGTAAATATTGATTGTAATGTCCAATTGTTTGATAATTTCGATTTTGTTACTATTAATGTCTTTAATTTCTTTACTAGTTCGGAATAAATAAATAAAATAAATAAATAAATAAAATATATTTCGGAATATATACCAAAATATTTTAAAAGAAAATTAGACTCTAATATTACTAATTATATTTGGGACTATAGACCACATAGAATCACAAAAAAACACTTATGTAAACCAAAAGAGGTCGGGGGACTTTCACTTTCGAATTTTATGTATTATTACTGGGCAGTGCATATTAAGAATATGATTTATTGGTTGGATAGTTCAACCCAACAGACAGAATGGATAAAAATGGAGAAGGAGGATTGCCATCCTTGTAATATAGGAACGATCCTCTTCTCCCCAAAAAAACTGAATAACACAATATATAAGAAGAACCCAATTATATATGGTACAATAAGAATTTGGAAACAAATAAAATTATCTTTAAAATTACGAAATCTATCACTGTTAATGCCAATAGCGAATAACCCTTTATTTAAACCATCTCTTATTGATAAGACATATAACCAATGGGAAAGTCTCGGAATTAGAAGGACCGGGGATATATACGAAATGGAAAACCTACTATCATTCCAACAATTACAATTAAAATTTAAATGGAAAAACAACCAATATTTTAAATATCTTCAGATTTGTGATTTCATGAAAAAATATATACAAGGATATCAAAAAGTAACTCCTGACTTATTCGAAGAAGCAATGAATACTTAAGCTGACACAAAAATGAATATCATATTTATATAATAGTATTCTAAATATAGACCTACCATCGACAGAGGTACTTAGAGAAGAGTGGGAACGGGAACTAATGATAAAAATTACGAAGGTTAAATGGGAAAAATACCTGATGTATATTCACAAATGTTCAATTAATGTAAGATATAATCTAATTCAATTTAAAATTGTACATAGATTATATTATTCAAAAACAAGATTGAACAAATTTTATCCAAATATATCCGCCACTTGTGATAAATGTCTAGCCCAAAAGGCAACTATAACACACTCCTTAGTTTCCTGCATAAAACTTTATAGATTTTGGAATGATATTTTTGAAATATTTACAAAATTATTCAAGACAAGAATGGAACGTAATACTGAAATGATTATATTTGGTGTAATGGAAGATGGGAATAAATTGAACACATCTCAAACTCTATTCCTTAACTATGGTTTATTAATAGCAAAAAAATTAATACTTAAATTTTATAAGGGTACATCAATACCCTTATGATCTGGATGATGGTGTGGTAAATTGGATTAGTAAGTATGCAGATGATACTAAGATAGGTGGGGTTGCGGGTAATGAAGTAGAGTTTCAAAGTCTACAGAGAGATTTATGCCAGTTGGAAGAGTGGGCTGAAAGATGGCAGATGGAGTTTAATGCTGATAAGTGTGAGGTGCTACATCTTGGCAGGACAAATCAAAATAGGACGTACATGGTAAATGGTAGGGAATTGAAGAATGTAGGTGAACAGAGGGATCTGGGAATAACTGTGCACAGTTCCCTGAAAGTGGAATCTCATGTAGATAGGGTGGTAAAGAAAGCTTTTGGTGTGCTGGCCTTTATAAATCAGAGCATTAAGTATAGAAGTTGGGATGTAATGTTAAAATTGTACAAGGCATTGGTGAGGCCAATTCTGGAGTATGGTGTACAATTTTGGTCGCCTAATTATAGGAAGGATGTCAACAAAATAGAGAGAGTACAGAGGAGATTTACTAGAATGTTGCCTGGGTTTCAGCAACTAAGTTACAGAGAAAGGTTGAACAAGTTAGGGCTTTATTCTTTGGAGCGCAGAAGGTTAAGGGGGGACTTGATAGAGGTTTTTAAAATGATGAGAGCGATAGACAGAGTTGACAGCTCATCTTGAGGAAATGCGATTCCTCCTAATGGATCAATCAGACCAATTCATAACGAGTTGGTCTCCATTCGTCGTTTTTTTGGAATCATATGGTGCAACACAATTGTAAAAGAACTGTTTCAGGACTGGACGAGGGTTGGTCAAGATTATAAATAATGATCTCCTTTCCTTTTTTATTTTATTTTCTTTTCTCTATTTTCTCTCTCAACTTTCTTCATTTACTCGTTTTCTTTCTTCACACACTATATATTTCACATCTTTCTATCCTTTACTATCTAACTTCTTTTTCTTATTCTAATCTTTTTTCAATGTAACAAAAAAAAAAGAAGTTGTACATAAAATGTATTATGAAAATATATATTAGGCACTTTGGTGCCATATGAGTGTACTTACTTCTAATAAAATAAAAAGAAAAAAAAAAAAACTCTCCTTATAGCACACACCAGCCTGGAATGAGAAACCAAACCAAACAAACGACAGGAGACAAATTATCGAGGTGCATGCAAGCACTAATTCCCATCCTGTATTTTGAAGCAACAGAAAACTATTGCACCAATATTGACTTCAAGTCAATGTGCCAAAAACTGAAGGTTTTTCATATTGTACTTCGCAATTGACATTCCAGTGTTGGATAATTTCCTGAGCTCTGTGGGAATTAACAGATGAAATTTACAGGAACGTACTTACAGTATTCTTACAGTCTGAGATACCACCATCAAATATACAGTATTAAACATTGCTTTTATTTTCTCCTTTTGGCAAATACATCTTTAATTTCTGCAGTAGACTCCCAATGGAGCAGATATCTATCTCTAAACAATATTTCCATAATAGAGCAAGGCATGCAAATGCCGAAAAATATTTGGGCACTAAAACATGAAATGATTGTAAACTACAACATGCAAAACCTGCAACACTATACTCTTCCATACCTCGTATACATACAACAGCCCTGCTAGATTGAACAATGAAAAATTATGGTTAGAAATGAATGAATGTAAGCAACATACCTTTGGAAAAACTTGAGTTCATCATCAATTAATAGGGGCTTCATATATCCTCCTCTGTCATAATTCACACGAGCAGAGCAAGGAAGCTTTTTAGGTTTGTAACAGAACCAGGGCTCCCCAGTCTTAAGATCAGTAAAATTACAAAGTGGTTTAGTCTGAGGTAAAAAGAGATTGCACACCGTGGCATCTGCAATGGCCCCGTATTTGAAGGTACTTTTCAAAAACACTCTAAATGGCTGTTCTTCTCGCATTCTCTGAAGCACCTGGACCCCTTCACTAGAATGAACCAAGGTGACAGACACTTGGACTTTCCCCGGCCAGAGTAAAATAAAATTTATGTAATACAATCCATTTTGGTTATCTATGACTGTTCCTGCTGAGCCGGCGTTTAACTCTGGGGTGTGGATCCGCGCTTGGAGATAATCGCCCCCATATTGTTTCGGATTTCCTTCTAATGGAACCTAATACTGAAATGATTATATTTGGTGTAATGGAAGATGGGAATAAATTGAACACATCTCAAAATCTATTCCTTAACTATGGTTTAATAATAGCAAAAAAATTAATACTTAAATTTTATAAGGGTACATCAATACCAACGCTTAAAATGTGGATTGCAAGTATGTTGGACACAGCTCATCTTGAGGAAATGCGATTCCTCCTAATGGATCAATCAGACCAATTCATAACGAGTTGGTCTCCATTCGTCGTTTTTTTGGAATCATATGGTGCAACACAATTGTAAAAGAACTGTTTCAGGACTGGACGAGGGTTGGTCAAGATTATAAATAATGATCTCCTTTTCTTTTTTATTTTATTTTCTTTTCTCTATTTTCTCTCTCAACTTTCTTCATTTACTCGTTTTCTTTCTTCACACACTATATATTTCACATCTTTCTATCCTTTACTATCTAACTTCTTTTTCTTATTCTAATCTTTTTTCAATGTAACAAAAAAAAAAAAAGAAGTTGTACATAAAATGTATTATGAAAATATATATTAGGCACTTTGGTGCCATATGAGTGTACTTACTTCTAATAAAATAAAAAGGAAAAAAAAAAAACTCTCCTTATAGCACACACCAGCCTGGAATGAGAAACCAAACCAAACAAACGACATGAGACAAATTATCGAGGTGCATGCAAGCACTAATTCCCATCCTGTATTTTGAAGCAACAGAAAACTATTGCACCAATATTGACTTCGTCAATGTGCCAAAAACTGAAGGTTTTTCATATTGTACTTCGCAATTGACATTCCAGTGTTGGATAATTTCCTGAGCTCTGTGGGAATTAACAGATGAAATTTACAGGAACGTACTTACAGTATTCTTACAGTCTGAGATACCACCATCAAATATACAGTATTAAACATTGCTTTTATTTTCTCCTTTTGGCAAATACATCTTTAATTTCTGCAGTAGACTCCCAATGGAGCAGATATCTATCTCCAAACAATATTTCCATAATAGAGCAAGGCATGCAAATGCCGAAAAATATTTGGGCACTAAAACATGAAATGATTGTAAACTACAACATGCAAAACCTGCAACACTATACTCTTCCATACCTCGTATACATACAACAGCCCTGCTAGATTGAACAATGAAAAATTATGGTTAGAAATGAATATTCATTCATTTCTAACCATAATTTTTCATTGTTCAATCTAGCAACATACCTTTGGAAAAACTTGAGTTCATCATGAATTAATAGGGGCTTCATATATCCTCCTCTGTCATAATTCACACGAGCAGAGCAAGGAAGCTTTTTAGGTTTGTAACAGAACCAGGGCTCCCCAGTCTTAAGATCAGTAAAATTACAAAGTGGTTTAGTCTGAGGTAAAAAGAGATTGCACACCGTGGCATCTGCAATGGCCCCGTATTTGAAGGTACTTTTCAAAAACACTCTAAATGGCTGTTCTTCTCGCATTCTCTGAAGCACCTGGACCCCTTCAATAGAATGAACCAAGGTGACAGACACTTGGACTTTCCCCGGCCAGAGTAAAATAAAATTTATGTAATACAATCCATTTTGGTTATCTATGACTGTTCCTGCTGAGCCGGCGTTTAACTCTGGGGTGTGGATCCGCGCTTGGAGATAATCGCCCCCATATTGTTTCGGATTTCCTTCAAAATCAAACATACGCAGCATCACTTGCAATTGATCGCCGACATAGAAAGTCTTCCCGGAATCCAAAATAACAAAGCGAACACGCGATGGGTCGCTGCTCTTCTGATAAGGCACGGCAGATTTGGGAGGTGTTGGCCATTTAAGCATTTTGATCAGGACTGTGCCCTCTGACCTTTCTTGAGGGGTGAAGCAGTGATTCTGGTAGCCATACCCCACCAGCTTATGTGCCCAATCATTTTTCAACATTTGCATGTCTTGTCCTATTGTGGAATGATTCTTCGGAGGTGGATATCTGCTCCTTTGGGAGCCCGATTCAGAAATTGAATACGTATTGAACTGTGGAAAGAAATTCAACATTATATATTTTATGGAGGTATCCTAGACAAGAAAAGTATGTTCCTTGAAATTCTAACTGTTAACATCCTGACAGCACGGAATTTATCCAGATATTTGATTTCTGCTGCCTCTTTTGTGAAGCACCGTTGAGATTTGAGCAGAGAAGGGTTAATGAAGTGTTAGTGAGCCTTCCTTTGAGTGTTTTTAGCATCGGTAAGAAGCACCCATCTCAATTCAATATTCACTCTGGCAATTGAGAAAAAAGGGAGCCTGAAGCTTTCCAGCCCAAGGAAGTCCCCAAGAGGGGAATTCCAGTCTGCATAAAGGCAAACCCAGTATTCCCAAGTTGATGAGGGGAAAAGCAGTTGCCAAGTCAGTTGCCTAACAGTTGCCTGGTTGGCCCACCTGATCATGGTCCAATGTATCCTGTTGGGCAGTGAAAGGAATGAAAGAGATGAAGCTTCACCATAATGTTCTAATACAGGGTCAGGTGTTTTGTTTACAATCATGGCCAAGGTTAAACTGTGGAAAATAATCTAGTCAATATGCCAGAAACCACGGGGCAGCTACAGAGCTGTCCTCTGTCAAAATTAGTTTTCTTACTTCATTCATAATCTTGAATATTCCACGTTTAGCGATACAGTGTGGAAACAGGCCTTTCGACCCACTGAGCCCCTGCCGATCAACGATCGCCTGTACACTAGTTCTATGTTATCCCAGTTTCCCATCCTACATACTAGGGGGTGGTATACAGAAGTCAATTAACCTACAAACCTGCCGGTGTTTGGAATGTGGGAGGAAACCAGAACATGTGGAGAAAACCCACATGGTCACGGGGCAGGCATGGTGGCACAGCGGTAGAGTTGCTGCCTTATAGCACTTGCAGCGCCGGAGACCCAGGTTCGATCCCGGGTGCCGTCTGTATGGAGTTTGTACGTTCTCCCTGTGACCACATGGGTTTTCTCTGAAATCTTCGGTTTCCTCTCACACTCCACAGTAATGTAGGTAAATTGGCTTGGTGTATGCGTAAATTGTCCCTAGTACTAGGATAGTGTTAATGTGCAGGGATCGCTAGTCAGTGCGGACTCGGTGGGCCGAAGGGCCTGTTTCCGCGCTGTATCTCTAAACTAAATTATACACAGTGAGGAAATACAAACTCCAAACAAACAGCACCCGTAGTCAGGTTCGAACCTGGGTCTCTGGCGCTGTAAGGCAGCATCTCTACCGCTGCACCATTGTGCTGCTTCGTGTTGTATCAACACCAAGATATTTTCAGTCTGAAATGTCCAAGAGCACCAAAACCTAGTCTGTCACTGATTAGTAATAGCACAATTGTGCATGAGAATAGAAGATAGACCAACCAACTGATGATCTGTGTGCTGAAATGTTACCATCACCTCAGTTCTTTGATAGGTATTGCTGGAGGCAATGGTAGACAAAGATGTCAGGAAAAAAAATGTACATTTAAAACTTTCTTAAATTGTATAATCTTAATACATTAAAATTATCTTACATGCTTTTAAGGACACAGGGACCATAAATAAAAATGAGTCTGCTCTGCCCAAATCCCAAAGTGACTTTGTGGTGGTGGTATCAATAATCAAGACTACTTGTAGAAGGATAATAAGGAATTGGATAGGGGAAAAGGACAAGATAACCTCGCTAGACATGTGTTGTGCATCTCCCAGCTAATGGTCAAATATGTAGAGCTGTGGGCCACATGTGGAGTGTACACAACCCAGACGAGCCAAACAGGGAGAAACCCAGCTCTTGGTTAAAAGGCAGCAATGGGTCTGATCCTTTCCTTCAGAAACAGGTGCTCCATAAGAAATAAACTGTCCCGCTTTTCAACCCTAGTTTACTTCATAATTTTTTCTTAGAGCTTTGGTTTTACCGTTCAACACACCTTGACGAGATGTAAGTTTAGGATCAGCATC
Source organism: Leucoraja erinaceus (assembly GCF_028641065.1). NCBI lineage: Eukaryota > Metazoa > Chordata > Chondrichthyes > Rajiformes > Rajidae > Leucoraja > Leucoraja erinaceus. The sequence continues at coordinate 38,938,552 of NC_073389.1, forward strand.
AGTATTGGCAGCAATACCAGAAACATGACAAAAAGGCGTTGAACGCGGAAGTGAAGAACAGTTTTTTTTGTATTTTGGTCGTCCATACTGGAAGGGCCCCCGCGCTCCCACTTCAGCTCAATAAATCTGAAATTAAAAAGCTTCAAAAATTTAAATCGCCAAGTCACTGGAACCTGAGAGTTCCATTCAAACGTGTCAAAGAGAAATCTCTGACCATATTTTACAGATCTCATGAAAGTAATGTAGTCAGTTAATATTACATCAAACAATTTTATTTCTGTTTATGATAAACTACTGGTCTACAGCCAAAAGCAATTTGAGAAAATTGCATAGGGACACCAGCAAATATCAGCAAAGGTGGAACTGGAGGATCAAAGCCAATAGAATTTAGATGTGCAGATTTGTAGATTAATTTGCCTAAATTGCCCCTAGTGTGTAGGGTGTGGATGGGAATGTGGGATAACATAGATCTAATGTGAATGGGTGGTCAACGGTCGAAGTGGACTTGGTGGATCAAAGGGCCTGTTTTTGCCGCATCTTTCAATCATTAATAGATGCTGCCTCTCAGTGCCGGAGACTTGGGTTCAATCCTGACCTTGGGTGGTGGCTGCAATGGGTTTGCACATTCTCCCTGAGATCATGTGGATTTCCTCAGAGTGCTCTGGTTTCCTACCATGTCCCAAAGACATGTGAGCTTGTAGGTTAATTGGCTTCTGTAAATTGCCCCTAGTGTGTAAGGAACGGATACGAAAGTGGGATAACATTGGACTAGGCAAAAGTGCTGGAGAAACTCAGCGGGTGCAGCACCATCTATGGAGCGAAGGAAATAGGCAACATTTCGGGCCGAGTCCCTTCTTCAGACCATTGGACTAGTGGGACCAGATAATGGATGATTAGCATAGATCCGATGGGCTGAGGGCCTGTTTCCATGCAGTATCTTTCATTCGATTTGTTAAAGATATGGCCTTAGGGCACTGTAGCAGGTATTGTTTTTGACAATGTGGCATTGAGAAGTTTGTTTAAGTCTTCAAATTCTTCATTGTCTAGATCAAGATGGCGGCAGCGCTGGACAGGAGAGAAGATGGATGCATGTGAGAGACCCTGGGCTCGCCTCGGAAGCGGTCCATGGGTTTTGAGATCAACTATGGGGGGGACGGCCGGGTGCAGTGAGTGGCAGTGGGAGACAAGGGAGAGCACGTCACGGGTTGAGGTGACCAGGGTGTGGGCCACTAAAGGTCCTACAGCAGACAATGGAAACAGGTCCTTCAGCCCACCAAGTCCACGGTTATAGATTAGATTTCTGTGATGTTTTTCATCCAGAGAAGGCTGGGTTTCTGATGGAATATGTGAGAGGGAAGGGGTGAGGATGTTGCAAATGGTAGATTTTCAGTTGTTCATTGGCATGAATTGGACTAGGGACACTTTTTTGTGCAAAATGGGATACGCAAGTTGCCCCAGGAATCCTTCTCTTTTGTACTTGTTGACGTAAGATGTTTGGGGAACTGATCTATACGCAAGGAACCAAGCAAACCTTAACAGAGTAGATCTGTAATCACTGACAATGCCTCAGGAAGTCTTACAAAATGCAGACAATGCAGACAATGCAGAAATCTGAATTGCGTAGAAAATTAGAGCCCGTTTAAAACTTTCACCCTGAAACCCAGCAACGAAGCAGTGACTCACCACAGGGAAGATCTTGGTGCCCTTTGCACTGAGCTCTTTGTTTCACACCAAATGGGGCTGGCGCTAAGCATCCATTAGACTGACCATCCAACAAGCCCAGTGGCAGAGGCTTCAATGCATTGTTAGTATATTATTGTTTTTGGTTAAATGTATTATTTTCTTGCTTTTAGTTTTTCAAATATATTTTTAAAAAAAATTGTTTCAAATTCTTTCGAATTTCACAAGATTTAAAATCTGTTAAGAAATATTTAAAACTTTATTGATCCCGTACCCCCTCCCCTTTCTCCCCCACACATGTCTTTCCTTGGACTTGTACCTATTTCTCCCCTCCATCCATATTCCTTCCTAATCGTCACAATTAGGAACACTTCAATCTTTTATTCTCACACTTTCAAAACCCCCCTCATCTGTGATCACATGCCGGTCTTTATCCTATCTACCTCCCCCCCTCCCCCGCTAATGTCTAATGGAGGATCTTGATCCAAAATTTCACCAATCCATGTTCTCCAGGGATGCTGCCTGACCCGCTGAGTTACTCCAGGACTTTGTGTCAGTGAGTTCTGGGATCACGGGTGCTGGACCAGCTACCTGAAGCCCAGTCGTACCACAGAATCTGCTCTATCTGGCCAGAAGCACACCGGGTAGAGGGACCTAGTTTGTTTTTGTCCTCTGCAACAGAGGAGGAACACTGCAGGCAGCCAGGTTAAGTGGAAAGTCGATCCAGCCAAATGGGTTTATAGTTCAAATAATCTGGATTTCTGTGGGATGTTGGCAGTGGTTTAAATATATGATCCTGGGCCACAAGGATTCCCCAGCCCCACTCTGAATATGACATGAATCTAAAGAAGGGTCCCGACCCGAAATGTTCCAATCCCTCCACAGATGCTCTCTGATTCATACCCAGGCGGTATGAACTTTGACTTCTATAACTTTGTAGCCTTGCTTTGTAGTCCTTGCTTTATATATTAATGATTTGGACCGCAAGGCTCAGTACTGGGACCCCAGCTATTTACAATATATATTAATGATCTGGATGAGGGAATTGAAGGCAATATCTCCAAGTTTGCGGATGACACTAAGCTGGGGGGCAGTGTTAGGTGTGAGGAGGATGCTAGGAGACTGCAAGGTGACTTGGATAGGCTGGGTGAGTGGGCAAATGTTTGGCAGATGCAGTATAATGTGGATAAATGTGAGGTTATCCATTTTGGTGGCAAAAACGGGAAAGCAGATTATTATCTAAATGGTGGCCGATTGGGAAAGGGGGAGATACAGCGAGACCTGGGTGTCATGGTACACCAGTCATTGAAGGTAGGCATGCAGGTGCAGCAGGCAGTAAAGAAAGCAAATGGTATGTTGGCTTTCATAGCAAGAGGATTTGAGTATAGGAGCAGGGAGGTTCTACTGCAGTTGTACAGGGTCTTGGTGAGACCACACCTGGAGTATTGCATGCAGTTTTGGTCTCCAAATCTGAGGAAGGACATTATTGCCATAGAGGGAGTGCAGAGACGGTTCACCAGACTGATTCCTGGGATGTCAGGACTGTCTTATGAAGAAAGACTGGATAGACTTGGTTTATACTCTCTAGAATTTAGGAGATTGAGAGGGGATCTTATAGAAACTTACAAAATTCTTAAGGGGTTGGACAGGCTAGATGCAGGAAGATTGTTCCCAATGTTGGGGAAGTCCAGGACAAGGGGTCACAGCTTAAGGATAAGGGGGAAATCCTTTAGAACCGAGATGAGGAGAACTTTTTTCACACAGAGAGTGGTGAATCTCTGGAACTCTCTGCCACAGAGGGTAGTTGAGGCCAGTTCATTGGCTATATTTAAGAGGGAGTTAGATGTGGCCCTTGTGGCCAAGGGGATCAGAGGGTATGGAGAGAAGGCAGTTCAACCCAACAGACAGAATGGATAAAAATGGAGAAGGAGGATTGCCATCCTTGTAATATAGGAACGATCCTCTTTTCCCCCAAAAAACTGAATAACACAATATATAAGAAGAACCCAATTATATATGGTACAATAAGAATTTGGAAACAAATAAAATTATCTTTAAAATTAAGAAATCTATCACTGTTAATGCCAATCGCGAACAACACTTTATTTAAACCATCTCTTATTGATAAGACATATAACCAATGGGAAAGTCTCGGAATTAGAAGGATCAGGGATATGTACGAAATGGAAAACCTGCTATCATTCCAACAACTACAATTAAAATTTAAATGGAAAAACAACCAATATTTTAAATATCTTCAGATTTGCGACTTTGTGAAAAAATATATACAAGGATATCAAAAAGTAACTCCTGACTTATTGGAAGAAGCAATGAATATTGAATCTGACTCACAAAAATTAATATCATATTTATATAATAGTATTCTAAATATAGACCTACCATCGACAGAGGTACTTAGAGAAGAGTGGGAACGGGAACTAATGATAAAAATTACGAAGGTTAAATGGGAAAAATACCTGATATATATTCACAAATGTTCAATTAATGTAAGACATAATCTAATTCAATTTAAAATTGTAAATAGATTATATTATTCAAAAACAAGATTGAACAAATTTTATCCAAATATATCCGCCACTTATGATAAATGTCTAGCCCAAAAGGCAACTATAACACACTCCTTAGTTTCCTGCATAAAACTTTATAGATTTTGGAATGATATTTTTGAAATACTTACAAAATTATTCAAGACAAGAATGGAACCTAATACTGAAATGATTATATTTGGTGTAATGGAAGATGGGAATAAATTGAACACATCTCAAAATCTATTCCTTAACTATGGTTTAATAATAGCAAAAAAATGAATACTTAAATTTTGGAAGGGTACATCAATACCAACGCTTAAAATGTGGATTGCAAGTATGTTGGACACCGCTCATCTTGAGGAAATGCGATTCCTCCTAATGGATAAATCAGACCAATTCATAACGAGTTGGTCTCCATTTGTCGTTTTTTTGGAATCATATGGTGCAACACAATTGTAAAAAATAACTGTTTCAGGACTGGACGAGGGTTGGTCAAGATTATAAATAATGATCTCCTTTTCTTTTTATTTTATTTTATTTTCACTATTTTCTCTCTCAACTTTCTTCATTTACTCGTTCTCTTTCTTCACACACTATATATTTCACATCTTTCTATCCTTTACTACCTAACTTCTTTTTCTTATTCTCATCTTTTTTCAATGTAACAAAAAAAAAAAAAGAAGTTGTAAATAAAATGTATTATGAAAATATATATTAGGCACTTTGGTGCCATATGACTGTACTTACTTCTAATAAAATAAAATATTAAAAAAAAAAAAAAAAAATCATACCTGAAACTCGTCAAGACCAAAACCTGCACATTTTTAGATATATGAGAAAAACCTCAAATTTTCTGAGTAGTAATTGCCCAATCAATGCAGGTTTGACATTGAGGTCAGACACAAATTGGCCAATCCCGCGCTTTGTTTTATGATCGCCAGGCAGCGAGGACGCTGGGATCGTGGCTGCTTCCTCACTACATCAATAGCAATAGCAAGGTTTCCAAGGATAAAGCCAGCCTGCATGCGCATCAATACGTCTAACGCATGGCGCATGACTGGCTGGGAAGCAGTAAGTTAAAAACCTTACAGGTAAGTTTCAAACTTATTCTGAGGTCGTGTTTTCTGTTGGAAATCTTGGCTTTACAGTGTTTGCTGACGTAGGATGGATAAGTCCAGGGCGAAATCCAGACAGGCCACGGGGAAACCGGCTACGGAGGACCATGGGAGTGCGGGTAGCCGGCGGCTGTCTGTTTCGCCATCAGAGTCGCTGACAGTGAGTTCAGACTTGGTGCTTGCCCAAAGCACTTTGGCAACCCCGAAAGGGGGCAAAGCCAAACGCAAGTCTGAGAGGCCTGTGTACTCTGACGAGTCAAGCCAGGAGGATTCCCCTCCTACAAGCATGGATAACGTCTTCAGGCGTTTATCCCAGATGGAGCACCTCATGGAGAGGATGCTCCATCATAATATGCTCCGTGACACGGAGACATATCAGCGCAGGTCTCCTTGCGTGCCTGCGGCAGCGCCTGGTCCAGGGCTGCTTAATGCCTCCCACTCTGAGGAGAGGAGTGTCAGGGGTCAATATATGACAGACTCTGAATTCGGAGGTATGTCGGTGGAACATACTGGGATGCATGAGATGCGGGAGGCGCCTGTCATGACGTCGAGATTTGTGATACCCTCGCAAACAGGGGAGCCGCTTCAAGAAGAGCAGGCTTCCAGCATCAACTACCTCACATCACATCAGTTACAAGACCAGGTTATGGTTGAAACGGCTGCAAAATACCACACTCTTGTAAATTGTGCATCCCTAAAAGTGCCGGCAGTCAATAGTTCTATCTGGGGATACATTGGAGGGGGCATCAAGGCCCAGGAAATGAAGCTCTAGCGAATTTAAAAATTACTGGCTTTAGGCATCACGGCGTTTGCCAGATCTGTGGATGGCAGGCCATTATTGGATGTCCAGCAGGATGCCCTGGCATTAATGTGTAATGCACACTTTGAAATGAACTGCGTCCGAAAGAACGCCATCAAACCTGCCTTAAATCCAATATTTGCAGGCCTAGGTAAGTAAGTCCAGCAATGTCCAGCCGCCTAATCTTCTGTTCGTGGAAGACCTACCCAAACAAGTAAAAGACCTGGATGAGGAAGCCAAAGCTGTTGGGTTAATCAAAGCACCCATGACAAGCAAAGCTTCACTGTTTCGACTACAACACCCCTACGCCTCCATCAGCAATAAGCGGTTAGCTGAAGCTGGTGGCAGCTTGAAAGTTGATTTTTCTGGGCAGAGGTCTTTTTTAGGCCAAGGCCCAGGCCGGCTGGCATGGAAAATGCGCATTCCTCGCACCCTAGCAGTCCTACCCTCCAAACCTTGAGGACAGAAATAGAACCCATATTAGGGGACGTTAGGCCTACTATTAGACCACCGGTAACCATGGAGGTAGGTGGGGTCTGGTTCTTTCCGGAACATGGGGTGTGTGGACCAGTTACAAGTTGGTGGTAGATTGCACTTGTTTTTGCACGAATGGCAGTGGATAACATCAGATCCGTTTATACTGCACGGTATACAAGGGTTCAAAATTGAATTTCTTCCTAACTCATTGCCACCCACACAACATACATCAAGTCATGTATTTATTCATTCCAAACAAGAAGGTTTGGATATACAAGCAGAAATTCATACATTACACACAGAAGGGGTAATCAAGGTCAAGTCATGAACATCATCAATTCGTTTCCAATATATTCTCTAGGCAAAAGAAAGATGGAGGATGTCGGATCATCTACAACTTAACTCACATGTGCAGTATAGACCTTTAAAAATGGAAAACTTTGTTACTGCCAAACAACTGATTACCAAAGGATGCTTTATGGCATGTTCGATCTCAAAGAAGCATACTACTCAGTTCCCATTCACAGGGATCACCGGAGATATTTGAAATTTAGCTGGATGGGGCAACTATGGCAATTTAAAGCGTTGCCTAATGAGTTAACCAGCTCCCAGGTTATTTACCAAATTACTAAAGCCGGTGTTTGGTCTGCTCATAGCTAAAAAACACATTGTTCTGGCCTATCTGGATGATATTCTAATTATAGGGAAACGCTGTATTTGACTAAATTAGCTGTTTCAGCCATGAAACTCATATTTGAGAAATTGGGGTTTCTCATCCATCCAGGTTGATACCAACTAGAGTTATTAATTATTTGGGATTTACCATTAACTCTATTAATATGTCTGTGACTCTGCCCTGGGGCAAGAGATTAGAATTAATAGAAGCCTGTAACAACCTTGTTGTTCTGGAGCAGCCATCTATTCACCAGGTGGCTAGTGTAATTGGCAAAATAGTGGCTGTTTTTCCAGCTGCACAATTTGGGCCTTTGCATTATCAGAATTTACAGCGTGCAAAGGAACAAACACTCAAGTACCATTTAGGTCATTTTAACAGACCTATGCTATTACCAGCTGAAGCTATATCAGAATTACAATGGTGGATGACCAATATTCAGCATTGCTCCAATAACATTTTGGTCAGTAAACCTTCAGTTATATTACAAACTGATGCGAGTGCTCAAGGATGGGGTCCTATTATTGCCATCTCTAGTTGTGGTGGCAGATGGGATGTGCATGAGTTACCAATTCTTCAGTTATATGGGATCAACTACCTGGAGATGCTGGGGGCATTCTATGGGTTAAAGGCTTATTGTGGGAATATGCATAATCTGCATGTTTAACTACAAATTGACAACACTACAGCGGTGGCATATATTAATCACATGGGTGGAATCAAGTCAGTATCCTGTGATAGTTTAGCTAACCTCATTTTGCACTGGTGTATCAAAAAAAGCATTTGGATTTCAGCTACCTATTTGCCAGGTAGGTTTAACATGGTGGCGGGCACTAGGTCACGTAGATTTAATGACAACACAGAATGGATGTTGGATCACAAAATATTTGACGACATTGTTGCTCGGTATGGAACACTGGATATCGATTTGTTTTCACCTAGGCTCAATCACCAGTTGCCAAAATATGTTGTATGGGAGCCAGACCCAGGGGCAGCGGCGACAGATGCATTCTCGCTACACTGGGGAGGAATGTTCTTTTATGCCTTTCCTCCATTTTGCCTCATCAGTCAGTGCTTGCAAAAAATCCAGCAAGATTCCACTTTAGGCATTTTGGTAGTGCCTGACTGGCCTACGCAGCCATGGTTCCCGCTGATGTTGGGAATGATAATAGAACCTTATATGGTTATTTCTAAACACAAAGATTTGCTGATTCATCCCGTGACTCGGGAATCCCACCCTCTGCATGATAGAATCAATTTATTGATTTGCAGAGTTTAAGAAGACCTTTTCTGCGGCTCGGATTGTCAGACCGAACCGTGGACGTGATCATTGCAGCTTGGAGGGATAGCACCAGGAAGCTGTACATTTCCTACATCAAGAGATGGGAAGTGTTTTGTTTAAATTCTAATATAACGTATAATACTGCCCAGATAACTGATGTCTTAGAGTTTCTTTCAAAATTGTTCTTTGACGGAAGATTAAGTTGTAGTGCCATTAACTGTGCCATAATTGCCTTGTCATCATACTTGCTGCTGGGATTGGGACACCACTCTGTCGGGTCTCACCCTCTGATATCCAAATTTATGAAGGGTATCTTTAACACAAATCCTCCCAGGCCAAGGTACACGGAGGTATGGGACGTTAACATTGTGTTAACACTGCTTCACCGGTGGGCTCCAGCTACATCCTTATCTTTGGTCTGGCTCACATATAAGGTAGTTTTGCTCATGGCGCTAGTTTCAGCGCAACGCGTCCAGTCATTGCATAAGCTACGGCTGGACAGAATGGTTATATCTACCAACAAAATAACGTTCTATGTAAATGAGCTAATTAAACAAAGCAGACTGTTAGGTCTAAAGCTGGAATTTTTGGCATATCCTATGGACCATAGATTGTGTGTTGTCACACATATTCAACAATATTTTAAAGCTACAAAGAACCTTAGATGCACTGAGCTGGCAATGTTCGTTAGCCACAAAAAAACACACAAGAGGGTATAAGTGCAGACCATCTCCAGATGGTTAAGACATGTATTGGCTTGTGCAGGAGTGGACACTGATGCATTTAAATCTCACTCCACCAGGGCTGCAACAACATCAGCAGCGAGGTTCATGGAGGTTCCGCTGGGCCACATCCTAGCGACAGCAGGATGGTCGAATGAGCGGACTTTCCAAACCTTTTATAAAATTGCCAGGTGGGTTCGTTTGCCAACTCAATTTTAAGTTCTGTTCAATAATTTGCTTTCCCGGATGTAAGGGATCACTATTATTATTATTATCATTTGTTTATTAAAACCATCAGCATGCTTTAAATCTATGTCATGTCTGAATGCATTGTCCTTTCAATCATTTCTGGTCAACTAATGCAGTGTGTTGCAATGAGGGGTCACAGCTTAAGGATAAAGGGGAAATCCTTTAAAACTGAGATGAGAAGAACTTTTTTCACACAGAGAGTGGTGAATCTCTGGAACTCTCTGCCACAGAGGGTAGTTGAGGCCAGTTCATTGGCTATATTTAAGAGTGAGTTAGATGTGGCCCTTGTGGCTAAGGGGATCAGGGGGTATGGAGAGAAGGCAGGTACGGGATACTGAGTTGGATGATCAGCCATGATCATATTGAATGGCGGTGCAGGCTCGAAGGGCCGAATGGCCTACTCCTGCACCTAATTTCTATGTTTCTATGTTTCTATGTTTCTATGTGTTGCATGGACTCGAGTTCGCGGCATGAAATTACAGAGCTTTAAAGTCTTCACGTAGTCACTCACGTGACTTCGAAGTAAAATAGTGAGATTAAACAAGAACTTATCAGTTTGAAGTTTGATCTTTATTTTATGAGAAGTTGCAATGAGGGATTACGTGCCCTCCACTCCCAACCCTCTTCTCAAAAAGATCATGTGGTAGTTCTAGTTCTCGAATCTTCCTATAATCAGTTCAGCATTTGTTTCTGTGATTTCACACCGCTGCTTTGAAGGTTGACGCAAATGCGGGCTGGCGGGCTCCTTTACGTAATCCCTCATCACAACTTCTCATAAAATAAAGATCAAACTTCAAACTGGTAAGTTCTCGTTTAATCTTTCTATTTATCATTGTTAATTTTTTGCATATCTTTCATTCGTTTGTTCTCTGGCTGCATCATCTATATCTCTCGTTCCCCTTTCCTGTGACTTTCCATCTGAAGAAGGATCTCAACCCTAAAGATCACCCATTCCTTCTCTCCAGAGATGCTGTCTGGATGCTGAGCATTTTGTTCCTATCTTCAGGTTAAACCAGCATCTGCAGTTCCCTCCAACACATACTTCCTCTCACAACTCATTCCAAATGCCCATCGCCCTCTCAGTGAGAGTGCCCCACCGTTTCCTATTAAATCTTTCCCCTTTAGCCTTAAACCTATGTCTTCTGGTTTTTGATTCCTCTACCCTGGGTCAAAGATTTTTTGTACACCTCAATAAAAACACCCCTTAGATTCCTCTGCTCCATGCAATAAAGTCCTAGCTTGCCCAATCACTCCCTTTTGCTCAGGCCCTCAATTCCTGGCAATATAATCAAAATCTTCACTGCACCCTTTTCCAACTTAATGACATCCTTCCTATAGCATGATGACCAAAAGTGATCAAAGTACTTGAAATGCGGCCTCATCAACATCTTCTACAACTGTAACATGACGTTCAAACTACTGTGCTCAATTCCCTGAAGCATGAAGGCCAATATACCAAAAGCCTTCTTTAGCACATTATCCATCTGTGATGCCACTTTCAGGGACTCTACAACACTCCACAGTGTTCTACCATTCACTGTGAAGGTTCTGCCCTGTTTTGACTTCCCTAAATGCAACACCTCACACTTATCTGCATTAAACTCCATTAGCCATTTTTTTAGCTCACACACCCTGCTATAATTTTTGACAACCATTTTCCCTAGAAATCACCAGGTGGCACAAGCAATGGCTGCCTCGCCAACAGTCTGTCAGTCTCTTCCTCGACAGAGATGTGATTATCCCATCTCCATCCGCACTGTGGCCTAACATCGAGGAGATGGCGGCCTTTGCTGGAGACCAACGTCAGGAGCTCCAACCACGGGAGCCTGCGAACTTATCATCGCGGAGCTCGCGATCCTTTTGCCAGGGATCGACCTCTGAGCTCCAACCACGGGAACCTGCGGACTTAACATCATGGAGCTCACGGTCTCTGGTTAGAGGCCGACTTCAGGAGCTCCAAGCCACAGGAGCTTCGACCGCCACGACGTCGGAGCTTCGATCACCCCAACGCACGAGTTTTGACCGCCCTGACATGGCAGCTTCGCCCTGACTGGGGTTTCGACCATCGGTTGCAGGAGCTTCGATCACCCTGATGGATGGTTCAACTGCCCCGACCGTCGGAGAATAGAGGAAGAAGATTGGACTTTATTGCCTTCCATCACAGTGAGGAATGTGCAAAAAGACAAACAAACAAACAACCAAACAAACTACAAACAGAATGGAACAGAATCGCATATTATTTTAAATATTAAATGTTGTGGGCAGAAGGAAAAAGAGAAAAAAACAGCAATTTAAAAAAAATCAGTAGAGTGGTACAGTAAAAGTTAGTCCCTGGTGAGATAGGAGTTTACAGTCCTAATGGCCTCTGGGAAGAAACTCCTTCTCAACCTCTCCATTCTCACAGCATGGCAACGGAGGCGTTTGCCTGACCATAGCAGCTGGAACAGACCATGCAGGGGTGGAAGGGGTCTCCCATGATTTTATTGGCTCTGGAGTTGCACCTCCTGATGTATAGTTCCTGCAGGGGGGCGAGTGAAGTTCCCATAGTGCGTTCAGCCGAACGCACTACTCTCTGCCGAGCCTTCATGTCCTGGACAGAGCAATTCCCAAACCAGATTGTAATATTTCCGGACAAAATGCTTTCCACAGCCGCTGAGTAGAAGCACTGGAGGATCCTTGGAGACACTCTGAATTTCCTCAATTGCCTGAGGTGGTAAAAGTGTGTCTTTTTTTAGTATGGCTGTACGGTAATTCGCATATCTCTGTATCTTAATTGGTACACGTGTAACTCATCTACGATACCACCTTCTTTAGGGTCATCTACAATCTTAGTAATCACACCTAAATCGTTGATATGAATCACAAAACAGCAATGGGCGCAGCACTGATCCCTGAGGCACACCACTAATCACAGGCATCCAGGCCGAAAAAAAAACCTTCCACCACACGCTATGCTTCTTTCCATGATGCCATTTCTGTATCTGGGCAGCCTGCTATGCAAACCCTTATCATTTTTTTTAGGTAATGACGCCATACCATACACAGAAGATAGCCACAAAAAGTTGGAGTAACTCAGCAGGACAGGCAGCATCTCTGTAGAAAAGGAATGGGTGAATATCCGGTGGCGCTATGGCGAGCTGAAATGTGCGCCTAGCTCTGCTCCGCAAAACTTTCAAAAAAGGCCGAAAATATAAAACGGACTGAAGAAAACGTTTACCGGCAGATACCCGCTTTCGCGTAAGTGACGTCAGCAGAAATCGGCTCGACTCCGGTATTTTAAATGAGTAGATGGTAGCCAAAAAGGAATCTTCCCATGCCACCTCCGAGAAGACCCAAAACCACACGAGGGATAATACTATAAGGGGAAGGTGAGGAAGTTTCTCAAGTCTCTGAGGAAGAAGTCTCTACTCTGACTATGGAACAAGAACAACAGCAAACATTAAGACACGCTTTGGTGCAAGATATCAAAGATTTACTGGCTGAAAAGCTCGAAAAGCTGGACACGAAACTGGGTGAGCAACTTACTGCTGTAAAGCTGAACATTGCTGCTGGTAGATCAGAAATCAATGTTACTAAAAGTCTGATTTTTACAGCTTTTGGCCCACTGTGGAGCGATTTCCAAGAGAACGGCGCCACCTACAGCTGTCATTTTTGGCCACCTTGCTCAGAGCCCAGTCCACCTTCCTGGACCAGAGGATTTTTCCCATCGATTAAAAATCAGAGAGATGTTAATGTTTTTAAGAAATTCACCATTCTCTCTGCTGCCCCTGCTGGAGGGAGGGGGAGGGACTATAAAACCAGGAAGTGGTGTGCCTCACTCAGTCTCTGCAAGATTGAGGAAGCCAGAGGGTCACGTCTCTCTGTGCTCTGAATAACACTGAATACATGTCTACTCAACTGTGAGTCCCCTTAATGTGGTTTGAAAATGAAAATATGGTTGGTTTGAAGTAAAAAGGCACTCCTGCAAATGGTCGTTTGGGTGCTTTGGCTTGAAGTTAAAAGTCACTCCTGCAAATGGTGCTTTGGGTGCTTTGGCTTGAAGTTAAAAGGCACTCCTGCAAATGGCTTATGGCTGTGATTTTTGACCATCTTACTCAGTCCCCCTCCGCTCAGCAGGTGCAGAGAATTCTTCCCATCAATGAAAAAAAAAGTGTTATTAGTGTTTAAAAAATGTTGAGAATCTCTCTCCTGTCAATCACGCCATGAAGGCCACACCTTTTCCGGTGGGAGGGGGAGGGGTTATAAAAACCCAGAAGTGTGGGTGTGGCTCAGTCTCTGCATGATGGAGGAGGGAGAGGTCACGGCTCTGCCTGAACTGTGAATCAACTGAACACACTGAATGTCTACTGAACTGTGAGTTTGGTGTTTTGTGTGGTTTTATGGTGGTTTCACCCTACTTGAAATGGTATGAAACTGCATTCGAATGTGGTGGCATTGCACCCTGCATGAAATGGTGTGAAGCTGCATTTGAATTTGGTGGCCTTGCACCCTGCTGAAAGTGGTATGAAACTGCACTTGAATTTTGTTGCCTTGGATCCAGCTTGAAGTGGTTTAAAACTGTACTTGAATTCGGTGGCCTTGCACCCTGCTTGAAGTGGTTGGAAACTGCACTTGAATTCGGTGGCCTTGCACCCTGCTCGAAGTGGTAAGAAACTGCACTTGAATTCGGTGGCCTTGCACCCCGCTTTAAATGAAATTTCAAGGAATAGCCATGTCAACTGCCAGCCTATCAGCCGTGAGTGAGCTGCAAGCACATCAGGCTTGAGGGACTGAGCTGCCACCCCAAGAACCCATACCAGCACTCCAGAAAGCCCCCCCACTAGCCACCAATATTGGAATTGGTGGAGAGGTGGAATATTGCGTCGGGGGACCAGCCCTCCCTTGTGAACATGGGAACCAACGGTGATCAGATTGTGATAAGATTGGCACGGTACAAGTTCACATAGAGGAGGTGAATTCCTCCCTGAAGGAGGAAATCAAAAGGATCGAAACGGATACCAGCAGCAAGTTAGAACCCATTCTCATCACATCTGAGGGGGAGGGAGGGAGAGAGAGAGATTACTCTCTCTCTGTACACCGCAGCTCTATCAACAATCTGAAGTTTTTAAAAGCCTATCTAAAATACTAACATACTAATAGAAACAAGTCGAGCATTAAGTTGCGTATTTTAACTGAACATCTAACATTTAATTATGAGAGTTACCAAATTCATGTCATGTTCATATAGTCTGCTCATATTCAGAAGGCGATTATAAACCGCCCGATATAAAGCCGCTTAGATCTCCTGAAAGATTGCATGACAGAGCGAGAGGGAATATGGTAGAGAAAGTGTGGGGTAGGGCCAGTGTAGAAGAGTTAGCAGTAGAGGCATGAAGAGTGAGCCGGGGAGAGTTATAGAGTGTCATTGAAAATGAGAATTAGTGAGAATTAGGTAGGGAAGTCTCGGAAAGTTAGGGGAGTTAAGCAGTGATGGGAGAAGGTGAGAGGCCCAGGGAGAGGGCAGAGGTTAATAGAGAGAGAGGGGTTGAGTAAGTGTCGACAGGTATTGAGTAAGTTGTGGCAAGATGTGGGGCAGTCTAGAGATTGTATTGGAACATGTGGGGAAGCTGCCGGGGAGCTTAAGGGTGTTTGAGAGGGAAGGAGAGAGAGTACTCGCTCTGTCTACGCAACTGCTGGTGGTAGTAACAAATCGCTTTAAGTTTACCGACTTTGAATCAGCTATTTATTTGACATCAATTTCAGTAAGCTATTTAATAATACATTAATCTAAATACCAAATATTCACCTAGTTATTCACTGTATAAAATGATACCTAATCTTTTGGAAATCTGACTTTCCAGACGAATTTATATACTGCCCTTTTTTATTTATTCTGTTCTGTTCAGTCTTTTTTTTTATTCTTTAAGGAACGGAGCTAATTGATATCAACATCTACGGAAGTTTACAAGAACCATTCCACCATGTCTATATGCTGTAATTTCTGGTGTTTTTCTTTTTCACTTTTTAGCTTTTTTACTGGATTCTCCATCTACCTTTCTTAAGGTAATTTTTGCTGGGAGATACCTGCAAGAGATTGTAATAGGGCTCACCCACCCAGCAATTAAAAGTTTTATTTTAAATATTGTGTTACTCCATTTGAAACAAGGGAAACCATGTAAGCTTTAATGCAAGACGATCCCTCTAGGAAAACTGGAGGAATTACTTTTTGTAGGTGGAATGTCAGAGGCATTAATGAGCCAATTAAAAGGGGTAAGGTTTTAGCCCATCTAAAATCTATTAATACTGATATAATATTTTTACAAGAGATGCATCTTAAAGATGGAGCTCATAACATGCTGAAGGCTAACTGGGTTGGTCAATTATACCACTCTACTTTTCTTTCTAAAGCAAGAGGTACTGCAATCACTTCCGATCTCCCTTATAGGTAGAGTAAATGCTATAAAGATGATTTTCCTTCCACATCTCCTTTACCTATTTCAATCAACACCAATTTACCTCCCTAAAAGCTTTTAAAAAAAACTTGACTGTGATTACAAACTTTATCTGGGATTATAAAACTCATAGAATTCATAAACAACATTTATGTAAACCTAAAGAAATCAGTGGACTGGCTCTCCCCAATTTTCTTTTCGATTACTGGGCAACTAATATTAAAAATTTAATCTACTGGAAGGATGATACACGTCAACAAGTAAACTGGTTAAAAATGGAGAGGGAAGTTTTTTGCCTTTCAATATAGGTGCAATTCTTCTTTCTCCAATACATCTGAATAAATCAATGTATGAGAAAAATCCGATAATTCATAGCACCCTACGAATTTGGAAACAGTTGAAATCAACCCTTAAATTGAGAAATTTCTCTCTCCTCTTACCAATCCCCAACAATCCCTCGTTTAGATAAGGCGTTTGCACAATGGGAAAATCTAGGAAATAAAACGCTAGAAGATCTTTATGAGAAGGGGATTTTCCTCTCGTTTCAAGAATTACAGGTGAAATATCATTTGAAAATTAGTATTTTTTTTAGATATCTTCAAATCTGACTATGTGAAAATACACACGGAAGACTGTCACTCTATGGGCCCAGATATATTAGACAAATATATTAGCTGCCACCTATAGCACCAGAGACCCAGATTTGATCCTGATTGCGGGTGCTGTCAGTGTGGAGTTTGCACGTTCTTCATGTGGTGTTTCCTCTAGCTCCATCTTCTTCCTACATCCCAAACATGTACAGCTAAGTAGGTTAATTGGCCTCTGTAAATTGTCCCTAGTGTGCATGGAATGGATGTGAAAGTAAGATAACAGAACTAATGCGCTAGTCGGTGTGGACTCGGTGGGTGGAAGGACTGGTTTCCATGCTATTTCTGTAAAACTAAGATATAACTAAATATATCTCATGACCTGGTCTCAAACACGCTCTGATGACACCTGGACAAGTCTGTGGTCCCTGCCCGCTTCAAAAAATCCATCATTGTACCGGTACCAAAAAATGCCTCCCCAGCCTGCCTGAATGACTACCGTCCGGTGGCCCTTACCTCGGTAGTCATGAAATGCTTTGAGAGGCTGGTGAAGAATCACATCTGCGCCTTCCTCCCTCGGAACATGGACCCGTTGCAGTTCGCATATCGTCCGAACAGGTCCACGGACGATGCGGTCTCCCAGGTCTTGCACACCGCTCTCTCCCATTTGGACAGCCAGAAGGGGGGCTACGTGAGGATGCTGTTCATAGACTACAGTTCAGCCTTCAACACAATAGTTCCCACCAGACTGGCCGGGAAGCTAATGGAATTGGGGTTCAACACCTCCCTGTGTGCCTGGGTCCTGGACTTTCTCACCGCCAGGCCCCAGGTAGTCAAGATGGGAGGGAATACATCGGAGTCCCTCACCCTGAGCACAGGATCGCCCCAGGGTTGCGTCCTCAGCCCCCTATTGTACTCCCTGTACACACATGACTGTGTGGCTAGGTTCAGCTCCAATTCAATAATTAAGTTTGCTGATGACACTGTGTTGGTGGGCCTGATCTCAGACAACGATGAGAAGGCCTACCGGGAGGAGATGTCTGATCTAGCACTCTGGTGCCAGGATAACAGCCTCCTCTTGAACATCAAAAAAACGAAGGAGCTGATCATGGACTTTAGGAGGGCACATAATCCGAGGACGTACACTCCATTGAGGATAAATGGGGATCCTGTGGATAGGGTGAACTGTTTTAAATATCTGGGAGTCCACATCTCCGAGGATATGACATGGGCTTCACACGCCTCAGCACTCGTGAGTAAGGCAAGGCAGCGCCTTTACCACCTCAGGCAATTGAGGAAATTCAGAGTGTCTCCGAGGATCCTCCAGTGCTTCTACGCAGCAGCGGTGGAAAGCATCTTGTCCGGGAACATTACCATCTGGTTTGGGAATTGCTCTGCCAAGGACAAGAAGGCTCTGCAGCTCTGCAGAGAGTAGTGCGTTCGTCCGAACGCACTATGGGAACTTCACTCGCCCCCCCTGCAGGAACTATACAACAGGAGGTGCAACTCCAGAGCAAATAAAATCATGGGAGACCCCTTCCACCCCTGCAACGGACTGTTCCAGCTGCTACGGTCAGGCAAACGCCTCCGTTGCCATGCGGTGAGAACGGAGAGGTTGAGAAGGAGTTTCTTCCCAGAGGCAATTCGGACTGTAAACGCCTATCTCACCAGGGACTAACTCTACTGAACGTTTTTCCTTCCATTATTTATTATGTAAAAGAATATGTGTGTTATGATTGTGTTTATAATTTGTTTGGTTGTTTTGTTGGTTGTCTTTTGTACAAAAGTCCGCGAGCATTGCCACTTTCATTTCACTGCACATCTCGTATGTGTATGTGACAAATAAACTTGACTTGACTTGATGTGGAGAATTCCAGAGATTTGTTACCCCCTGAAAGTCGGCACAGCACTGTGGCGCAGTGGTAGAGTTGCTGCCTTACAATGCTAGAGACCAGGGTTCAATCTTGATTGTGCTGTCTGTACAGTTTGTACCTTCTCCCTGTAACCGCATGAACTTTCTCCGGGTGAGCCGGTTTCCTCCCACATTCCAAAGATGTACAGGTTTGTAGGTTAAATGGCTGAAAATTGAAAATTGTCCCTAGTGTGCAGGATAGTGCTCGTGTGTGCGGTGATCGTTGGTCGGCATGGTCTCGGTGAACCAAAGGGTCTGTTTCCGTGCTGTATCTCTCAACTAAACTAAAAGTAGAAACATCCACACACACCTTGGTTTTAAATGACCCGCTCTTATTTTGTAGCTGTCCACTTGTTTATGACCAGTGGAAACATCTTAAAGTAAGAATGCAGGTACAGCAGGCAGTGAAGAAAGCGAATGGCATGTTGGTTTTTATAACAAGAGGAATCGAATATATGAGCAAAGAGGTCCTTCTGCAGTTGTACAGAGCTCTAGTGAGACCACACCTGGAGTCTGAGAGAATGGCGCAGCTGGGCTTGTACACTCTGGAGTTTAGAAGGATGGGAGGGGATCTCATTGAAACATATAAGATTGTTAAGGGCTTGGACACGCTAGAGGCAGGAAACATGTTCCCGATGTTGGGGGAGTCCAGAACCAGGGGCCACAGTTTAAGAATAAGGAGTAAGCGATTTAGAACGGAGATGAGGAAACAATTTTTTCTTACAGAGAGTGGTGAGTCTGTGGAATTCTCTGCCTCAGAGGGTGGTGGAGGCAGGTTCTCAAGATGCTTTCAAGAGAGAGCTAGATAGGGCTCTTAAAAATAGCGGAGTCAGGGGATATGGGGAGAAGGCAGGATCAGGGTACTGATTGAGGATGATCAGCCATGATCACATTGAATGGCGGTGCTGACTGGAAGGGCCGAATGGC
This sequence comes from Leucoraja erinaceus, assembly GCF_028641065.1. Taxonomy (NCBI): domain Eukaryota; kingdom Metazoa; phylum Chordata; class Chondrichthyes; order Rajiformes; family Rajidae; genus Leucoraja; species Leucoraja erinaceus. Next base: position 38,957,955 of record NC_073389.1, read on the forward strand.
CTACTCCTGCACCTATTGTCTATTGTCTTTTATTCTTAACGTTTACCATAGAATAGAAAGAAGGAACTGCAGATGCTGATTTACAAAACATTTACTAGTCATGCCCCTTCCTCCAGGGTTTATATGTTTCAAGATCAACACTTATTCTCCTAAATACATATCTATATCATAGGGTTGGAGGGAAATGGCACAGAAGATGGATAGGGTAGTGGATAGTTAAATTGGATAGTTATATGGACGGGAAAGGAATGGGTTATGGTCTGAACGCAGGTATATGGGACTAGGGGAGAATACGTGTTCGGCACGGACTAGAAGGGTCGAGATGGCCTGTTTCCGTGCTGTAATTGTTATAAGGTTATAAGGTTATAAGATGTGTTGATGCCAGCCTAGGGATATTGGTTGAAGTGCTTGGAGTGAGTGGGAGCGACAGTTTCATCACACTTGGTCATTGAATGACCCGTTCACTCTGGCAGAAATCACTCTGCGTCCTCCCCACAGACAGCATTACACCTATTCATCCAGAGATGTTACCAGACCTGCTGAGTGTTACTCCAGCAATTTGTGTCTGTCTTCAAAATCAATGCTAATGTTTCTTAATGATGAACTAAAATTATGAAGATGAATGAACTTAAACTGGCATTAAAGATACATCTACTAAAGCAAAACCATTTTTATAATCCCTGCTAAAACCATGCAGTGGGTTCCCAACTGATATACTCAATCTAATCATAATGATTTTTGCAGACAAATTAACTATAACCAATGTTAAGGATTCCTGCTGATAAACAAAATCCTACAGGCTCTAATTGCCCTTGAGAAGGAGACAGGGAGCCATTTACTTGGACATACAGTTTCTAGTTAAGTGCTCCCACAGAGCTGTTGGGAGCACTATTAAACTAGAATTAAACTAACATCAATGCCCAGATTCCTTTGAATAAATTAGATTGAATAACATAGAGTAACATTGAATAAGTTAGGTCTTTATTCTCTGGAGCGCAGAAGGTTAAGGGGGGACGATACAGGTCTTTAAAATGATGAGAGGGATAGACAGAGTTGATGTGGACCAGCTTTTCCCTTTGAGAATAGGGAAGATTCAAACAAGAGGACATGACTTCAGAATTAAGGGACAGACGTTTAGGGGTAACATGAGGGGGAACTTCTTTACTCAGAGAGTGGTAGCGGTATGGAATGAGCTTCCAGTGGAAGTGGTGTAGGCAGGTTCGTTGGTATCATTAAAAATGAAATTGGATAGGCATATGGATGAGAAGGGAATGGAGGGTTATGGTACGAGTGCAGGCAGGTGGGACTAAGGGAAAAAAGTTGTTCGGCACGGACTTGTAGGGCCAAGATGGCCTGTTTCCGTGCTGTAATTGTTATATGGTTATATGGTTATATGGTCATAGAGTGATACAGTGTGGAAACCGGTCATTCGGCCCAACTTGCTCGCACCGGCCAACCTGTCCCAGCCTCACTGGTCCCATCTGCCTGCACTTGGTCCATATCCCTCCAAACCTGTCCTATCCATATACCTGTCTAACTGTTTCTTAAATGTTGGGTATAGTCCCAGCCTCAACTACCTCCTCTAGCAGCTTGTTCCATACACCCACCACCTTTTATGTGAAAAAGTTACCCCTCAGATTCCTATTAAATCTTTCCCCCTTCACCTTGAACCTATGTCCTCTGGTCCTCAATTCCCCGACTTTGGGCAAGAGACTCTTGTGCATCTACCCGATCTATTCCTCTCATGATTTTATACACCTCTATAAGATCATCCCTCATCCTCCTGCGCTCCAAGGAATAGAGACCCAGCCTACTCAGCCTCCCTATAGCTCACACCCTCTAGTCTTGGCAACATCCTCTTAAATCTTCTCTGAACCCTTTCAAGCTTGACAATATCTTTCCTTGATATGGTGCCCAGAAATGAACTCAATATTCTATATGCGATCTCACCAACGTCTTAGAGAACTGCAACATGACCTCCCAGTTTCTATACTCAATACTTATGACTGATGAAGGCCAATGTGCCAAAAGCCTGTTTGACCACCTTATCTACCTGGGACTCGACCTTCAAGGAACCATGCACATGCACTCCTAGATCCCACTGCTCTACAACACTTCCCATAGGACTGCCATTCAATGTGTAGGTCGTACCCTTGTTAGACATCCAAAAATACAACACCTCACACTTCTCTGTATTAAATTCCATTAACCATTCCTCAGCCCACCTGGCCAATCAATCCAGATCATGCTGTAATCTTTCACAAAATCTTTGGCAAAAGAATAAATCAGGAAAGGTAGTGCATCCGTGGATAACAAGGGAAATCAGGGATAGTATCAGAACAAAAGATGAAGCATACAAATTAGACAGAAAAAGTAGCCTACCAGAGGACTGGGAGAAATTCAGAGTACAGCAGAGGAGGACAAAGTGCTTAATTAGGAAAGGGAAAATAGATTATGAAAGAAAACTGGCAGGAACATAAAAACTGACTGCAAAAGTTTTTATAGACATGTGAAGAGAAAAAGATTAGTTAAAACAAATGTAGGTCCCTTGCAGTCAGAAACTGGTGAATTGGTCATGGGGAACAAGGACATGGCAGACCAATTGAATAACTACTTTGGTTCTGTCTTCACTAAGGAAGACATAAATAATCCGGGGACCGTGGGGGGAAAATGAGATGGAGGAACTGAGTGAAATCCAGGTTAGCCGGGAAGTGGCTAATATTGCCCTGTATCTCATCCAAATCATTGATGTAGATGGCAAACAATAACGGGCCCAGCACCGAACCCTTCAGCACACCACTAGTCACAGGCCTCCAGTCTGAGAAGCAACCTTTCACCATTACCCTCTGCTTCCTTCCACGAATCCAATTTGCTATCCATCCAGCTATCTCTCCTTGGATCCCATGCGATCTAACCTTCCAGAGCAGCCTACCATGCGGAATCTTGTCAATGCGGAACCTTGTCGGAAATTCCACCAAATATTTCTACGTGGCCGGCGCGCTGAACAAAGAAACCGCCACCCAATTGCTTCCTTACCACCAGCCTGCCGACAACAAGTTTGAGGGCCTCAAGGCAATGCTGCTGCGTACTTTCGGGCTCAGCCACCGCGATCGAGCCACCAGGATCCTGCACATGGATGGCCTTGGTGACCGCAAACTGTCTATACTGATGAGCGAAATGCTTTCGTTGATGGACAGTCACCAGCCTTGTCTGCTTTTCGAACAGGCGTTCCTCGAGCAGATGCCTGATAACATCCGCTTGCTCATCGCCGGAGGCGAGTTCGTCGACCTCTTGCAACTCGTCGAACGAGCGGATGAGCTGTGTGCTTGCAAAACATCAGGACAGTGCTTCCATCAGCCAGGTGTCTACAGCTAGGTGATGGCCTCGAAGGTCCGTTCCACCTTCTATCGACAACACCACGCCACAACCGGCCGCTGCAGATTCCAGTAAGCACCTGTGGTGTTACTACCACCAACGCTGGGGTGTGTGTAGGCCCACCAATGCCCTTCTCCTTGCTCACATTCAGGAAATGCTTGGGCCGAACGCCAGTAGAGGCTATCGCGGTCGGCCAGAAATATCGCTTTTATGTCTGAGACTTTCATTCCGGGCTCCGATTCCTCGTTGACACGGGGGCTGAGATCAGCATACTGTCCGGGGCTGACGCCTGTTCCGGTATGCGAGGCCCCACCCTGACTGTCGTCAACGGCAGCCCCTTCTGGACTTACAGGATTCGTAGTTCCTCTTGTTTTCAGCTCCCGCCATTTCACTAGGCCATTTACCATTGCTGCTATCTACCAACCATTGTTAGGCACCGACTTCCTGTGGCCCTGGTTGATGTCAAGGGCCAACGTCTCATTCATTCCGAGACACTCCAGCTCGCATTGTCGTGACCTGCAGTACCCTCCAACCCACACCTAGACTCGGTGTCAAATTCTGGCCGAATTCTTCGAGATCCTGACCCCCCAGTTTAAATCAGCCAACCCCAGATACAGTGTGGTACACCACATCCCCACCACCGGCTCACCGATCCACGCACGGGCACGTAGGCTCCCGCCTAACAAGCTGCGGCTTGCCTAGGAAGTGTTCCAGCATATTGAGGAGATGGGTATTGTGCGGCGCTCCGACAGCCCATGGGCCTCCCCACTCTATATAGTCTCCAAGTTGTCCGGCGGGTGGAAACCATGTGGGGACAATCGCCGCCTCAACAAAGCCACGACTGCCGACCGCACATACAGGATTTCATGGCCCATTTGGACGGGGCTAAATATTTTTCCAAGATCGATCTGGTGCGTGGGTACTACCAGCTTCCTGTCCACCCCGATGATGTGCCTAAGAGCGCCATTATTACTCCTTTTGGGCTGTTTGAATGGCTGCGCGTGCCGTTTAGCCTCAAAAATGCTGCCCAAGCCTTTCAGCAGCGGAATTTCCAGATTGCCCGCAATGCTCAGGCAAGGGGACATTGGAACACATCCTGAGCTGTTGCCCAAAGGCTCTTGGGCAGGGCCGGTACACATGGCGTCACGACCAGGTTCTCAAACCCATTGCAGAAGCCATCAGCATGGGAATCAGCAGCTGCAGACAAGAACGCCCCACCACCCAGATGATCACCTTCGTGAAGGCCGGAGTGCAGCTGCCAAGAACCACAGCAGCCAGGAATCCATCAGGAATACTGGCGACTGCGCAGGACTGGCAGCTTTCCGTAGACCTGGTGAAACAGCTGAAGTTCCCACAACACATTGCCACGACCACCCTGAGGCCGGATATCCTCCTGGCCTCAGAGGCGACCAAAAACATTGTCTTGTTGGAACTGACAGTGCCGTGGGAGGACCGTCTGGAGGAGGCCCACAAGAGGAAGATGGCCAAATATGAAGAACTGGTCAAAGACTGCCACAAGCAGGGCTGGAAGGCAAGGTGTATGCCCATCGAGGTTGGCTGCAGAGGTTTTTCAGGGCAATCGCTCTACAAAGCCTTGAGTGCACTGGGCATCAACGGAGTGGCAAGGAGAAGGGCCACCAAGAACACCACAGAGGCAGTGGAGAAAGCCTCGAGATGGTTCTGGATCAGGAGAGGAGGTCCATGGGGAGGAGCAAATGCCACCTGAACACAAGTCATGGTCTGATCAACCACAGCTGGGTCGCCTGGGTGAGGGTGTCTGATGTTAAAAGACCCGAAACACCCAATGACCCCAGGTTACATCACTGATGATGTGTTCAGGACATCTATCGATGTATTTGTATCAATGGACGTGGTCGGCCGGGGTATAGAATTTTTGTTCATCTATCTCGATGACATTCTGGTTGCCAGTCGCTCCCGCCAGGAGCACTGCGCGCACCTCCAGTTGCTGTGCCAACGCTTCAGGGACCATGGCCTCGCTATTAATCCCGCCAAATGCCAGTTCGGCCTCGACTCCATTTCATTTCTCGGCCATCACGTTACCCAACAGGGCGCAACCCCTGTGGAAGTTAATTAAGTCTGAAGTATTAAGCCGATGTATTGAGCCAAGTAATGGGATAGGCTCGGGATAAGAGGAATGTGAGAGCTTTGGTACATGTGAGTGCTTCGGTATATGTGGGGGTTTCGGTATGTGGGAGTTCCAGTACGTGGGAACTTCGGTACAGCATATGTGTTATTTGGATCCAGGGAAAACATAAAGATTGCATAGTGTATAAAAAAAAGAGAGAGAATATGATTGGCCAAAATAATATTAAACAATTGATATGTAAAAATGGAAACCTAAGCAAAATATCCCCGGGGACCCTTTGTTTGACATAGCAACTTTGTTTACACAGCGAGGGGGGGGGGATAAGGAACAAATCTGGTGAGAGAAATAATTTGGTGAGAGAAATAGTGCAGGATACCTCCCCCATGCCCTGGCCACCAGTCACTAACAACAGGAGCTACGACACTACATGAAGAGGAAGGGGTTCCAGTACGCCTACAGGGAAAGGCACCCCCAGAAGAAGAAAGAACTGATAAGGAAGATGAGGAAGAAGAAGGGAGAGGGCTTAAGGCAGATGAGGAAGAGCAGTGAGAGAGTTAAACAACACAGAGCACCAGGAAAGAGAAAGCAGATAAATGAAGATTGAAAAGATAAAACAGGATGTCGAGCTGGTGGCTTTCGAGGCCTTAACTAACCCCACAAGAATCGAGGCTGCTCACTTTTGCCCCAAGAACTTTAACATTTTGCAGCCAACAGTCGGTACAGTTTAAAACAAACTTGAAACAAAAGACTCTGACCTGTTTGAAAAACAGAGCTCGTCTCCCTGATGGAGAGAGAGGGGAAAGTCTGAGTAATCGGGCAAGTGTGAGGTATGGCAAGACCCTGTATGACAGGGAATTGGACCAATCCCATTTCTGGGCTTGGTTAATTTCTACTGGTAGTCGATACATTGGTGCCTCCGCCAGGGCACAAAAGCAAATCTCTCTAACTCTCTCACTCCAATAAGAAGCAGACTTTCGCAACTTAAAAACAGCGCTTGCTACTGCACCAGCTACTGCATGCCTTAACTCTCCCAGTCCAACTGGCCATTATTAAGTGCAATGCCCATACAAGTGGCCACAATGAAGTCTCCCACTGACATTATTGCCCACACAGCAGATTACAAATTCTGCACATTGGTCCCCACAGAACCAAATATTCTAGTAGACAAAACGGTTCTTTCAGACAAGGGAATGTAAAGTTAATTAATTATGTTGTGAGGATCGTAGAGAATTGTAAAGAAACAGCAACATTGTGCTTCAATTTGGCTTCTGTGTAAAATGTAAATCAAGACAAATGCATTTGCGACAATTGAAATTAATTTTAACAGGGATAATAAAGGGGGATGCATGAGGAGCTGAGAAATGTTATTACATCATTATGCCTTCCTGCAACTCTCATATTACATTTGTATTGATAAGGAGGGAAGAGAATGTGGGAAATAGCTTACACTTTGAAGCTTTTAATGAAATGACCTGTGTTCAAGAGAGAGAGTCCAGAGTGTGTTTTGGATTGGGACCGTTCTTCAGTATGTGTAGTATTTATGAATAAAGTATGACAATTTTTGGTGAATGGCTGGCTGACAAATAACATTTTCCTCTGATACAGCCTATATATACATATATATATATATATGAATCTTGTCTACTATCTTATTGTTTTTCTTAAATTATATTTAAGAAGTATATGGCTTCTGTTTTATAATTCTCCAAAGCTATTTTGGTCAAGGTTAGCAACACAACAGCACAAGACATAGTGCCTTTGCCTGCTAAAATCTTATATTAAAATGTACATTTCTCATTTTTGTGTGTTTCAAAGTTTAAGAGTTTTGCATGATTTCCTTGAGGAGTACATAACTGTGTTTTACTCTTGAGTGAGAATTTTATTGCTTTAACGTGTGTGAATATCTGTGATTTAACATATTGCATGAGGTGTGGAAATTTGTGAGTAAATAGCACAGAAAGAGGGTGTAGAGTGAGTGAGTTTAAAGACTATTACTTGTTTGTTGGACCAGTTCTGGGTGAATGTTGAATTAATCATATAAATAAGATGAAATAGGATGTCATTGAATGAGCTTGCTCATTTACGTGATAAATCTTTGTAGAATCTCATGTGTTAAAAGGTAGTGTCTCTTTAAGAAGTTGCAGCTGTATTGGCATTGAGTCTGGGACAAAGTTATTATCTTTTTCTTTGCTCTTTGAAAATGTATTGGTTATCTATGTAGAAGTTAACTGTGTATTCTCTGTCTTCTCGACTTTTATTAAACGGGATGTGGCTCAGCAAAGAGATGTCATTTTCTTCACCGCATAACCTGGCATTAGGATTGGTGACCTTGTTGGTATTTTAATTATGATTTCTTCCTATTTCTTATCTTTTGAATTGAATTCAAGAGAGATCTGAATTACGCACTGGCCATGCGAAATTCAGATTAAGGTGTTAGATGAGAATTGGGAATAATTTTTTTATTGTTTTTTTCTTTATAGTGACCTATTTTTAAAGGGTCTGCCTTGTAAGTAGTTTAAATAGTTTAAGTAAAGCCTTGACTGAGACTGGACAGGACCTTAGAGTGAATTAATAACATATGCACAGCAATTGACCAGAACCTTGTTAGTCTCACAGAAACCACTGAACCAGAGAAACACAGAAACCACTATTAGCTGACCATAACGGCGAATCCTTACATCCAGGAGATCACAAACTGATAAGAAATTGGGATCGGAGGAAATTGGGAGAACGGTGGAAGGAGCCCTTCCCAGTACAACTGACTACACCTACCTACACTGAAGGTCGAAAATAATCCTCGTTGGATACACCTAACTTATTGCAAAACAATTGGAAACTGGAAAAATTAAGTATGAACTTGGATGTCCTCCTGCAAGACTGGAGGTAAAAGGAATCCATACACACAAATAAAAAAGGCCAGTATTTATAGTATCTTGTAAAACCAGCCTTGAACATAAGCGAACGCACTACACTGAATTATGTAACACCTAACACCGCCGCTGGACCCGACCTACCCAACATGGCTGCCGGACCCGACCTACCCAACATGGCCGCCGGGACCCAACATGGCCGCCGGACCGGGGCTCCCCCAACATGGCCGCCGCAACGCACCCGACTCATCTCGCCGCCGACCCGCGGACCTTCCGCCCACCGGGACCACGAACGCATCGTCCGCGGACCCCGACTCAACCAAAGACTCAACCACCACTGGACTCCGACCATCGGGTCCGTTGACCCGCGCCACTGGACTCCGACCATCGGGTCCGGTGACCCGCGCCACTCCACCCCCCCTCCAGCAACCCACAGCCGTCGCCTTACCTGGAGCCTGGACTCTGCACTGGGCCTGGAACCTCCACGCTGCTTACTCCCACTGGGTCCTTTTATTTATACTGTTCCATCAGGGACTGGATTGTTTTTAGTGTTATTATGTGTGAAGTGTTTTAAATTTCATGTGCGATGCTCCGCTATTCACTGGGAAACGTCTTTTCATTTTGCACTGTAACAACTGTTGCTTGCAAGATGACAATAAAGGTTGATTGATTGATTGATTGATTGATAGATTGATTGATAGCCCAGCCTTGCTAACCTCAGTGGCTGCTCCACTGACCCCCCCCCCCCCCATGTCACCCCCCTCTCTCTTCCTCACCCACATTACAGCCCTCTCTCCCACCCACCCCCTGACCACCCACCACTCCTCCAACCACCCCCAACCCCCCCCCCCCCCCCCCCCCCCCCCCCCACATCGCCCCGTCCCCAGTCCACCCACCTGCCTTCCACTGGCCCCAACTCCCACCCCTGCCGCATGTTCACCATCCCCCCCCCCCGACCTCCCCCTCTCCCACACCCAACGGTCTGTCCTCAGCAGAGGTCTTACCTTTGTCCCCCTCCGTCCCCATCTCAATGAGTTCCGCGCCCACCATGACTTGGAGCGCTTCTACCGTCGTCTCCGCCTCACAGCGCACTTCCATGGGAAGGAGTCCTCGCCCCCCAATGATGACCCTTTTTCCCGTCTCCAACGCACCCCCTCCTCGTGGAACCCCTCTCGTAAAGTCCCGGCTCTGGAACTCTTTATCCAGAACTGCCGCTGCGACGTCAACCGCCTCGTCAACTTCTCCACTCCCCTGTCTCACTCTAATCTTTCCCCCTCTGAACGCACTGCCACTGAATCACTCCGCAAAAACCTAGATTAGGTTATCAAACCAGCCGACAAGGGAGGTGCCGTGGTAGTCTGGTGCGTCGATCTCTACAAAGCTGAGGCCACGCGCCAACTCTCGGACACCTCCTCCTACTTACCCTTGGACCATGACCCCACTGATGAGCACCAGGCCACCATTTCTAGCACCATCACCGACTTCATCAATTCCCACGCCCTGCCCGACCAAGCTTCCAACCTCATCGTTCCCCAGCCCCGCACGGCCCGTTTTTACCTTCTCCCCAAAATCCACAAACCCGGCTCTCCCGGCAGACCCATTGTCTCTGCGTGTTCGTGCCCCACCGAACTCATCTCCACATACCTTGACTCCATCCTATCCCCCTTGGTCAAATCCCTTCCCACCTATGTTCTAGACACCTCAGACACTCTCCGCCGCCTCCACGCATTCCACTCTCTAGGCCCTCACACCCTCATCTTCACCATGGATGTCAAGTCACTCTACACCTCCATCCCCCACCAGGATGGCCTCAAAGCCCTCCGGTTCTTCCTCGACCAGAGGAGCAACCTATACCCAGCCACTGACACTCTCCTCCGCCTAGCGGAGTTGATCCTCACCCTCAACAACTTCACATTTGACTCCTCCCATTTCCTCCAAACACAAGGCGTAGCTATGGGCACATGCATGGGCCCCAGCTACGCCTGCCTCTTTGTCGGGTACGTTGAACAATCCTTGTTCAATACGTACCAGGGCCCCATCCCCGACCTCTATCTCCGTTACATTGACGACTGCTTTGGGGCCACCTCCTGCACCTACACACAACTGACTGACTTCATCCACTTCACCACCAACTTCCACCCGGCACTCCAATACACCTGGACCATTTCCGACACTTCCCTACCATTCCTTGACCTCACCATCTCCAGGGGACAGACTCCTGACCGACATACATTACAAACCCACTGACTCACATGGCTATCTGGACTACACGTCTTCCCAACCTGCCCCCTGTAAAGACTCCATCCCCTACTCCCAATTCCTCCGCCTACGCCGCATCTGTTCCCAGGATGAGACATTCTATACCAGGGCATCGGAAATGTCTTCGTTCTTCAGGGAACATGGGATTCCCCTGCGCCACCATAGATGAAGCTCACACCAGGGTCTCATCCATACCCCGTAACACTGCTCTCTCTCCCCATCCCCGCACTCGCAACAAGGGCAGAGTCCCTCTGGTCCTCACCTTTCACCCCACCAGCCGGCAAATACAACACATAATCCTCCGCCATTTCCGCCACCTCCAACGTGACCCCACCACTCGCCACATCTTCTCATCTCCCCCCATGTCTGCCTTCCGCAAAGACTGCTCCCTCCGCAACTCCCTTGTCAATTCTTCCCTTCCCTCCCGCACCACCCCCTCCCTTCCCCAGGCACTTTCCGTTGCAACCGCAAGAAATGCAACACCTGTCCCTTCACCTCCCCCCTCGACTCCATTCAAGGACCCAAGCAGTCGTTCCAGGTGCGACAAAGGTTCACCTGCATCTCCTCCAACCTCATCTACTGCAACCGCTGCTCTAGATGTCAGCTGATTTACATCGGGGAGACTAAGCGTAGGTTGGGCGATCGTTTCGCCGAACACCTCCGCTCAGTCCGCAATAACCAACCTGACCTCCCGGTGGCTCAGCACTTCAACTCCCCCTCCCATTCATAATCCGACATCTCTGTCCTGGGTCTCCTCCATGGCCAGAGTGAGCAACAGCAGAAATTGGAGGAACAGCACCTCATATTCCGCCTGGGGACCTTGCGTCCGGATGGCTTTAATATTGAATTCTCCCAATTTTGCTAGCCCTTGCTGTCTCCTCCCCTTCCTTAACCCTCTAGCTGTCTCCTCCCACCCTCCCATCCGCCCGCCCTCGGGCTCCTCCTCCTCCCCTTTTCCTTCCTTCTCCCCACCCCCCATCAGTCTGAAGAAGGGTTTCGGCCTGAAACGTCGCCTATTTCCTTCGCTCCATAGATGCTGCTGCACCCGCTGAGTTTCTCCAGCAATTTTGTGTACCACTGAATTATATATATGCCTCCCATATCCCAGATATTTGGAACGAGTCTCCCCCTGGTTGAATAAACTTGAACGGGGGGGCGCTAGTGTACAGCGGATGGAGTAAGACGTGTTTTCAAGAGCTCTCCTCCGTTCAGTTTAAATTGTTTAAAAATTACCGTCTTTCAGCCAAGGTCGCTCTCAGAACTTTTCACAGTCTGTTTATTCAACTCGGCGTGGTGCAGACCTGCATTAAAAAAAACCCTGCAAATGCCAGACACACGCAAGGGAAGAGCTAAACAAAAACCGCTAGCAACCTTGGATAACAAAGGTGAAGATAGTGATTCTAATGGAGAAGCAAGCGGCCACTCCACACCAACAGGTGCAATGCTGAGTGAGATGTCAGATGCGATTTTAAAGGCCATCGACGACCACTTTGATCAATTTGAAATGAAGTTTACATCTCTTCAGTCCTCACAAAATGCCTTGACGGTCCGAATGGATTCCATGGATGAGATAGCTGGAGAGCATGACACCCGCCTGACGCTAATGGAGAAAAACATAAGCAAAATACAAAGGGAAAACACCCTCCTGCAAGCAAAAATCAACGACCTAGAGGGTTGCTCACGCCGAAATAACATTAAAATCGTGGGTATTCCAGAAGGAGAAGAGAAAGGGAAACCAACAGAGTTTAACAGCGCCCTCATCCCAAAACTGCTGGGTGAGGCACACTTCCAAAAACCACTTCTCATTGATCGTGCACACCGCACCCAACAGCCGAAGCCCACGGAGGGAGCCAGGCCTTGCACACTCATCGCCAGGGTCCATTTTTTTCACGAGAAAGATATGATAATAAGACTTGGTAGACAACAGACTCTGGTGTACAATGGACGGTGAGTCTTTATCTTTCCGGATTACACAGCTGAGGTAATGGAGCAGCGACGTGGGTTCCATGATGTCATGCAGACCCTGCGGGAGATGGAGGTGAAATACAGCCTGCGCTTCCCAGCCAAACTCCAGCTTCAACACAACAGACAACTGAAGGTTTTCACTTCACCTGGAGAAGCAAATAAATTTGTGGAAGGGCACCTGAGAAGCAACGCTGGAAATGAACAGACAGGATGACCCTGTTGGACAGAGGAAATATTCGCTGAGAGCATTAAAGAACAGTTTGCTTCAACACACCTAGAGACGGTATAATTTGACATTTTCAACATTATTTGAATGAGCGGAGGAGGCCCTTGGCTTGCCTTAGCTGGTTTATTTGTTCATAGACTGGTTAGGTAGTGGGCCTGGGGGGCAATTTTACTTGCCATACGTCCGGCGGCCCTCGCTAAACAATGAGGGGGAAGGTAACGCTTTGTTTGGGGAAGTGTTTTTTGGGGAGGGGGTCAGGGTTCGTTAATGTTCAATGTTTTCCAGAGCTGCCAGACCTTTTATTTTTTATATTGTTTCATTTCACCATGGTGTGACTTTTTGTTTTCCTTAGCTGAATATGTCAGGACTTAACAATGTAAAGCAGGACGATATGAGTAAGATAACGTTGGTCTCATGGAATATACGTGGCCTTGGGCATCCAATTAAGCGGGGTAAAGTGTTTGCACATTTGAAATCTTTATCTTCAGACATAATATTTCTCCAAGAGACCCATATCAAAGCTACAGAGCAGAGGCGATTAAGAGCTAATTGGATCTCTCAAGTTTATCAGTCACCGTTTACATCCAAGGCTAGAGGTGTAGCTATTCTTTTTCATAAGAATATCCCATTTCAACTTGTTTCAATGGTTACAGACCCAAATGGCAGATATATTATAATTACTGGAAATATTAATTCACTCCCTATCACACTACTGAATATATACGGTCCAAACATTGATGATCCAAATTATTTCCGCAAAATGTTTGATTTAATTCCAGACCTCAACACCACCAATTTGATAATGGGCGGAGATTTCAATTGTTACCTTGACCCACATCTTGACAGGCTCTCCACCCGCAACCCACCTGCAATTACATCTGTTCAAACATTAAACAACCTGATTAAGTCTAGAAACATTGTTGATATCTGGAGGATACAACATCCAACGGACAAAGACTACTCATTTTTTTCTCATGTCCACAAATCATACACAAGAATTGATTATTTTCTGGTGGATGCAAAATTAATATCTAGCATTGAACATACCAAATATCATAATATATTGATATCAGACCACAGTCCAGTATCTCTAGACCTGAAGCTTGCTCTGCCTAAACAAAGCTATTGTTGGCGCTTTGACCCGTATTTGCTCACAGACCAAGTGTTTATTGACTTTTTGACAGAAAGACTTACAGAGTTCCTTGAGACCAACGATACAGGGGATGTATCAGATTCTATACTCTGGGAGACCCTTAAGGTTGTAATGAGAGGTCATATAATATCATTTGAAGTCTCCAAAAAAAGGGAACAGCGTCATCAATTGGTAGAAATTGAAAATGCACTTCTAAATCTTGAACAGACTTACAGGAACTCTCTCTTACAAGAGGATTACAACAAAATCTTGAATTTAAAATACGAATATAATCGTATTCTCAGTGATAATGTTGGCAAGCTTCTACTGAAGCTCAGACAGAGACACTTTGAGTTGGGCGATAAACCAGAGAGGCTACTGGCCAGACAATTAAAAGGGGAACAGGCAAGTCGTGCGATCCATAAAATCAAATCCAAAACGGGTGATTTGCTTACCAATCCCAAAGAAATAAACAACCGCTTCAAAGTATTTTATTCAGAATTATATACTGCTAAAACGCGGGCCACTAATGTAGATTTTGCAGGATTCTTTGACTCCCTCAGTTTGCCAAAACTAGATGAATCAGCCAGGCTAGAACTGGATTCAAATTTCTTAGAAAGCGAGCTAGTTGAGGCTATTAAATCTTTTCCCTCCGGTAAAGCGGCTGGACCGGATGGATTTGGTTGCAAATTCTATAAGGCATTTCATAAGTCGCTTGTCCCACTCCTAATTAGGATGATCAATGACTCGATTAAGAATAACAGGTTTCCGAAGTCCCTGTACGAGTCAAATATATGTGTCCTGTTAAAAAAAGACAAGGATAAAACGGAACCTGGTAGCTACAGGCCTATTGCTCTCCTCAACTTTGATCAAAAGGCTATCACAAAAATATTAGCTAATAGACTGGGTGTTGGCAGAGGTGCATTGTGCAGCGATTCTTGCAGCCTACCCAGTGCTAGACCAGCACCTCTCTTTGGCTGTTATCATTGTCAGTTACTATTGGCTGCTATCATTGTCAGTCATTCACCACCTGCACCAAGATTGTCTGAGTAACAATACAACATTAAGATTAACTTCTTTACAATTGAGAGCATATTTTTCATATATGTCAACTTGCTCTCGCATTGTTATCTTAACTCAAAATAAAACATCCTAAGGTTTTCTACCTTGCATCATGTAGACTTTTACATACATGGTTACTCTCCAAACATAAACTTTGCAAACTCCATCAACTTAAATTTTGTTGCAGGTTTTGTCATCACATCTGCTACCATCTGGTCTGTTGGGCAATACTCCAAACTTATTTTGCCATGATTCACAGTGGACCTCACAAAGTGATATTTTATGTCCACATGCTTACACCTCTGTCTACTTACAGGATTCTTTGCTAACGCAATTGTACCCTGGTTATCCTCATAAACCTTGGGTGTTGGGTACTGATGTCCATCAATACCTTCTAGTAGGTGTACTAGGTACATACACTCTTGTAGTGTTGCGGCTAACGCCATATACTCAGCCTCACAAGTTGACAGTGCAACGGTGGGCTGCTTTTTGGTTTTCCATGAAATCAAAGGACCATTTTTGTTTAGGCTTACACAATAACCGGTTGTACTCCGTCTGTCGGTTACATCAGCCGCCCAATCTGCATCACTGTACGCTTGTAACGCCAGTTTCTCGTCGTTACATTTCCTGTAACACAACTCTTTCTCAATTGTGCCTCTCAGATATCTCAGTACATGTTTTACAGTAGCCCATTGCTCTTCCGTCGGCTCAGTAAAGTACTGTGACAGTTTACTTACTACAAAACTGAGATTGGGTCTCGTGCAAGTAGTCAGATAAATTAGGCTACCTACTACCTCTCTGTATTTTCTGACATCAGTCATCATTTCTGCATCATCAGTGTAGTTTAATTTTTGTTCACAAGGTTTTGCCCTCGGTTTACAATCTTGCATATCAAACCTTTCAAGTATTTTCTCCACATATTTCTTCTGTGACATTCTCACACAGTTATCACACTGGTCAAAATTAATGTCAAGAAAATGTTTCAGTTTGCCCATGTCTTTCATCTTGAATTTGGCAGTGAGCATCTCCTTCACAGCTTTCAGTGACTTTTCGTCACTGGCAGCAATAATTAAGTCATCGACCCATATTATCATGATCACTTTCTCATTTTCTGTTTCCCTTGTGTAAACACAATGATCAGCTGGGTTTTGCACAAAGTCGTTTTCAGTCAGATACTCATGTAGCATTTTGTTCCAATTTCTACCCGACTGTTTTAACCCATAAAGTGACTTTTTTAGCTTATACACCAACTTGTCATTTGCGCTGGATTTTACATCATAACCTCTGGCTGTTCCATGTAAATCTCGTAATCTATTGGTACATGTACGTAGGCAGTTTTGATATCCATCTGATGTAAAATCAGGTTTTCCTGTGCTGCTTTTTGCATCATCACTCTGATACTGATCAGGTTAGCAGTAGGAGAAAATGTCTCCTCATAGTATGCACCCAATATTTGACTGTATCCTTTGGCTACATACCGTGCCTTGTATTTATCAGATCCATCCTCATTGTTCTTGATTGCATATACCCATCTACCCCCCACTGCTTTCCTACCCTCAGGCAAGTTGGTTAGGGTAAATGTGTAATTTTCTCTCAGCGACTGCATTACCTCATGCATTGCGTTAACCCATTCCTTTGAGTTAGTTGAGGTTACAGCTTCCCTGAATGTTAGGGGGATGTTACACATCAATCTGTAGCAATAATCTATGTTAATCATTACATGATCATCACTTGCCTTGCCAGTTACATATTCACTTAAGTAACCTGGTTTCTTCCTCAATCTAGAAGGGTAACGTGCAGGCTCATGCTTGTTTTCACCTATCTGTGCTTGGCTATTCACCTCAGGCCTAGTTACTGGATCTTGGCCCTGAGTATGTCCTGGACTCTCATCAGTATTTTTTCTCATCCTACTGGCCCTATTCTGCACCTCAAAGTCATCGTCACCGGGGGTCATGTCAGTCTGTGTCTGCCTCTCTATAATTGTTTTGGTCACAAACTTCACCAGTCTGTGCTTCTTTACTTTCCCATTGTCAGGATAGTAAACCATGTAAGCTGGGCTATTCTTGTCGTACCCGACAAAGATTCCCTTCTCACACTTTGAGTCCAGTTTTCTCTTGTCCTGTTTATAGGCATAACACTCAGACCCAAACTTTTGCATCCTAGACAGGTTGGGCCGTTTTCTTGTCAGCATCAAGTAAGGCGTCTGCTTTGTGCTCTTGTTAAAGCATCTGTTCCTCACTACAGCTGCTGTCTGCACTGCATAGATCCAAAACTGTTTAGGTAACTCACTCTCTATTAGCATACACCTGGCCATGTCAAACAGGGTGTGCCAATTTCGCTCAGCAGTACCATTCTGGTGTGGTGAATATGGTGCTGAGGTCTCATGTCTAATGCAATTTCTGCTGAGTAGTGCCTGGTAATTCTTTCCCATGAATTCAGTACCATTGTCAGACCTCATACATTTAATCTTCCCGTATGGGGCTGTGTCAGCAAGAAACCTCTCGGTGGCTTGCACTGTGTCACTCTTATTCTTTAGAAAGTACACAAACACTGCACTGGAATAATCATCAGTGAATGATAGTGCAAACCTGTACCCCTCTCTGGACTCTGGGTCTATCGGTCCCGCTAAATCTGTGTGTACCAACTTCAAAGCCGCTTTGGCTCTTACATCAGGGTCCCTGTTCCTAGTTTGGATAAACTTTCCCTGAGTTTCCCAGAGGCCCGGGGAGCCGTTGGTGAGAGGAGGTCTTACCTGGAGCTGTGAGTATAAAAACAGCGCGGGGCTTGCTTCTACAGAGGCCCGGGGAGCCGTTGGCGAGGGGAGGTCTTACCTGGAGCTGTGAGTTTAAAAACAGCGCGGGGCTTGCTTCTACAGAGGCCCGGGGAGCCGTTGGTGAGAGGAGGATTTACCTGGAGCTGTGAGTATAAAAACAGCGCGGGGCTTGCTTCTACAGAGGCCCGGGGAGCCGTTGGTGAGAGGAGGAGTTGCCTGGAGCTGTGAGTATAAAAACAGCGCGGGGCTTGCTTCTACAGAGGCCCGGGGAGCCGTTGGTGAGAGGAGGATTTACCTGGAGCTGTGAGTTACCCAAATCTGCAACGTTCCATCTCAATTCCAGAGAAGGATTCTGATTCTGGTGGAAGCCTCTGATTGGTGGAAGAGGACCAGCGGAAGCAGCTAATTGGCTTGTATTGTATTTGTAATGTAATTGTAAGGCTTTATTGTATTTGGATAAGGGGGAGAATGAAGGCCAGGGCAGTTTACTGTTCTGGATGTCAGATGTGGGAGGTCATGGAGTCGGAGTGCCCTCCAGACGTCCACATCTGCGCAAGGTGCGTCGAGATGGAGCTCCTAAGGGACCGTGTCAGGAACCTGGAACAGCAACTCGATGACCTCTGTCTGCTCAGGGAGAGCGAGGAGGTCATAGAAAGGAGTTACAGGGAGGTGGTCACTCCAAGACCACGGGAGACAGAAAACTGGGTCACAGTTAGGAAGGGCAACGGGCAGAGGCAGGGACTGGTGAGTACCCCGGTGGCTGTACACCTTAGAAATAAGTACTCATGCTTGAGTAAGGGTGGGGGGGACAGCCTACCTGGGGGCAGCGACAGCGGCCGGGCCTCTGGCACAAAGACCGGTCCGGTTGCTCAGAAGGGTAAGGAAAAGAAGGGGAGGGCAATTGTAATAGGGGACTCTATAGTCAGGGGGTCAGATAGGCGATTCTGTGGACGCAGACAGGAGTCCCGGATGGTAGTTTGCCTCCCTGGTGCCAGGGTCAGGGATGTGTCTGAACGTGTCCAAGAAATCCTGAAATGGGAGGGAGAGGAGCCTGAGGTTGTGGTGCATATAGGTACCAACGACATAGGTAAAAAAAGAGAAGAGGTCCTGAAAGAAGAATTTAGGGAGTTAGGTAGAGAGTTAAGGAGAAGGACTGGAAAGGTAACAATCTCAGGATTACTGCCTGTGCCACGCGACAGTGAGAGTAGGAATGGAGTGAGGTGGAGGATAAATGCGTGGATGAGGGACTGGTGCAGTGGGTATGGATTCAAGTTTCTGGATCATTGGGACCTCTTTTGGGGAAGGTGCGACCTGTACAGAAAGGACGGGTTGCACTTGAACTCAAGGGGGACCAATATCCTGGCGGGGAGATTTGCAAAGGCTACTGGGGAGACTTTAAACTAGTATGGTTGGGGGGAGGGACTCAAATTGGGAAAGCTAGCAGTCAGTGTGTGAAGCAGGGGGCAGAGAATGGTAGCACTCTGACCCAAAATGTAGGGGAGAGAGAAGAAAAAGAAAATAATCAGAGAATAAGAGAGGGTGGGTTTCTTAAATGTGTATATTTTAATGCTAGGAGCATTGTAAGAAAAGTGGATGAACTTAGAGCCTGGATTGACACCTGGAAGTATGATGTTGTGGCGATCAGTGAAACATGGTTGCAGGAGGGCTGTGATTGGAAACTAAATATTCCAGGATTTCGTTGCTTCAGGTGTGATAGAATTGGAGGGGCAAGAGGTGGAGGTGTTGCATTGCTTATCAGGGAAGATATTACAGCAGTGCTTTGGCAGGATAGATTAGAGGGCTCGTCTAGGGAGGCTATTTGGGTGGAACTGAGAAATGGGAAAGGGGTAGCAACACTTATAGGGGTGTATTATAGACCGCCAAATGGGGAAACGAGAATTGGAAGAGCAAATATGTAAGGAGATTGCAGATATTAGTAGTAAGCACAAGGTAGTGATTGTGGGAGATTTCAATTTTCCACACATAGACTGGGAAACACATTCTGTAAATGGGCTGGATGGGTTGGAGTTTGTAAAATGTGTGCAGGATAGTTTTTTGCAACAATACATAGAAGTACCTACTAGAGAAGGGGCGGTACTGGACCTCCTGTTAGGAAATGTGATGGGTCAGGTGGCAGAGGTATGCGTTGGGGAACAGTTCGGGTCCAGTGATCACAATACCATTAGTTTCAATATAATTATGGAGAGGGACAAAACTGGACTTAGGGTTGAGATTTTTGATTGGAGAAAGGCTAACTTTGAGGAGATGCAAAAGGATTTAAAAGGAGTAAATTGGGACAGTTTGTTTTATGGGAAAGATGTGGAAGAGAAATGGAGTACATTTAAAGGTGAAATTTTAAGAGTACAGAATCTTTATGTCCCTGTTCGGTTGAAAGGAAATCGTAAAAATTGTAAAGAGCCATGGTTTTCAAGGGAAATTGGACACTTGGTTCGGAAAAAGAGGGAGATCTACAATAATTATAGGCAGCATGGAGTAAATGAGGTGCTTGAGGAGTATAAAGAATGTAAAAAGAATCTTAAGAAAGAAATTAGAAAAGCTAAAAGAAGATATGAGGTTGCTTTGGCAAGTAAGGTAAAAGTAAATCCGAAGGGTTTCTACCGCTATATTAATAGCAAAAGGATAACGAGGGATAAAATTGGTCCATTAGAGAGTCAGAGTGGACAACTATCTGCAGAGCCAAAAGAGATGGGGGAGATATTGAACAGTTTATTTTCTTCGGTATTCACCAAGGAGAAGGATATTGAATTATGTGAGGTAAGGGAAACAAGTAGAGTAGCTATGGAAACTATGAGGATCAAAGAAGAGGAAGTACTGACACTTTTGAGAAATATAAAAGTGGATAAGTCTCCAGGTCCGGACAGGATATTCCCTAGGACATTGAGGGAAGTTAGTGTAGAAATAGCAGGGGCTATGGCAGAAATATTTCAAATGTCATTAGAAACGGGAATAGTGCCGGAGGATTGGCGTACTGCGCATGTTGTTCCATTGTTTTAAAAGGGGTCTAAGAGTAAACCTAGCAATTATAGACCTGTTAGTTTGACGTCAGTGGTGGGCAAATTAATGGAAAGAATACTTAGAGATAATATATATAAGCATCTGGATAAACAGGGTCTGATTAGGAACAGTCAACATGGATTTGTGCCCGGAAGGTCTTGTTTAACTAATCTTCTTGAATTTTTTGAAGATGTTACACGGGAAATTGATGAGGGTAACGCAGTGGATGTTGTGTATATGGACTTCAGTAAGGCCTTTGACAAGGTTCCTCATGGAAGGTTGGTTAAGAAGGTTCAATAGTTGGGTATTAATGGTGGAGTAGCAAGATGGATTCAACAGTGGCTGAATGGGAGATGCCAGAGAGTAATGGTGGATGGTTGTTTGTCAGGTTGGAGGCCAGTGACGAGTGGGGTGCCACAGGGATCTGTGTTGGGTCCACTGTTGTTTGTCATGTACA
This sequence comes from Leucoraja erinaceus, assembly GCF_028641065.1. Classification (NCBI taxonomy): domain Eukaryota; kingdom Metazoa; phylum Chordata; class Chondrichthyes; order Rajiformes; family Rajidae; genus Leucoraja; species Leucoraja erinaceus. The sequence continues at coordinate 38,979,196 of NC_073389.1, forward strand.
TCAATGATCTGGATGATGGTGTGGTAAATTGGATTAGTAAGTATGCAGATGATACTAAGATAGGTGGGGTTGCGGGTAATGAAGTAGAGTTTCAAAGTCTACAGAGAGATTTATGCCAGTTGGAAGAGTGGGCTGAAAGATGGCAGATGGAGTTTAATGCTGATAAGTGTGAGGTGCTACATCTTGGCAGGACAAATCAAAATAGGACGTACATGGTAAATGGTAGGGAATTGAAGAATGTAGGTGAACAGAGGGATCTGGGAATAACTGTGCACAGTTCCCTGAAAGTGGAATCTCATGTAGATAGGGTGGTAAAGAAAGCTTTTGGTGTGCTGGCCTTTATAAATCAGAGCATTGAGTATAGAAGTTGGGATGTAATGTTAAAATTGTACAAGGCATTGGTGAGGCCAATTCTGGAGTATGGTGTACAATTTTGGTCGCCTAATTATAGGAAGGATGTCAACAAAATAGAGAGAGTACAGGGGAGATTTACTAGAATGTTGCCTGGGTTTCAGCAACTAAGTTACAGAGAAAGGTTGAACAAGTTAGGGCTTTATTCTTTGGAGCGCAGAAGGTTAAGGGGGGACTTGATAGAGGTTTTTAAAATGATGAGAGGGATAGACAGAGTTGACGTGGAAAAGCTTTTCCCACTGAGAGTAGGGAAGATTCAAACAAGGGGACATGACATGAGAATTAAGGGACTGAAGTTTAGGGGTAACATGAGGGGGAACTTCTTTACTCAGAGAGTGGTAGCTGTGTGGAATGAGCTTCCAGTGAAGGTGATGGAGGCAGGTTCGTTTTTATCATTTAAAAATAAATTGGATAGTTATATGGATGGGAAGGGAATGGAGGGTTATGGTCTGAGCGCAGGTATATGGGACTAGGGGAGAATACGTATTCGGCACGGACTAGAAGGGTCGAGATGGCCTGTTTCCGTGCTGTAATTGTTATATGTTATATGGTTATACACACTTCACAGTGTAGAGCAGGTCCGTCTGTTTTGCCCTTAATTGCCATACCTTCAACAACATTCTGTAATTTTTGAATATCTTCATAATTACAGTGCCCTAGAATCTCATGCCATGTCTGCATATCATAACTGATCTTACATTGGTCATCACATTCAACGTTTACCGTGTGCAAGTAGTACAGTCTGTTGTACTCATGAATGTGGAATTTTGTACCGTCCTTGTGTTGTAGGACGTCTTCCCCGTTCCTCACAGATTACGTTTGCGAGTCTCCGCTGGAAGTAGCTCTTTTCAGAGAAGATGTCCTGCGGGTATGAGGAGATGCTTTCAATGCCTGCCTCAGTGTTGTGTTGTGGCGGCGCCCTTGGCTGTGCGGACCAAGCAAACCTCCAATGCGTCTCCTCTGCGCTCCGTGACTCCATCACACCTTGTGCTGCCTGGAAGCCAAAATCCACGCACTGTGTCTCGGACTGGAACATATGATGTCGAACTTCTTGAACCTTGCTGGGTATCAGTGATGATATGCGAAGTTCTGCCCCCTATCGAACATCAGCCCTCTTTCAACTCGACTCCACGCTCTGACTGGATCTTCGCGTCCCTTTCAGGGTCACTCACCAGGAATGCATATTCCTTGTTGTTAGTCTCTCCCGGAAACTTGTGTCGCGTCGTCCCGCCGCTGTTTCCGTCTGCAGGTTGCGTCCCGATGTGTGGTGCTTTTACAGTGACTACACCACCCCGCTTGCGTTGACATGCCCTGGCTTTATGTCCTTTTAGGCCACCCTGAAGGACACAATGTCCGCTCTCTACCGCAACTTGTACTTGTCGTGTCGGGTCTCAACGGCGGTGCACACGTGCCTTCATGACATTGTCGTCGGATGCTGACACTGCACGCATCTTTTCCGTATCTTCATAGCTCCGTAGTTTAGTTTTAAATTCATCAAAAGGCATTGCCTGCTCAACTTTGGCAACCTGGGATAGCAAATGGTTTGAAAGATTCAGGCAGTCCCCAGTCTGTGAGGTTGCAATTAACAGTCCGTCACTCACCCTACCTCACCAGCGTTTCCCAATGCTGTGATGGCTGTCTCTGCCCTTATAACATATTCAGTTACACCTCTCGCTGCTCAACTTTTGAAGTGACTAACACCATCTGTATACAGACTTATTACACGTGGCTTTCCCTACCCGCATAATAATCTCTCTAAAGGGAGGAGCGCTTTCCGCCCCATCGTCTGCTGCTTCTCGACATTACCAGCGACAAACTCTTGTCATCCAGAAACTGGATTAGCTCAGCATATGCCTCTGCATTTTTGGGCCTCACACTCCCATCTTCATTAACGGGACGGAGGCTCTTCCAAGATAGTATCCTTTAGTCAACTTGTAACTGACCTCTCTTGGCCCAAAAATTTCTAGTCTCCAAGAGCTCATCAGTTCTTTTCATCTCCGTCAAAAGACTAGCCGAGACCAGCGGCTACTCAGATCTCTGGTGCGCTCCGTCTACTCATGGTGCTAGAGAGCAAGTCCTTACCACCGGACACGCGGTATGGTCGGCGACGCTCTTTCTCTCGGTGGTAAATCCCTGGCAGAGGTCTCTGGTGTACCTCTGGGTAACTCTAGGTAAAGCTGGATAAAGCTGGGCCCATAACCTGTTGGCAGAGGTGCATTGTGCAGCGATTCTTGCAGCCTACCCAGTGCTAGACCGAAGATAATTCAGAGCAGTAAAAAACACAGTGGGGCATCCATCTTGTTCAAACTGGAAGAGAAACTTTATTTACACACATGCTCACACATCAATTACAGTACCTCTCATTGGCTGTCAATAACAGCACCTCTCTTTGGCTGTTATCATTGTCAGTTACTATTGGCTGCTATCATTGTCAGTCATTCACCACCTGCACCAAGATTGTCTGAGTAACAATACAACATTAAGATTAACTTCTTTACAATTGAGAGCATATTTTTCATATATGTCAACACTGGGGAAGCATGTTTCATTAATTATACACCCTGATCAGACAGGGTTTATTCCAGGTAGATTTTCGTTTTGTAATGTGCGTCGACTCCTGAATAATTTATATAGCTCCACCAAGAGGCGGGATTCTAGAGCGGCCATCTTATCCTTGGACGCCGAAAAAGCGTTCGATCAGATAGAGTGGCCCTATATGTTTGAGGCACTTAAAAGATTTGGGTTTGGGGATTCCTTTATTGCGTGGGTCAAAATGGTGTATCTTTGTCCGACATCATCCATCCTCACTAATAATGATCAATCTGGACCTTTTGACTTACAACGTCAAATCAGACAGGGAGAATCCTCTGAACCCCACAAAAATCTTTGATATTGCAAATGCATTGCCTCGCAATAAAATATGCAAGTCACCTAAACATCAGGGAAATAAAGGTGGGGAATGTTGAAAGTCGTCTGTGGGGCTTTATGCCGATGACACATGCTAACGGTGACTCCATCCAGGGGACGCCTCTGTTCTTCCCTTGTTCAGATTTTCGGAAATCCCCATTGGCGGAGAGAGACTTTCTGGATCATATCGGTCAACTGGGCGGACTTGTGAGTGGTCATGCCTTTATCAGGTAATATGGCGAAGATTTTCTTGAGGCTCTACCATTTAAGATAGTAACCCGACCATTTTACATATCTAGGACCGCAAAATACCCCTAAAATCCAAACCTTATATTCAAAAAACTGCCCCCGCAATGTCAATTACCCTGCGAGTCGGGTCGGTTCCGGTTACTACAAAATCAACTCAACACTGCTTGTGAGCCATTTAAAAAGAAATGATTTTCAAGATGGTGTCTCTTCCTAGATTCATATATTTATTCCAAAATCTTCCAATTTTTCTTACTTCATCATTTTTTTAAAAATTGGACTCCATTATCCTTCCATTCATTTGGGGCTACAAAGCCCACCGTATATCAAAGGCACATCTTCAAAAGCCAAAAAATGAGGGAGGCATGGGCCTTCCTATATTTAGGCACTACTATTGGGCAGCCAATGCTAGAGCTCTGATTTACTGGCAATGGGGATTCCCAGATGAACCTTTGGATAATAATAATAATACCCCTTTGTGGCTAAACATTGAAAACACAGCAGTGAAAAATTCCTCCCTCTGTACTTTGCTTTTTTCCAAAACAGAATCCCCACATAAGTTGGTTGGTGAGAACTTCATTTTAAGAAATTCTATTCGAATTTTAAATCAGATAAGAAGTTTCAGTACATTGTCAAATGTCTCTATTTACACCCCCCATATGTCACAACCACTCCTTTTTGCCATCACAGACGGATGGGGTGTTTGCTGTCTGGAGGGACAAGGGCCTTGCGACCCTCAGAGATCTATATATTGACAAAAAGTTTGCTTCGTTTAATCAGCTGAAATCAAAATTTAACCTTTCCAACTCTCATTTTTTTCGCTATCTCCAAATTAGGCACTACGTTAAAGATCAAATTGCAAATTTTCAAACCATGCCTGACAGTTGCCCACTCTATGAGCTCCTGCAGCTTCCTCCAGACTCCAAACATCTAATATCTCGCTTTGTGAGTCTATTCACCACCTCTGTATCCACTACCCATCTGAAAGAAGCCTGGTCTACTGAGCTGAATTTCGAGGTGTCTGACGACACTTGGAATGAAGGTCTGACCAGAATCCAAACTTGTTCGATCAATGTCAGGTATAAACTGATTCAGTTTAAAGTCATCCACAGACTCCATTACTCAAAGACTAAATTACATCGAATCTACCCTGCTATTTCTCCATTATGTGACAGATGCAAAAGTGCAGATGGTTCTTTAACACATATTTTCTGGCTCTGTCCTCATATACAAATATACTGGTCTAAAATATTTAAGTGGTTTTCTGGGGTCTATGGAAAAGATATTCTCCCTGATCCAGAACTGGCACTTTTTGGATGCTCAGAGACTGCTTTGTACTTCACGTCTGAAGAACAACAAGCACTGATGCTTGGTATGGTGGCAGCCAAGAAAATGATCCTAACAGACTGGAAATCATCTACACCCCCCAAAACTAGATGAATCAGCCTAACTAAATGGCTCAATGAAATGATAATAATCATACAAATGGAAAGGATACACTTCTACAACTCCAAGGTACCAAGCAACTTTTTAAGTGTTTGGGGACCATTTATCAACCATCTCAAAGTCCAATAATTTCATAATTTCATATTATCTGCAGTGATGTAGTCCTGTGACCTTTACTTCTGCTTTTGCAATGCATGACTGTGTAGCACCATGTGGATTGTACCAATACTGTTATGTCTGGCGGCTTTGTTTTATTTATTTATTTATTTTTTTAAAAATATAATTATTTGTTTTTCCTTCCTTTTTTTTCCTGTTGTCTTTTTCAGTTTTTATTTATTTATTTATTTTTTATTTTTTTGTTGTTGTTTGTTTTGTTCTGTTTTGTTATAAAAAATTGTATAAAATAATAAAAAATATTAAAACAGAATAAACTTGAACAATTAACAGTTTTTTGTTCTTTGGGGTCCTGGGATTCGGAATAAAACCAAAGGGACCGATTTGAAATGAGAGACACTTAGTCTAACTGCTCCACCTCCAGCAACAGTGAAAGAAGTAGGAAAAATATTAAATGGCTGAAGGACAAACAGACAATTCATGTTTTAAAGTGGCCAATGACATAGAAGGAAAGATCACATGTGTCAGAAAGGAATGGGACTCTATGAAAAGCAACAGCTGCCTACTGAGGATCTTCCAACTATGTCTCTGGTCCAAGTACCCTACGAACTATGGACAAAGCATAAGAATCATGTGGGATGAGTGTACTCAGCCCCTGAATATGAACTGACTATAAAAAAAAGGGGAACTGCCTTGCCATGAATTAAAACAATATTGACTGGCTCTGGAGGCTGAAGAAGGGATAGCTATAGTCTTAATGATTGACATGATTGTCTTTATTGCAACATGCACTATTAGTGAAAATGCAAAGTCCGTGTAATAGACCCCGAAAGTGGGAGAACGTAATGACGTATTATTCTGTAATCCATAACATAAAGACAATAAGCAGACAATAAGAGAGTGTGGGTTTCTTAAATGTGTATATTTTAATGCTAGGAGCATTGTAAGAAAGGTGGATGAACTTAGAGCCTGGATTGACACCTGGAAGTATGATGTTGTGGCGATCAGTGAAACATGGTTGCAGGAGGGCTGTGATTGGAAACTAAATATTCCAGGATTTCGTTGCTTCAGGTGTGATAGAATTGGATGGGCAAGAGGTGGAGGTGTTGCATTGCTTATCGGGGAAGATATTACAGCAGTGCTTTGGCAGGATAGATTAGAGGGCTCGTCTAGGGAAGCTATTTGGGTGGAACTGAGAAATGGGAAAGGGGTAGCAACACTTATAGGGGTGTATTATAGACCGCCAAATGGGGAGCGAGAATTGGAAGAGCAAATATGTAAGGAGATTGCAGATATTAGTAGTAAGCACAAGGTAGTGATTGTGGGAGATTTCAATTTTCCACACATAGACTGGGAAACATTCTCTAAATGGGCTGGATGGTTTGGAGTTTGTAAAATGTGTGCAGGATAGTTTTTTGCAGCAATACATAGAAGTACCTACTAGCGAAGGGGCGGTGCTGGACCTCCTGTTAGGAAGTGAGACGGGTCAAGTGGCAGAGGTATGCGTTGGGGAACAGTTTGAGACCAGTGATCACAATACCATTAGTTTCAATATAATTATGGGGAGGGTCAGAACTGGACCTAGGGTTGAGATTTTTGATTGGAGAAAGGCTAACTTTGAGGAGATATGAAAGGATTTAAAAGGAGTAAATTGGGACAGTTTGTTTTATGGGAAAGATGTGGAAGAGAAATGGAGTACATTTAAAGGTGAAATTTTAAGAGTACAGAATCTTTATGTCCCTGTTCGGTTGAAAGGAAATAGTAAAAATTGGAAAGAGCCATGGTTTTCAAGGGAAATTGGACACTTCATTCGGAAAAAGAGGGAGATCTACAATAATTATAGGCAACATGGAGTAAATGAGGTGCTTGAGGTGTATAAAGAATGTAAAAAGAATCTTAAGAAATAAATTAGAAAAGCTAAAAGAAGATATGAGGTTGCTTTGGCAAGTAAGGTGAAAGTAAATCCAAAGGGTTTCTACAGCTATATTAATAGCAAAAGGATAACGAGGGATGAAATTGGTCCATTAGAGAGTCAGAGTGGACAGCTATCTGCAGAGCCAAAAGAGATGGGGGAGATATTGAACAAATTTCTTTTCTTCGGTATTCACCAAGGAGAAGGATATTGAATTATGTAAGGTAAGGTAAACAAGTAGAGTAGCTATGGAAACTATGAGATTCAAAGAAGAGGAAGTACTGACACTTTTGAGAAATATAAAAGTGGATAAGTCTCCAGGTCCGGACAGGATATTCACTAGGACATTGAGGGACGTTAGTGTAGAAATAGCAGGGGCTATGACAATAATATTTCAAATGTCATTAGAAACGGAAATAGTGCCGGAGGATTGGCGTACTGCGCATGTTGTTCCATTGTTTAAAAAGGGCCTAAGAGTAAACCTGGCAATTATAGACCTGTTAGTTTGACGTCAGTGGTGGGCAAATTAATGGGAAGGATACTTAGAGATAATATATATAAGCATCTGGATAAACAGGGTCTGATTAGGAACAGTCAACATGGATTTGTGCCTGGAAGGTCATGTTTGACTAATCTTCTTGAATTTTTTGAAGAGGTTACTCGGGAAATTGACGAGGGTAAAGCAGTGGATGTTGTATATATGAACTTCAGTAAGGCCTTTGACAAGGTTCCTCATGGAAGGTTGGTTAAGAAGATTCAATGATTGGGTATTAATGGTGGAGTAGCAAGATGGATTCAACGGTGGCTGAATAGGAGATGCCAGAGAATAATGGTGGATGGTTGTTTGTCAGGTTGGAGGCCAGTGACTAGTGGGGTGCCACAGGGATCTGTGTTGGGTCCACTGTTGTTTGTCATGTACATCAATGATCTGGATGGTGGTGTGGTAAATTGGATTAGTAAGTATGCAGATGATACTAAGATAGGTGGGGTTGTGGATAATGAAGTAGATTTTCAAAGTCTACAGAGAGATTTATGCCAGTTCGAAGAGTGAGCTGAAGGATGGCAGATGGAGTTTAATGCTGATAAGTATGAGGTGCTACATCTTGGCAGGACAAATCAAAATAGGACGTACATGGTAAATGGTAGGGAATTGAAGAATGCAGGTGAACAGAGGGATCTGGGAATAACTGCACAGTTCCCTGAAAGTAGATAGGGTGGTAAAGAAAGCTTTTGGTGTGCTGGCCTTTATAAATCAGAGCATTGAGTATAGAAGTTGGGATGTAATGTTAAAATTGTACAAGGCATTGGTGAGGCCAATTCTGGAGTATGGTGTACAATTTTAGGAAGGATGTCAACAAAATAGAGAGAGTACAGAGGAGATTTACTAGAATGTTGCCTGGGTTTCAGCAACTAAGTTACAGAGAAAGGTTGAACAAGTTAGGTCTTTATTCTTTGGAGCGCAGAAGGTTAAGGGGGGACTTGATGGAGGTCTTTAAAATGATGAGAGGGATAGACAGAGTTGACGTGGATAAGCTTTTCCCACTGAGAGTAGGGAAGATTCAAACAAGGGGACATGACTTTAGAATCAAGGGACTAAAGTTTATGGGTAACATGAGGGGGAACTTCTTTACTCAGTGAGTGGTGGATGTGTGGAATGAGCTTCCAGTGATGGTGGTGGAGGCAGGTTCGTTTTTATCATTTAAAAATAAATTGGATAGTTATATGGACGGGAAAGGAATGGAGGGTTATGGTCTGAGCGCAGGTATATGGGACTAGGGGAGAATACGTATTCGGCACGGACTAGAAGGGTCGAGTTGGCCTGTTTCCGTGCAGTAATTGTTATATGGTTATATGGTTATAACGACAGAAGCCAACACCTTTACATTAATTGACTATGTTCTGCCTTTTACCCCATATCCCTGCTTAAAGACCGATAGCCTATTGTTCTGTAGCTTTGTCAGCAGTGGTTGAATAACATGCCAGCCTGTTTACGTGCTGTAACAACGAAAGGCTACAATTACAGAATGTTAAGCCGTGAAATTAGCTGCTGTAAGGTAAACCAGCTTCTTTATCTGATTAGGATTTTGGGTTTGTGCCCTTACGAGCTCAAGGACAGATTCAAAACCACATTACAATCAGACACATAGTGCTTCTAGTTCATGTTATCTTGTAACATTGAACTTATGGATGTTAATCTCTTAAATAAGCTAAAAACTAATCTGCAGATCCCACAGTCATGGATAAATGGCATGAAGCAATTAAAGGGGAAATTTGTATAAGAGTTTACGGTAACAGACTGAAACGAATGAATTCTTAGAACTCTTTATTATTACTTCATTTTTTATATAAGCTCTGCATAACGATATTTGACAGCTCCATTCTCAATTCTTGATAATCTTTGTATGTAATCATGTTAACCATTTTACAACTACTGTATATTTAAAAAACTTTCTTACTATGAAATAAGTATTGATCATAAAGATCAACAAAGAGGAACCTGTATTATAATAAGAAGAGTGTTGTCCCTAGATTCCTTCCTGATTGCAAAAGAACTGGTAAAAGAAAGAACAATAACTCTCCTCACCATCCAGGGAATGGCCCAGGTGGCCTGGACTAATACCTTTTCGGCCATGAGCTATGAGTTTGCTTGAAGGGGGAATGGTAGTAACTGTTGGGTGTGCACCTACATTCCCCACAACAGCAGGGGAGGCATATCATTGGTACCAATACCCCTAAACCAGACTGAAATTATGGCCGTATACTGCTTTCATAATGGAACTTCTGCTAGCAGGTGCAGAGAGAACAAAAGGACAAATGGTGGGAAAATTGTGTATGACGACTTTAAAGGATGGTACACTCCCCCATTTGAATCAGGTTGGAAGAAAGATGAGATCAAAAGTTGGAAAATTCCCCGACTGAAACTAGCAAGCAATCCCCGCATCTCTGTAAATGGCACCTGTCATTGTAACGACAAAGGAAAAGGAGTGTATTTGGGAAACAGTTCTTCCACTCCATACTTCCCATTCTCTATTATGAGACCACCACGACCAGTTAATGAAACACACTTTGTATGTGGGTCATGGGCATACCCTGGGCTACCAGGGATCCCACCAGGAGACAACTCCAGTTTTGACATGAGGTTGCGTAAGGATGACAACTGGAGAGGATGCTACTATCTGCCTTATGTCATTCCCCACATGCGTATGGTGCAACAACTAACCGAGTTGTCCCTTCCCTTAAGAAAAAGACGGGGCATATCAGAATCAGAACGATTTTGGATGATTGCCTTCCCATTCTGGGGGACTGCTCGTGCCTCTCGAGAATTGATCAATATGGCCTTCGCCATAGAGACGTTGACAAATGCGACCGCTAATGCCTTAACAGATGTAAATAAGGCCATGATGTCTATTACAGCAGAGATGGTTGCCATCCGCACTATAGCCTTACAAAATCTCATGGCATTGGACTTTATCTTGGCAGAAAAAGGAGGCACCTGTACTATCATAAACCGTGAGTGTTGCACTTATATCCCCGATGAGACTACCAATATCACCAACCTTGCTACCCACATCTCCCGAGAAAATGACAGTGACATGCATGAGTACAATGAAGTAAATGGGAGATGTTCAAAATGAGAAAATTCAAACTAACCCTTGTTACCAATAACCCTTCCACAAGATTATGCTGTGCGCCATAAGTAGAAAAAAACAAAATGCTTTTTCTGCAGAAATATAACCTTCTTCCTCTGTCAGAAGAACCTGCCAATCTTCTTATGCTGTCAATCTTTAGGATCTGTCAATCTTAATAAGCAAGAGGCTGTGCTAAGCTTTATAGATAACGTATTGCTGAATATATTGGGGTATATATATGTATATATATGTATATTCGATCACTGCCCCTTTGTGTGGGGATGAGAACTCTGTCTAGTCTGTAATCTACATACTGTTAAGAGTTTTACCACACCCGCCTGGCGAAATAACGATTGTACTGCTTGATCACTGATTTTATTTGTGTTTTGTCTGTTTAAGAATACTGAACCATAACACCCGGTGGAGGCTATTCGGCATTTTCTCCGGCCAGCCACAGTGAAAGGGCCCCAAGAGTTTCTATCTCAGTTTTGTCCCAGCAGCGGCCCGGGTTATGCGACCTTTGTTCCAGTGTCTGGCAGGCAAACAGCGGGATCTGGTATGGGATGCGGAAACCGCGACCATGTTTGATGGGGCCAAGGAGGCACTGGCCAACGGCACTATGCTCGTTCATTCGCGGGCCACTGCCCCTACCACCCTCACCGTAGACGCTTATGACACCGCTGTAAGGGGACTCCTTGAATATTTCATTGACTGTCGCTGGCAGCCACTCGCCTTTATCAGCCGGAACATGCGCCCCCCTGAGCGGAATTACAGCGCTTTTGATCACAAGCTCTTGGCCCTCTACTTGGCTGTCCGCCTTTTCTGGTATTTCCTGGAGGGCAGATCCTTCACGGCCTTCACCTACCACAAGCCCTTCACTTTCGCTTTTGCCAAATTGTCCGATCCCTGGCCAACAACGGCATTTGGCTTTCATATCGGAGTTCACAACCTGTATCCAGCATGTGGTGGGTAAGCATAACCAGGTTGCCGACGCCCTATCTCGCCCTGCCATTAATGCCATTCTGACTTTAGCCCAGGGCATTGACTATTCTGGCCTGGCCCACTGCGCAACGGGACGGAGACGAGATGCTTCCAGATCGCACCGCTGTTTCTAGTTTGATACAGGTGGATGTCCCGCTAGGGCCCTCAGGCATTATCCTCTCCCCCTCCCCCCCCTCCCCCTCCTCCCCCCCTCCTCTCCCCCCCCTCTCTCCCCCCTCTCCCCCCCTCTCCCCCTGTCCCCCTGTAAAATTTCTGTCCTGCACATGAAGTCAAGGTATTACTCCTTTATATCGGCGAGACCAAGCACAGGCTCGTTTGGTACCTCAATTCATATGACAATCTATATTACTAAAAGTAAGATCTTGACCACTTCCTGCTTTTCTGGTTCATGATTTTGGAAAAAAAAACGCTGCCACATACGGCTGTGATTTTTGGCCATCTTACTCAGAGCCCCCCTCCGCTGTGCAGGACAAGAGGATTTTTTCCCATCGATGAAAAATAAAAGAGTTATTAATGTATAAAAAATGTTGACATTCTCTCTGCTGCCCCTGCCGGTAGGAGGGGGGATGGACTATAAAATCCGGAAGTGTTGTGCCTCACTCAGTCTCTGCAAGATGGAGGAAGCGAGAGGGTCATGTCTCTCTGATAACACTGAACTCATGTCTACTCAACTGAGTGCCTTTAATGTGGTTTGAAAATGAAAATGTGGTTGCTTTGAAATGCTGCACTGCAAATGGTTATTGGTGGTGGTAACTGCTTTGAAATGCTGCACTTGCAAATGGCTGTGGGTGGTGGTAACTGATTTGAAATGCTGCACTTGAAAATGGCTGTTGGTGGTGGTAACTGATTTGAAATACTGCACTTGCAAATGGCTGTTGGTGGTGGTAACTTGCAGCTGCGGCTCGCCTGCAGTCCGTTTATATTTTCTTTTTTTGTTTTCCTTTGACCCGTTATTACAGTTTGTTTTGGTTTATTTTATTTGTGTAAGTGTGGGGGGGGGGTGGGCGGAGAAACTTGTTTTTGACTCTTCCTTTGGGGGGGATGCGACCTTTCTTGCCATATTCCCTGTCTCCGTCTCCGCTGAGGCCTATCACGGAGCTGGCGGCCTCCAACTGGGACTGACCTCGAGGTTCCGCAGGCAGAACCAGGACTTACCAACGCGAGGCTGGCCGACTTCAGTGCTGTGGTGGCATTACGACACGACATCCGACCCGACTTCGGAGCCTCGAAGGCTCGGCCGCGGTCTCAGTGGATGACATCGTCGGGAGCTCGCAGGTCACAAGTTGGTGACCTGTTTTCCCGGCGCTCCCGCAGCAACAGCTTCGTCTGCTGGACTGGACGGTGGCAGCTTCGGCAGCTTCGACCGCCCCGGGCCGCAGAGTTTGAACCAGCCCATTCGCGGAGCTCGGATTCAGCCGCGGGACTTGCTTACCATCACCCGGCGGGGCCACAACATCGGATGCCTGGATCACCTCAGCGCAGAGGGAGAGCAAGGAGGGAAGAGACGAGGACTTTGGGACTCTTTGCCATCCATCACAGTGAGGAGGTGCCTGGTGGACTCACTGTGGTGGATGTTAAACTGTGTTGAGTGTGTGTTTTGTTATTTATTCTATGTTATGACTGCAGGCTAAACCATTTTGTTGCACTGAAAAGTGCAATGACAATAAAATAGAATCTGAATCTGAACTTCCTGTTTGGACTGTATATTGATTTTAGATAAAACGGTACCACTTACGGCTGTGATTTTTGGCCATTTACTCAGTCCCCCTCTGCTCATCAGGTGCAGAGGATTCTTCCCATCAATGAAAAATAAAAGTGTTATTAGTGTTGAAAAAAATGTTGAGAATCTCTCTCCTATCAGCCACGCCCCTTCCGGTAGGAGGGGAGGGATTATAAAACCCGGAAGTGTGGGTGTGGCTCAATCTCTGCAAGATGGGGGAGGGAGAGGTCGTGACTGTCTGAGCTGTGAATCAACTGAACACACTGAATGTCTACAGAACTGTGAGTGTGGTGTTTATGTGGTGTTTTGTGTGGTTTTATAGTGGTATTATGGTGGTTTCACCCAGCTTGAAATGGTATGAAACTGCATTTAAATGTGGTGGCCTTGCACCCTGCATGAAATGGTAAGAAACTGCATTTGGATTTGGTGGCCTTGCACCCTGCATTAAATGGTATGAAACTACACTTGAATTTGATGGCCTTGCACCCTGCTTGAAGTGGCATGAAACTGCACTTGAGTTTGGTGGCCCTACACCCTGCTTGAAGTGGTAGGAAACTGCACTTGAGTTTGGTGGCCCTGTAGCCTGGTTGAAGTGGTATGAAACTGCACTTGAATTTGGTGGCCCTACACCCTGCTTGAAGTGGTAGGAAACTGCACCTGAATTTGGTGGCCTTGCACTCCGCTTGAAGTGGCATGAAACTGCAATTGAATTTGGTGGCCTTGCACCCTGCTTGAAGTGGAATTTCAAGGAATAACCATGAGTCAACTGCTCGCCCACCAGCCGTGAGTAAGCTGCCAGCACATCAGGCGTGAGTGACTGTCACCCCAAGAATCCATTTGGCCCACAATGTCCATACTAGCCCTCCGGAAACCAGTCCCTTCAGCCCACAATACCCATGTTAGCGCTCCAGAAGTCCCCCCCCGACCCCCCATTGGCCACCAATACTGGAATTAGTGGAGAGGTGGAATATTGCGTTGGGGGACCAGCCCTCCAGTGTAAACATGGGACCCAACGGGTCCCACTTAGTCTAGTAATAAACCTAAACCTAAACATAAATATGAGCAAAAGGTTTCTGCTGTCTACTCTATCTATACTTTTCATAATTTTATATTCCTCAATCATGTCCCTTCTTAATCTCCTCTGCTCCAGGGATGATGGACTCCGCCTCTCTAGAGTCTCCTCACAACTATACTCCCTCTGAGTTTCTCAGCCCATTTAACCATCACATTGTTAACACCCTGGAAACTAAAGACTACCCGCCAAGCTGTCCACATCTCCAGTAATATTTCTGTCTTCTGCTTACTTACTATCAGGCCATGCATCCACATCCAAATCATTAACATGCATTACAAACACAAAGGCTTGCAGCCCCAATCCTCTGGAACACCACTCATTACAGGTATCCCATTACAAAAACAACGCTGTACTAATTACCTCTGGCTCCAGTTGCCAAGTCAACTTTGGATCCAGTTTTATGACTTGTCTTGGATCACTTGGGTCAGAACTTTTTGGACTAACCTTCCATTTGGTTCCTTGTTGAAGCTATTTAAAGTGCATCCACTGCACTGTTCTCATCAATACACTGTCACCTCCTCAAACAATTCAGTCATTTGGTCAGATAAGATCTGGCTTGACAAAGCCATGCTGGTGTTCCCCGATAGTCCCTGCCTTTTCAAGTGATCAATAAAGTCTTAAAGCCTGGATCAGTGCTTGGGACAAATAATATTGTGGCCATTGCGGAAACATGGTTGGAGGAAAAACCAGGTGTGCTGCTCAATGTTACGGGTTGTGTTGTTTCAGACGTGATTGAGAAGCAATAGAGGTGAAGGAGTTGTGTTACTAATCAGGGAGATTATCACGGCAACACTCAGAAAGGACATACCGGATATGGGTGGAGCACTCTAATAAGGTTGTAATATAGGAGGTGATAAAGATGATCGTTGAGGGTGGGGTTGTGGATGTTGTCTCCATGGATGTTAGTAAGCCGTTTAGTTTAGTTTAAAGACAAAGCATGGAAACGGGCCCTTCGGCGCACCAATGATCCTCCTACACTAGCACTTTTCTACACACTAAGTACGACTTTACAATTTTACTGAAGCCAGGTAACCTACAAATCTGTATGTCTTTGGAATGTGGGAGGAAACCGGAACACCAACGTTGTCATGTGGAGAACGTACAAAATTCCTACGTACAGCACCCAGAGTCAGGATCGAACCCAGGTCTCTTCCGCTGCGTCACCATGCGACCCCTTGATAAAATGCCCATGGTAGAATCATCCAGAAGATTACGATTAATGGGTTTTGGATATATGGATTCGGCACTGTCTTACCTATAGAAGACAGAGAGTTGTGGTCCAAGGACACTATTCAGGCTGAAGGTCTGTGACTTGTGGAGTTCCACAGGTATCTGTGCTGGGACCGCTGCTGTTTGTGATATATGTAAAAGGCATGCACATAAACGTAGATGGATTGATTAGTAAGTTTGCAAATTACACCAAGCTTTCTGGAGTTGTGAATTGAGAGGAAGGCTGTCAAGATACAGTATATAACGAGATATAGATGAGCTACAAAAATGGGTAGATAAATGACAGATAGTGTGAGGTGCTGTAATTTGGGAGGTCAAATATAATGGAAAATATACAATTGATGACATGACCCTCAATAACATTGATGTACACAGGCATCTTGTGGTCTGTCCATAACTCCCTGAAAGTCCATGCAGATAGAGTGGTAAAGAAGGCATATGGTATGCTTGCCTTCATAGGTCAGGACATAGAGTATAAGAATCAGGATGTCATGATACAGCTTTATAGGACTGGGTATTTTCAGATATGTAGCATTTTCCCCACATATGTAGCATCTGAAGTTTTTCTTTGGTTTTCATTTTAGTCATAGGGTAACAAAGCATAGAAACAGTCCCTTTGGCACAACTAGGTAGACACAAAATGCTGGAGTAACTCAGCAGGACAGGCAGTATCTCTGGAGAGAAGCAGTGGGTGATGTTTCGGGCCAAGACCCTTCTTCAGACTGGTGTCAGGGGAGTGTGTGGGACAGAGATATAATGTAGTCGGAGACATTAAGAGTGGTGGGAGAATTGGGAAGGGGATGGAGAGAGAAAGAAAGCAAGGTCTACTTGAAGTTAGAGAAGTCAATGTTCATACTGCTGGGGAGTAAGCTACCCAAGCGGAATATGAGGTGCTGGTCCTCCAATTTGCACTGGCCTCACTCTGACAATGGAGGAGGCCCAGGACAGAAAGGTCAGATTGGGAATGGGAAGGGGAGTTAAAGTGCTGGGCAACCGGGAGTTCAGGTAGGTTAAGGCGGACAGAGCGGCGGTGATCAGCGAAATGATCACCGAGCCTGTGCTTAGTCTCGCCGATGTACAGGAGCAACTTTGGCGCAACTTGTTCACACCGCCCAACGTGTCCCATCCACACAAGTCCCACCTGCCTGCATTTGACCCATATCCCTCTAATCTTGCTCTATCCATGTACCTGTCTAATTGTTTCTTAAATGTTTGAATAGTTCCTGCCTCAACTACCTCCTCTGCCAGCTTGTTCAATACACCCACCACTCTTTGTGTAAAAAAGTTAGCCCTCAGATTCCTATTAAATCTTTTCCCCTTCACCTCTGGGCCTGTGATCCTCGATTCCCCTACTCTGGACAAGAGACCATATCATCAGACCATCAGTCATCATTTTGGGACTGAATAATGTTTAGTCCTTATTGGTCTCTGATCCTAGCAGAACCAGGCTGTGCCTGTCTTAGGCCAGATTATTTGTGTGCTGTATGATGGTCCTGTCACTCATCCTAGGAGAGGCCTGATGCTGCCCTTGCATGCCCTGTTTCAGCTATCAGCAAATCTCCCTGGTGGCTGATTGTAAGACTCATTCCACAGATGGGAATAACACAGAAGATGCAGGATCCAGTTCATTCCAAAGAGGAAGATTCCAAGGGGAGTAAGGGGCGACCATGGCTGATAACTTGAGCGAGACCTTCTCTCATATCCTCAAAGTTGGCCTTACCCCAGTTGAGCCTTTTAACACGTGGTCCCTCTAAATCCCAATCCATAACTATCTTAAACCTAATCAAAATGTGGTCACTTGTCCCAAAAGGCTCCTCCACACACACTTCATTAACTTGCCCTTCATTAGCACATTTACAACATGGTGCATCTATACCTTCTCCCCGTTGGATTGCAACCTTGTTGTGGTCGGGGAGCTTGTGTGTTTCAGTGAACCCCAGAGCTATGCCAGTGGGAGATTCGTCTCCTGTTAGGGTCTCCCATGCTGGACAGGTTGAAGGGTAGAGGCGAGACGAAGCGCGATCCACAGGTCCTCCGGGTTGGGGGTTGAGTACAGGGCTAACAACCCTGTCTCGTAAAACAAATATGCTACGGAACCAACACTACTGGGCATGATGGACTTCCAGGGCTATCGACAATGGACCTGACCTGGGGTAGTGTCCAGAAGCTAGCCCTGAACAGGAGTGGAGGACTTTCGTTGCTGCGCTACATGCCAGGAGGCATAATAGGCAGCAAGTAAGTAAGTAGCATCTATACCTTGAATGTACTCACATTGTGCCACCTGCAAGGCATATGCCTTGATTAGATTATATATCAGTCCTATGGCTTCAGCTGCTCTGTCACTAATCAGCATCCCGCATGTTATTAGTGCAATCAATGACTTCACTTTGCAGATCGTCATTTATCTGTAATGGCAAGGTGAAGCCTATTAATCACAAATTAGGGCAGAAGGTTATGCTCAGGATTCAGCAACCAAGTACTTTTCTGTCCCCCATATATTCTGAACCCAATTCTGCAGTTGATAAAGCAAGCCCCTCAGTGTACAAGGTCTTGGTCAAAATGGTATGGTATCATGTCAAACAATAAAAATGAGGAAGACTAGGCTTAAAAGACTAGGCTTAAAAGACTAGGCTTATATTCGCAAAAATCGTGTCCTTATCTGGACAAGCTAGATGCAGAAAAAATGTTCCCAATGTTGGGCAAGTCCAGAACCAGGGGCCATAGTCTTAGAATAAAGGGGAGGTCATTTAAGACTGAGGTGAGAAAAAACTTTTTCACCCAGAGAGTTGTGAATTTATGGAATTCCCTGCCACATATGGAGGCCAAGTCACTGGATGGGTTTAAGAGTGAGTTAGATAGAGCTCTAGGGGCTAGTCAAAGGGTATGGGGAGAAGGCAGGCATGAGTTATTCATAGAGGATGATCAGCCATGATCACAATGAATGACGGTGCTGGCTCGAAGGGCCGAATGGCCTCCTCCTGCGTTTATTTTCTATGTTTCTAATTTCCGCAGCCCTCTGTGTAATTGGATTTGGCTGACTATTTTGACTCTGGCAGAATCATAACAAATTGCTCCAAAGGATACAAAATTACACAAAATACTCTAAAAGATACCAAAACGGATGTAAGACTTGCAGCACCATCTGTGTCATCTCATTGCAGTACAGAAATTATAACACCAAGTGATTGCAGGTCAGAGGGTGTTCCCAGGATGGTGGGCAATCATACTGTAGGTTTGTGAGTATCCCAGTACACTTCTGACATAACCTACCCAAAAACTACAGAACGAGACAGAGAGTAGATTATTTAGGAAAGAATAGCTACTAGAGAGTATAACACAACAGCTTTTGAAAACTCCAATTGAATTTGTTTCTGCTACACTAACAATAGATTCATGACACCCCACATCTCTGCTTCTGCATTCTTTAAAAGCCAGGATATGGCATTTAAAACATGACACCTTCTCCATCTGTCCACCCATCTTCAAAAAATTGTATATATACAGAAACAGATCTCCCCATTCCTGAAGGCGGACAAGCTACACTTCTCCCCACCCTGCTATCTAGACTACACCTTCCCACCCTGCTTCCTGCAAAGAGTCTATCTCCTGCTCCCAATTCCTCCATCTACGCCGCATCTGCGCCCAGGTCATTTACCATACCAGGTCATCGGAGATGTCCTCATTCGTTAGGGAACAGGGATTCCCCTCTTCCATTATAGATGAGGCTCTCACTAGTGTCTCCTCAATATCCCGCAGCTCCACTCTTGCTCTCCCTCCCCCCATTCGGAACAAGGACAGAGTCCCCCTTGTCCTCACCTTCCACCCCATCAGCCATTGCATACAACATATAATCCTCCGACATTTTCGCCACTTCCAACGGGATCCCACTGCTGGCCACATCTTCCCATCTCCACCCCTTTCTGCTTTCCGCAGAGACCGGTCCCTCCGCAACTTGTCCCTTCCCACCCAAACCACCCCCTCCCCAGGTACTTTCCCGTGCAACCGCAGGAGATGCAACACCTGTCCCTTTACCTCCTCCCTCGACTGTGCAAGGACCCCAAGTCTTTTCATGTGAGGCAGAGGTTCACTTGCACCTCCTCCAACCTCATCTACTGTATCCGCTGTATGCCTCCTCCATTCTCAGAGTGAGGCCCAGTGCAAATTGGAGGAACAGCACCTCATATTTTGCTTGGGTAGCTTATACCCCAGTGGTATGAACATTGACTTCTCTAACTTCAAGTTGCCCTTGCTTTCCCTCTCTCCATCCTCCTCCTTCCCAGTTCTCCCACCAGTCTTACTGTCTCCGACTACATTTTATGTCTGTACCACCCACTCCCCAGACATCAGTCTGAAGAAGGGTCTCGGCCCGAAATGTCACCCATTCCTTCTCTCCAGAGATGCTGCCTGTCCCGCTGAGTTACTCAGCATTTTGTGTCTATCCCCGTTCCTGAATGCACATGAGAATTGTACTCTTTTCATTATTTCTGTTTCTTGTTTGTCCTCCAAAATGTATGATCTATAAAAAAATGTAGAACTGATCCAACACAGAAAGAGGCCATTCAGCTCATCAGATCCTTCTTAGGTCCCGGTAGAGCAATTGGGTTGTTTCTTTTTACTAGAGACCTGCAAATTATTTTCAACTCAAACGCCTATTCAATTCCATTTTGAAGATTATTTTCTTTCCACTACTCTTATTGACAGTTACTTCCTCAGAATTATCATCTGAGTAAATAACCTTCCTGCTTGTATGTTTGACATAACATTTTAAATCTGTGTCCCTTGTTCCCAAACCACCTTCCAAAGTGAAGACCCTACCTAAACCAGTCATGGTCTCGTGTACCACTATCTGATCTTCTATGCTCCCAAGTAGAACCACCTAAACTTTAGCTGAAATCGCCGATCCCTGCAACTACAGATGCAAATCTGTTCTGCACCCTCTCCAGGTGTAGAAAGGATTTGCACCTAGAAAAAGTGCAGAAAAGCATCTGGCGGGAGGGAACAGATAACCCTGGTACGTGGTTCCAGGTGGCCGTCACAACCTTTACATTAATTTGCTCAAATATGATCAGTGGTCAGAGATTTGAGGGTGTGATTATAAAAACTACAGATAGAGTTATTCAAAAGATAGTCTTGGAGGAATCTCAGCCCTTCACCTTGTCTAACAAATAAGAGTTTCTTGTTCCCAGTGTGTTTGAAGGTGGTGACTGCATGGATGATGCGCACACTGTCTGTTGCACCATGGCAGGGGAGGGGAGGGGGGGGGGAGTAAAGAAATAGCCATTGCAGATGGTATAATAATGGAAAAGGACACTGTTCTCTCCAGGACAGGGTCCTGAAGGCTATCTCTCCCTCCGGGATTAAGGACATGTCTTGTGAAGTTAACTTGAAAGGGAGGGTCCAGTTATAATGTACTAAGTCGGCACCAATAACGTAGGTAGAACTAAGGAGGTACGCCGGAGGAATTATGATCAACTTGGGACAAAATTGAAAGGCAGACCCACAAGGATGATGATCTCTAATTACTTGAACCTTAAGTAAATTCATATCATATATAACATTCTAGAATCAAAGTATGATTGGAAATTCATGAATTGTTTTAATATTTTGAATTTTGGACTGACTGTTATATTTGATTTGATTTGATTTGATTCAATTTATTGTCATTGTCTTCAAGTAAAAGACAACAAAATGCTATTTCCCATACAGTCATACGAATAAAAAAAAAGCAAAAACACAGAACACAATAGTCCACAACACAAACATCCCCACAGCGGCACCAAAGTCCCCATTGTGAGGGAAGAAACCAAAGTCCAGTCAACCTCCTCGCTGATGTATTTACACTAGATAATAAAAAATGAATCCAGAGGACAGTTTTTAGAAGACCAAACAAAGATCACAAAACCTGTTTACAGTGTCAAATATAAACAGAAAAATTAATGTTTAAGTTGAATGCAGAATATTACATTGCCTATCCAGATAAAGATGACTGTAGATCTGAAATTCAATAATGGTATGCTTTATTGATCAAAGTATCATTGATCCTACAGGGATGCAATGTTTGAAAAAGAAACAAAATAATAATTTTCACAAAAAACATTACAAAAAGAGATGTTTGAAGTGCTCAGAAACTCTCAGAATTCAAATATCTTTATTCCTGCTTGTATGTTAGACATAACATTTTAAATCTGTGTCCCTTTAAGGGGAAGTATTTTGCATTTTCATCTGTACGCATCTAAGCATAATGCTTTTTATCCAAGAATAAACAATTTTGACTGACTTAAATCCCTTCAGGTTAGAATGGTGAAGGCACCATGAAACATCCATGTGGAAAATTTAGAATACTTAATGTATAATGTATTGGGATGTATCCACAACTTTTGTTCATTCTATGACAATTATATACTAAATTTGTAGGCTTATCTCAACTTCTACCCCCTTGTACAGTTAGCCATTCATGATGGCAAGACAGTATTAATGATGAAGTTTGCACCCTTGCCATTTAACTTCCCTGATGAGAACTCTTCATTTAATAAAATAAAACAAAGTATGGGCCAGAAATATTGTATCTTGCATGATAAACTGCAAGAGTTGCCACTGAAAATACACAGAACCATAAATAAAATAAAATTGATCACTTGAGAAGTGTCTGGATTTTGTTATTTCGAAACTGCTATTATAAACATACATTTTTTTTTGAGCAAACTTAAATATATTTTAGTGTTCAGTTATTTACCATGACTTTAAATAAATATGTTAATAAGGAAGATCTTTATGCATTTATCACTGATCCTAATTTTACAAGTATATACATTTGCACTTGCATTTTTGGTAAATAAAATAAATTACTCAAATAAAGGGAAGTCATCATATTTTTTCAGACATAGTTACATATAGGTTTAATAACAAATATACCTGGACTCTTAAGATCAGATCATCATTCCACGCAACATGTCAAAATAAATAATGAAGCTTTTATACAACAATGTTTTGTCGTAGAACACAATACAATTTTGCCCCTTCCAAATAAGATGCAGAAAGTTAATAATCTTGATCGTGCTCATGCTGAAATGAGAGATGTAGAATTGCACATTCATACTTTGAACCACAAATTATAGATAACTGGAAGTCCAGAAGAGAATGGAGAATACTTGTCAGAAAAAATAATAATCAACAAAGAAAGTCTAAAAAGTGGACCTTGAATGCAAATCAATGCTGTTGAATGCCAACAGGTGAAACTAAATTAACAAATTTAATTAGCACAATAACAATTTGGAATAGGTTTCTTTGGAAGAACAAGCATTAAATTCGATATTTTTCCTGCACTTTAGACAATTTAGGCCTTCTTAGTATTGCTTTCACATAAATATTCTGGGCTTATTAACATTGCTCTTACATGATCAGTTTCAGTTATCGCCATCAACTCATAATGTCAACGATTCACTCGATGTCTTTATCTTGTCCATCACTGACACATTCTTCTGCTTGACATAATGAATCTGGAATTTCAGAGCAGTCATCTTCAGGCATTTCCATTGGAGAACCACAAAGGGAATCATGAACATCATTTTGACTATTACACTCTGTTCTCCCGCTAAAATTGGATTCATCCTCTGCAGCCTCCAGCTGCCTTACAGAATTGAGATACTGCTGTATAAGGCTGCTGTCCTGTTCGCCATTGGAGTTCTCCTTGTTCCATTTTGTGTGGACGGATTCTTGGATTTCTTGCTCGGCAGGATCATTCTTAAAACACTCGGTGTCGATTTTTTTAAGCTCACAGGTGGCTTCTAAAACTGTGCTCATACTCTCATCTGAGGAACTCTTACAAAAATTCTGAGAATCTTGTAAACAATTGTGGGTGATGTCTGAAGAGTGAAATCCAGAATCTGGAAATGCTTGCAGTGAGACCTCTGAGTGAGCATTTGGTCTGGAAGGGAGGCTTTTATGGTTATTCAAGGACGTGTGCGCAGAAGGATGAATAAGGTTAGGCTGCAGAAGTATGGGTTCTTTTGTAGCATTCACAAGCAGTAGTTCATTTTCTTTATGCGTCATGGACAGCTGCCATTCCTGAAGGTGCTGAACCTGCAGCAAAAAGAAAAAGATAACAATGTTGAAAAAAATTCAAAGAGAATCCTATTTAAATATCTGGACCGATGGAATGGGTGACATTTCAGGTCGTGACCCTTCTAGTCTGAAGAAGGGTCTCGACCTGAACCGTCACCCATTTCTGCTATCCAGAGATGCTGCCTGCCCCGCCAGCATTTTGTGTCCGTCTTCGGTGTAATCAGCATCTCCAGTTCCTTCCTACACATCCTACGCATTTAAATATTTTATTGACTATATATGCCGACTCATTTTCACAGAATAATTTAGAATGCGCAAGTGAGTATTCTTGGGAAGATGCAAGGAAATTGCGTGATGTTTATGTTGTCAATCTAATCTAATATTTAAAGTTATTGGTAGTATGCAGTCCAGTATTGAATTATCAATTGTTTTTTGTGTCTGGAGGATACCTTTAGTTTGTTCAGTCCTTGCAGGGCTTTCAGCAGTGATGCAAGTACTCATTCACCGATCAGTCTATTGATCTCAATTTTGTGGGATGAGCTTTATTTAAATAAATATGGACTACTTTTAATTGTTCTCTTAAGCTTTCTCTGCCACTCAATAAGAATATGGCAGATCTTTAACCCAGGGCTATTTTCACCCACTAATTTCATATCTTAATAACTATATTTATCCCACATATACTTCGTCTTCACAACTCTCTTGGGTAGAGGTGCTTAGATTCACCATTCCCTGGGTGAAAGAAAAATCCTCATCCTTGTTTTGTATGGCCAATCCCTTATTTTGAGATCTTATTCTATGGTCGCCGGTTCTAGATATCCCAACCCTGCGGAAACATTATCTTTACTTCTATCATATCAATCACCATAAGAATTCTGTAATTTTCAATGAGATCACCTCTCATTCTTTTAAGTTTTATGGTGTATGGATATAGTCTGCTTAATCTCTCCTCATATGACAAGTTGGTAGAGCATGGTGGCACATTCTCAGCTTCAGTGACCTAGGTTCAATCCCCACCTCAAGTACTATCTGCATAGAGTTAGTATTCTACTAGAAACCCCATGGGTTTCTCCAGATCCCAAACATCTACTGGTTGATAAGTTAATTGGCTTCTATAAATTGCTCCTCGTCAAGGCGAATAGATAGAGAGAATAGATTACAATGAAAGAATAGTAGTTGCTCAGAGTTCTGCCAAGGCCCAATTGTCTAAATGGTTCATTCATATGTCGTGGAAAAACTTGAAATAATAATAACAAATTCACCATCTGTGGACTGAATCCAGTGAACACAGTAGCCTTAAGAAATATATCTCAAATACTTTTGACATACATTCTAGATTATTGCAGTTTGGCCCGTCTGTAGATGAGGCCCAAGTGAGTAATCTGATGAGCGAAGAGAGGATCTGATCAATAGTCCATTTTGAGTCAACGTTTCGGGGAGCATGCCCTTCAGTCCACAAAATGACAAAGTCGAACATGATGCCCTTTATATCCCCTTTATACCCGGCATATCCATGTGCCTATCTAAAAGCTTTAGACTGATCGGGGGTAAAAAAGGGGTGGGTCTTAAACCTATGGGACTTTTCCCAAGAAAAAAAGAACCATCTTCCCTATTGAGCCTCTCATAATTTAGCTGTCAGAAGGCTGGGGGATCAACCTGCAACGCTTCAAAGTAGACAGCAGGGGGGCCATCCTCTCTTTATGTCTAATATCCTCAAATCCAGGCAGTATTCTGATAAAACTCTTCGGCATCCTCTCCAAAGCCTCAACATCCTCCCAGTAATAGTAACAGTATAAAACTGTAACGACTTCCCCCCAAACTCTATGTGTAAGAAGAACTCCCCAAACGGAGTAACTCAGCGGGGCAGGCTGTTCCTCTGGAAAGAAGGAATGGGTGACAAGGTTTCTTCAGACTGGTGCTAAGCTCGATATAGACAGTGATGTGGACCATAACAATGAATGAAAGATATGCAACAAATAACGATGATAAAGGATTGTTAGCTGTTTGTAGGATGAAAACGAGAAGATAGTGCCACTTGGGTGCGGGAGGGATAGAGAGCGAGGGAATACTGGAGCTACCTGAAGTGCGAGAAAACAATATTCATACCACTGGGCTGTAAGCTGCCCAAGCGAAATATGAGATACTGTTCCTCCAAATTGCACGAACTATATGATTTTGATCAAAGTGCCAAAAAATACAGGATTTATATTACACTTGTTCTGAATGCAGTTGAAGGCAGATTAAAACCTATTTAAGTATGAAATCTGGTCCTAGTTTTTACAATTTAATCTCAAATTGACTGCCATGTGAATAGCCAATATATGGTTTAGTTTAGTTTGGAGATACAGCACAGAAACAGACCTATCGACCCACCGAGTCCACACCGACCAGCGATCCCCGCACATTAACACTATCCTACATTAGGGACAATTCTTTTTCCATTATACCAAGCCACACAATACACAATACAATTTATTTGTCACTTGAACCTCATAGAGGCTCAAATGAAATGTTGTTTCTGCAGTCATACACACATGAAAAAAAAGACCCAAGACACAACACAATTTACACAGACATTCATCACAGCGCATTTCCTCCTCGCTGTGATGGAAGGCAAAAAACGTATCTCTCCCCTGCACTCCCCATTCCCCTCCCGATGTCAGTCAAAGCCCCCGGCGGGCGATGGCAATTGTCCCGCGGCCGTTAAAGCCACGCCGGGCGATTCAAGGCCATGCTCCGGGTCTTGTTGTTGGAGTCCCCGGCGGGCGCTAGCAAAATCCCGCAGCCGTTGAAGCCACGACGGGCGATGATGCAAGGCCCCGCTCCAGGTCATCCTCGACCCCGCTACTCGGGCGGGAGAAGTCGCCGTTGCAGAAGCCTCGAAAAGCGGTGTCCCACCAGGGACCAACGGGCTCCCGATATTACTGTCTGCCAGACCTGCGGTAAGCCTCCGAATCTCCGGGGGTCGGGTCACAGTAGCGCACCACCACCGCTCCTCCCGCTCCGGACTCGGCCAGCTCCATGATGGTGAGTAGGTCCGCAGCTCCGTGACTGGAGCCCCAGGTCGCTCCTGCTGGAGGCCGCTCCACGTTGCAGCCCCAACGACAACGGAGACCCGACAGGGAAAAGGTCGGGTTCTCTGTGCAGGGGAAAGAATTTAAAAGTTTCCCCCGGCCCCCCCCCCCCACCACACACACACACACACACACCATCTAAAAAATAATAAAAACTACATTAAAACGGGACAAAAAAATAACAAAAAGACAAACGGACTGCAGAGGCCGCTGCGACGTGAGTCGCGCCGCCCACTGACAATGTAATTAACCTACATACCTGTATGTCTTTGGACTGTGGGAAAAAAACAAAGATCTCGGAGAAAACCCACATGGTCACAGGGAGAACGTAGAAACTCTGTACAGACAGCACCCACAGTCGATTTCGAACCCGGGTCTCTGGCGCTGCAGGTTCTGTAAGGCAGCAACTCTAACCACTGCGCCACCGTGCCGCTTTAATCCAAAACTACTAGGCTGGATCATGTTGTGGGAGGTCCAGAACCCATTATACACACTAAAGACACAGTATTGGAGGAGACATGACAATTTAAGTATTGACTCTGTATATTAGCCACTTAATAATTGTTTAATTCAGTGAAACTGCTTGGTGTCAAAGTTCTGGTCCCAGTTTCATCTGCTGTCAATATTGTTCTGGATGATCCAGGGCATGGTTGTCATTTTCTCTCCTTCCAATTTTTATTTTAAGCTTTAAGAAACCACATTGTTTTAAACTTCATGTTGTCATCTTAATTACGCTTTGTAAAAGGTATGTGATAGACAATGGAATATTGTGAATAGAAAGTTCAGCTTTGAATAATATAGAAACAGATTCACTTTAATTTTGAGATGACTAGACCATAAGCAATAAGAGAAGTTACCGCTTTCCATAAGAACTTTACAGCTTCTTCTTGTACCATTCTTTGAATACGTTCTTCTTCACATTGTTTCCTCCATCTATAAAAGTAGAAATGTAGAACATTTTTGACATTTGACAAGACTATTTCTTTTTTAGGCAGAGTCATTGGTTACAGAAGAATGTTACTCCTTCCAAAATTGGACAACGCAGCTCCAGTGACCCGGATAAGATCCTGGTCTCCATGGTGTCTATGTGGACTTTGCATTCTCGTCCTACGACCATCTGGGTTTCTCATAGGCAAGACATAAAGTCATATAGCACAGGTCCTTCAGCCCAACTCATCCATGCTGCCAAAGATGTCCAACTAAGTTAGTTGCATTTGACCTTTATTCCCTATCCATGTACCTATCAAAAAGTATTTTAAATGTTGCTATTCGAGCTACCTCGACCACTTCCTCAGGCTGCTCATTCCATATGCATATGACCCTCTATGTGAAAAGGTTGCCCCTCAGGTTTCAAATAAATCTTTCCCCTCTTACCTTAAATCTATACCCCCTAGTTCTTAATTCCTCAACCCTGGGAAAAAGACTCTACCTATCTATTCCCGTCATGATTTTATACACCTCTATACGATCCTGCACTCCAAGGAATAAATTCCTAACCCGCCCAACCACTCTCTGTAACCTGGTCCCACGGGTCCTGGCAACATCCTCATAAATCCGTTTTGCGCTCTCTCCAGTTTAGTGCCATTTTTCCTACACGAGGGTGACCAAAACTGAACATTATATTCCTTGTGCAGCCTCACCAATGTATTCTACAACTGAAACATAAAATACCAACTTCTATACTTCATGCCCTGACAGATGAAGATCAGCATGCCAATAGGCTTTTCACTACCTTGCCTACTATTTGTGATGCCACATTCAGGAAAATATGTACTTGTATTCCTAGGTTCCTCTGTTCTACAACACATTCCATTTCCCTCCTGTTCACTGTCAAGACCTACCCTGGTTTGATTTCCTCTCATATCCCCTAAAGGTGCTAATTGGCAAGTTAAACAATTATTGTAAACAATCCTTGAAAGTGGTACTAAAATTAAATTTCTGCTCAATGGCATAGGAGGAAGAATAGGTTATTGGAAAATTAATGAGGTAATAGGACACATGAGAATGCTCTGAAGACCGGGCATAAAATTAATGAGACATATGGCCTTCTGCATGACGAGAAAATATGACCGTTACTTGTATAGTATTTTATCTAGTGACAAAACAGAAGATTAATAAAATGTACCCAATGGAGCCAGACAAACCTGGTCACTAAGGCATTTCAGTATTTCATTTGTTATTAAAGGAGTCGTGCTTTGATTCCTAGCCTAGAGGTCAGAAGAAAAAAAGATTTTTAAAAGTTAATAACTAATTGATTTTTAATAATTGTTAATACTTCATGTTATATGATTTTCTTCAGATGATTAATTAAGTAAAATAATTATGTGATCAAGTGTCATGGTGTCATTTCTTCCTCAAGCAAAGCTATTTCCATACATATGGATCTTATATGCCATCTAAATATTTGCAGTCAAATTGGCAGTTGGTTGGAACAAAAGTGAAGATTGGGTGGAGATATTTAAAGTCAGTTCAAACGTGTTACTATACAAGGACCTTGACTTCCAATAACTTTTGTAATTTTATGTTGTGACATAATATACCCAAATAGATAGGTCAACAGCAAGGACTGGGACCTTTGTGGTAGTAGGGAGGGGGGAGGTAAAAACAAGAATGTTTGCAATATCTACTTAGATCAAATTAAAAGAAGAATACATATTCATTTATACAGCATGGGTAAGTTGTTCCTCCCACACTTTGAACACACGAAAGACAGAACAGATACAAGACACTTTTTCACAGATGGAATCCCTTTTAAAAGTAAGATATCCATTGCAAATAGTGCTCCATAAATAATTGTATTTAAATATTAGATTAGCATTTATTTTTATTTTGCATGTTATTTAATTTCTTGTTCTTAAAATTACATATGGCAAATTTATTTAATTTTCAAGACCAAAACCACTACTCACTCTTTTAGTCATAAAATTGGTGGAAATTTGATTGGTGGAAATTTGGACCAGTTTCAAAGCATGGTTATTTAGGATTTATTTCAAAACCTTGTTAAATCAATCCTCGCAAATACAGATTATACTTGGATTTACTCAGAGATAATGATGAACACTGGGGAAATATTTAATTCGTAGTCTAGTGAGGGGCTTTGGATTTCCACCTGCCTAAAGGCCTTACAATGCCAGAGAATCAGGTTTGATCCCAACTATGGTTGTTGTCTGTACGTAGTTCGAACCAAAGATCTTAGAGCAGAGCAAGATGGGTTACTCTCACGCAAACGTGTTGTCCGCTCATGGGCGGATTCATGGGTGATTATAGGACCCATTTTAGCGACCAGTCCCCGCCATCTTGCTTCCGGCCAAAGATTGGATCCGCAGCGGGGAGAGGGAGTGTGCGGCCCGGGGCAGCGGGGAGGGAGTGTGGGGTCCGGGGCAGCGGGGAGAGGGAGTGCGCAGCCCAGGGAGAGGGGGTGCGCGGCCGGGGGGGAGGGGGGGGCCCGGGGGGGGGGGGGGGGGCGAGAGAGTTGAGGGGTGGGATAAGGCCTAGTGTGTGTGGAATTGTGGGGCGGTTTACAATGTTCCTTATTTAATGTCCCTTGTTTAGACTGAAATAAATTTCATCATTGGATCAGAAGAAATATAATTGTGTGTGTTATATGATTATATACACTTATATCACATTCATGTATGTGTGTTTATAAACATTTTATTCTTTAACAAGAATTAACAGAATTATGAACTAACAGAATTATGAATCGAACCCTATATCACACACAAAAACTTCCCCCGCAATGTCAATTACCCTGCGAGTCGGGTCGGTTCCGGTTACTACAAAATCAACTCAAACACTGCTTGTGAGCCATTTAAAAAGAAATGGTTTAAAAAACATTAAAAAAGACAATTACCAGTCAAATTTTATTCTTGACAAAAAGTATGAACTGACAGAATTATGAATCTAACCCTATTTCACACACACAAACTGTTAGACCGCAACATTGATTACACTGCGAGTCGGGTCGGGTCAGGTAGGCTCCGGTTACTAAAATGGGCAGGGAAAAATGCCCAGGATCCCCTCCATAGCGTACTACACGTTAGCCCATTGTATTTCGCAGCAGTAGCCCATCTTGCTCTGCTCTAAGATCTTTGGTTCGAACAGTCTCCCTGTGGCCGTGTGCGTATTATCCAGGTTCTCCGGTTTCCTCTCATGTTCCAAAGACATGTAGGTTTGTAGGTTAATTGGCATCTATAAATTGTCGCTGATGTGTGGAAATGAACTAGAAGGGAGGTACAGTGGTGCAGCGGTAGAGTTGCTGCCTTCCAGCACTTGCCGGGTTTGACCCTGACTACGGGTGCTGAAGTGATCTTCGGTTTCCTCCCACACTCCAAAGACTTACACGTTTGTAGGTTAATTGGCTTGGTATGAGTGTAAATTGTCCCTCGTGTGTGTGTAGGTTGGTGTTAGTGTGCGGGGAACGGTGGTTGGTGCCGACTCGGTGGGCCAAAGAGCCTTTCCAGGCTGTATCTCTAAACTAAACTAAACTAAACTAGTGAACGGGGTTCAATGTGCAGAAGGGTTTGTTTCCACTCTGCACCTCTAAACTGAACTAAATACAATGCACATAAAAGGAATACAGTATGAATTTTAAATAACGTAGGAAACCCTCCCCTCTCTTATATCTCACCTGATTACTTCTTTATTTAAGTATTCCACATGTTCCTGCATCCTACGTAGTCGGATTTCACAACGTATCTCTTTTGCCTTTGGATTCCAGTTCCTAGTGTAGAATCCACGCCAGCAAGCTTGAATCTTTACAGCTGCTTTATTCATATATTCTGGGCTTTCTTCAAATGGTTTACATATATCAGGTCTATCTGGCATTGAGTCATCTTCCATATCCTCTTGGACAGTTTCTATTTGTGCCTGACTCAATAAATTGTCGTCTGGAAAACAGTGCTCCTTTGTTAATTGGGCTGACATTGAGTTTGTGCTTTTGCTTGAAGTGAAGGTAACACAAGTTTGCACTGGAAAGGATGCAG
Source organism: Leucoraja erinaceus (assembly GCF_028641065.1). Taxonomy (NCBI): domain Eukaryota; kingdom Metazoa; phylum Chordata; class Chondrichthyes; order Rajiformes; family Rajidae; genus Leucoraja; species Leucoraja erinaceus. Next base: position 39,011,008 of record NC_073389.1, read on the forward strand.
GTAACACCTTGCTGACACTCTCTTCCTTACTTCTCTCACAAGATCTTTCCACCCATGCTTCATAATCTTCTGCTTCCCTTGTTGCCTTCAGGTATTTTTGATCATCACTATCTTCACATTTTACTCCAGTTTCCAAATGCAGTAGTGTGCAGGCATCACCTTCTGCAGTCAGACTATCTGCAGGAAGCCTTAGATCACGGGAAGGTGAAAGAGGCGACGTTGCAGTGGTAACAGGCATGAATGTGGATTCAGAAGACAAAAGGCTGCTGTTCAATTTATCTTCATCAGTCTGGATATCCTCCAAGAAGAGCTCACCGTGACAACATCCCGACACCTCTCTACGGATCGGTGAGAGTTGGTTCACTGCTTTAGACTGCTGTCCATGGCCACTCACTGCAACCCATGAGTTAATGCGAAGTACCGGCTCTAAAGCAAAAATATATTGTATATAGTCAGAGCCATAGAGTACAGAAACAGGTCCTATGGCGCAACTTGTTTATGCCATCCATGATACCCCGTCTAAGCTAGTCCAATTTGCCTGCATTTGGTCCATAGAAATGTTTCCTAAGTGTGTACCTGTGCAAATGTCTTTTAAATGTTGCCGTCTCCCTTGTAGGGCCCTCCAGCATAGAAGTCAGGCTTCAAGCATTGAAAGAAATGTGATTTAATCCAATCATCTTTACTTTGCTCCGTCGTGCTCCTGCCTACCCAGTCTACTGAACGGTGACATTGCCTTCTAAATCAACTTCCAGCCTCTCACTTGCCTCGCCTAAGCATTGCATACCGTCCCACTGCCAATCTAGTTGAATTCCTACGGAGAAGCACGTGAAAACCTGCCTGCGAGGAGATAACTTCCCCCCTTCAATTCAAGTACAACCAATCTCTTTTATGGATCACCTCTGACCTTCAAGAGATCCTAGTGGTTCAAAACCCTGAATCCCTGTTCCGCGCACCAACCCCAAAGCCACGCATTCATCTGCCCTATCTTCCTGTTCCTATCCTCACTGGCATGTGGCACCGGGAGTAATCTGGAGATTACGAACCTCAAGGTCTTTTTTTATATAACCGTTCGCCTAAATATTTTCTCTGCAAGACCTCATCCCTTTCCCTACGCATGTCATTTATGCCAATATGCACAACAACCTCTGGATGCTCACCTTCTCCCTTGAATGTTCTGCAACCACTCCGGGACATCATGGATCCTGGGCCCAGGGAAGCAGCACACCATCTTAAGAGTCCCGTTTGCAGATACATAATCTCCTGTCTGTCCCCCAAACGAATAAGTCTCCTATTATTGTAGCTCTGTCTGACTTCACCCTACCCCACTGTGCCTCAGACTCAGGCTTAATGCCACAAACCTGATTGCTGTTGCTGTTGTTGTTTAGTTTTAGTTTTAGAGATACAGCGTGGGAACAAGTCCTTCAGCCCACCCAATCCGTGCCAACCAAGAATCACCTGGACACAAGTTCTATCCTACACAGAAAGGACAATTTACCTACAAACCCACACATCTTTGGGATATAGGAGAAAACCGGAGCACCTGGAGAAAACCCATGCGATCACAGGGAAAATGTGCAAACTCCGTACGGACAGCACTAATACTCAGGATCGAACCCGGGTCTCTGGCGCTGTAAGGCAGCAATTCTACCACTGTGCCGTCTCTCTTAATTATGTTCACCTCTTAATAGTCATTTCCCCCCTCCCCAACTGTTTCCAAAAGGGTATACATGCTTTCGAGAGGAATGGCCACAACAGATTCTTGCACTTTCTACCCACTTCCTTTCCAGGTCGTCATCCATCTACTTTCTGCCTGTATCTAAGGTGTGACCACCTCACTTTAACTTCTTTATATGAAACTCTCAGTCTCCGAGACAATTCCGAGGTCATCCAGCTGCAGCTCTAGTTCCCTCACTCAATCAGGAAATGCAGCTGAATAGACTTCCCACACATGTTGTCCACAGGGCACCTGGAAGCTTCCCATATCCTGCAAGGGCCAGCATACTAGTGACCTTATTGCCATCCTTACTGCACTAAGGCCAAACAAACCCTGCCATATTTTGTCCTCACCCTCCACTCATCTCCTCCCTGAAGCCTCACAAACCAAAGACTCAATACTTGCCCCCAATCACAGCACAGGTACTCTATTACACAGGTAGTCACAAAATTCTGGAGTAAATCAACGGGACAGGCAGAATCTTTGGTGGGAAGGAATGGGTGATGTTTCGGGTCGAGACTTCTTCAGACCCTTCCATCAGCCTGAAGAAGGGTCTCAACCTGAAATGTCACCCATTTCATCTCTCCAGAGACGCTGCCTAACCAGCTCAGTTATTCCAGCATTCCAGTCTACCTTCGATTTAACCAGCACCTGCAGTTCTTTCCTACATACTCTATACACAGCCATTCCCAAAGCAGCAGATCCCAACTCAGCTAAGGCCTGCTTTCCTTTTATACATCACTGGGGATAGTCATTCCCAGACACTAACCTGGCCTCACGCTGACGGCTGCTTTTTAAATTCCTGAGCTGCACCTCCTCTCTGCTGTTCATTGTAAGTGAAACTACCCATCTGGCCTCACACTAATGCTTTTTAAATCTCCCACGCTACTCCACCTGCATGTTTTTTTTTGTTTTTTGTACGTGTAGGCCAAATCTCAAACATATTCCATATGCATCAAAGGGTGCCAACTCGCAGGCTTAGTCAAATGTACTTATACAGAACTACATAGCATACATATATTTTACTACATAGGTAACATATATTTAATATGACTGATCAAAACCTCCTCTTACTTCACAGTAATCTTAGTAAGACTTAGAGGTTCCAAATCCATAAGCCCATGTGGAATTACTGTTTCTCCAGAAATTCTTTCTCCTTCCCATCTTTGTATGGTCAGTCCCAGAGTGCCTCAAAGAATTAACATTTGCTTTGCATCAATATATTGTCCTTTAAAGCACCGCTGAAGCTCATGGTCAGCTTTTGCAAGCACCAACCATCCTTAATTTCACTCAATAACATCAGCTCTTCTTCACCGTCAGGTGCCTGCCTATCAATAGCAATGTTACAAAATTTTGAGATTTTAAAAATCAAGTCTGTAATTTATCCCATCAGATAAAGCATAAAAAGAAGTTTAATTTGCCACCTAATTCACTTTCATATCTTCAGTATTAAAAAAGTTATGGCCATCTTCATACTCGGAAATTAGCATCTTGTTCTCTATTGCTTTTCCATTGACTTAACACAAAAGCTGTGATCGAGGACAGTCAAATGGCCACAACTTTCTTAAAAATTAAGAGAACTAAAATAAATTTGCAGTTAATGTAGATTGAAGCATTCTGAAACAAATATGAAACAATCTTACTTAGATGACTTGAAATTAAAGCATATAATTAGTTAGTTATAATTAGTTAGGTGTAATTAGTGTAGCTAGTTACAAAATTCAATTACTAGATCTAAACATCTATCAATTTCTTAAGAATAGATTAACATTTTTAAATAGCCTAAGTGTCCAAATAACATTCACACAATAATTCACAATATAACATAATTTTTAAATCTCATTGTCATGCATTTATAGGCCAAATGGAAGGAATTTAATGTTTAATACCTGTAAATGAATGGTCATTTAAATCAACTTGATTGTGGGTTTTTCTGGAATGCGACCATTTGGAACGTTGCGCTTTGCAGTGTTTTAGACACCCATATCGGCATGAAAAACACGTTGGTATGGGGACTAAATCAGCGTTTCGCAACTTAAAATACGAACTAAAGGTATCTTAAGGACCACTTTTATACATCAAAATAAACCGCTTTCTTTTACCTGTCACCTTCGTGAAATCCGTTCCTGTTGTCGGCGTAGACGGCTTCAGAAGCTGAATTTAAAATCACTCCAGCGCTGAACGAGTCGGGCGATTAAAAAAAAACAAAAATAGACAGAACGCCCATCGGAACGATTCTTCAACAAGATCTTGCACTCCAACCAAATATCCAGGACAAGGTAAGAAACAAAAACGCGTTTTAACTCCGCCCCCCCCCCGCGCAAAATTGCGCGCACAGCCAGTGGCAGAATTGCAGCGCCGCTGAAGATAAGTATTGTAACATACCTACTATCACATATATGAAATGATTTAGGTTAGAATCATTGAATCATACAGCAAAAAAACAGAGCCTTCAGACCAACTTGTCCATGCTGATCAAGATACCTCATCTAAGCTAGTCCCATTTGCCCGCTTTTGGCCCCCATCCCTCCAAATAGTTTATATCCATGTACCTAATATCTAAAAATCTTCTCAATCTCAACTTTGAATATAATTGGCAATTAAGTTTCCACAGTACAGTTCACTCGAGTATAGATTTCCAAAGAATCAAGAGCATCTTGGGTAATGACATTTCTCCTCATTGTTGCTTTTAAATCTCCTGACTGTAACCCATGTTTTATTGACACCCGAGCCAACTGAACAACAACTCTGCATCCACCCTGTCTAGACATGCAAAATTCTAAACTAAAGTACATCTTAGTCTTAATTTCTCCTCATACCACAAACCTGCTTTCCCAGAAATTAATCTGGTGAATCTTCACTGGATTTCTCCATTCACAAGTCAATAATTCCTTGGATAGGAGACAAGACTTATAATTAGTATTTCAAGTACAGTTTAACTAAGGCTCTATATAATTATCCGGTGGGCGGCGCGACTCACGTCGCAGCGGCCTCTGCAGTCCGTCTGTCTTTTTATTATTTTTTGTCTCGTTTGAATGTAGTTTTTATTATTTTTTTTTGTGTGTATGTGTGTATGTGGCGTGGGGGGCGGGGGGTGGGGGGGGAAACTTTAAAAAATCTATCCCCTGCATGGAGAACCCGACTTTTTCTCTGTCGGGTCTCCGTTGTCGTTGGGGCCTAGCACCGTGGAGCGGCCTCCAGCAGGAACGACCTGGGGCTCCAGTCACGGAGCCTGCGGACCTACTTACCATCATGGACCTGGCCGAGTTCGGAGCGGGAGGAGCGGTGGTGACGCGCTGCTGCGACCTGACTCTGGGGATTCGGAGGCTTACCGCAGGTCTGGCAGACAGGAACACCGGGAGCCCGCAGGTCCCTGCTGGGAGACCGCTTTTCATGGGCTTCCGCAACAGCGACTTCACCCTCCCCAGTTGCGGGGTTGAAGAGTACCTGGAGCGGGGCCTTACATCATCGCCCGGCGCGGCTTGGAATGGCTGTGGGATTTTGCTAGCGCCCGCCGGGGGCTCCAACAGCAAGACCCAGAGCGTGGCCTTGCATCACCCGGCGTGGCGTAAATGGCCGCGGGACAATTGCCATCGCCCACCGGGGGCTTTGACTTTGACTCTGACATTGGGAGGGGAATGGGAAGTGCAGGGGAGAGATAAGTCTTTGCCTTCCATCACAGCGAGGAGGAGATGCGCTGTGATGGATGTTTGTGTAAATTGTGTTGTGTCTTGGTTCTTTCTTGTGTGTATGACTGCAGAAACAACATTTTGTTTGAACCTCAATGGGGTTCAAATGACAAATAAATTGTATTGTATTGGATTGTAATTAGTGCAAGATTTCTCTACTCTTGTATGCAGATGGCTAGGTTCCTCAAAAGATGAACACATTCACCATTTCAAAAATACTCTTTATCTTTTGTACCAAAGCGGATGACGTCACATTTTCCACCTTATATTCTATTTGTTACAACATTGCTCTTTCCCCATCTCTATCCCTCTGAAGCCTCACTCCTTCCAACTCACAGTCTACCTGCTACCAAAGCCATTGCTCATTTGTAGACATGCCCAACTCAATACCACGCTTCTTCCATTATGTAGGATGGACATGGTTTAGTGTTAAGCTTTCGCCAGAGTGCCATCTTTTTTTGGTGTAACCTGGTGCTGCTTCTGGCAGATTCTTCTATAATCAGCATTGAACCAGTGTTGAACTGGTTTGATGATAATGGTAGACTATAAGAGACATATACCAGGGCATCAAGCTGTAAATGGTGGAATATAATTTTGTAATTGCTAATGGCCCTCTTTATCTATCACACAACAGGCAGTTTAATGCTGCTGGCTCTTTTCTGAATCTATTGTATTTAATAAAACATGTCATTACTCTATGGGAGGCAATTAAAAACAAAATGCTGGAAATACAGTGTGAGAGAGAACAGACTTTCTCAGCAAACCTTCAACAGATCTTCATTGTATCTTCATTGTTAAAGTAATTTCTATAGATACAACATCCTATACAATGCTCATTCCTGCCAATAGAGGCACATACAAATGTGTAATCCACTGGTAAGCAAAGATTATAGAGCAGAGCAAGATGCGCCACTCTGCGAAAAAAGCGTAGTATGACATGGGTATGACATGATGCCATTTTATTGAGCTGCAATGTACAATAATATAAAATAAATTTACAATAATATTAACTAACTATGTGAAGTTATCGATGCTATATAAAACACTAGGAGAGAAACTCTGCAGGTGCAGCAGCATCTATGGTGCAAAGGAAATAGGCAACTTTTCGAGCCAAAACCCTTCTTCAGACCTTAAAAAATCTATCCCCTGCACGGAGAACCCAACCTTTTCTCTGTCGGGTCTCCGTTGTCGTTGGGGCATAGCACCATGGAGCGGCCTCCAGCAGGAACGACCTGGAGCTCCAGTCACGGAGCCTGCGGACCTACTCACCATTCACCATTTATATAAAACACTGTTCCCTACAACACTGATTACACCAAAGATGATAGAGCGGATCAATCTTTGGAACGGATTACACCAAAGATATAAACATAGAAAATAGGTGCAGGAGTAGGCCATTCGGCCCTTCGAGCCTGCACCGCCATTCAATATGATCATGGCTGGTCATCCAACTCAGTATCCTGTTCCTGCCTTCTCTCCATACCACCTGATCCCTTTAGCCACAAGGGCCACATCTAACTCCCTCTTAAATATAGCCAATGAACTGGCCTCAACTACCTTCTGCGGCAGAGAATTCCAGAGATTCACCACTCTCTGTGTGAAAAACGTTTTCCTCATCTCGGTCCTAAAAGATTTCCCCCTTATCCTTAAACTGTGACCCCTTGTTCTGGACTTCCCCAACATCGGGAACAATCTTCCTGATACTAGAGGAGCATTGCCCGCTGCCTCAGGAGCGCCGACCACGGGTACACGCTTGGGGCTCTCCCGCCGGCCGCCTTCATCTGGTATTGGGAATCAGTCCTGGATCAACTCAGGAGTGGAGGAAACATCCTCTTCCCCCAAAGATACTCGAGGAGCCTCTAGTATATTTTCCCTGCGACCTGATGTAAGAGCAGATTGTATAACTGTAGAGTCCGTCCCCGCTACCAAAGATGTCGTGTTTGGCATAAACAAATGGCGGCCGTGACATTCCGTTACGTACTACACGTCAGTCCATTGGATTTCGGAGGAGTGATTAGCAATTCGGAGGAGTAGCAATTATAGACCTGTTAGTTTGACGTCAGTGGTGGGCAAATTAATGGAAAGGATACTTAGAGATAATATATATAAGCATCTGGATAAACAGGGTCTGATTAGGAACAGTCAACATGGATTTGTGCCTGGAAGGTCACGTTTGACTTATCTTCTTGAATTTTTTGAAGAGGTTACTCGGGAAATTGATGAGGGTAAAGCAGTGGATGTTATATATATGGACTTCAGTAAGGCCTTTGACAAGGTTCCTCACGGAAGGTTGGTTAAGAAGGTTCAATGGTTGGGGATTGATGGAGGAGTTCAAGATGGATTCAACAGTGGCTGAATGGGAGATGCCAGAGAGTAATGGTGGATGGTTGTTTGTCAGGTTGGAGGCCAGTGACTAGTGGGGTGCCACAGGGATCTGTGTTGGGTCCACTGTTGTTTGTCATGTACATCAATGATCTGGATGATGGTGTGGTAAATTGGATTAGTAAGTATGCAGATGATACTAAGATAGGTGGGGTTGTGGATAATGAAGTAGATTTTCAAAGTCTACAGAGAGATTTATGCCAGTTGGAAGAGTGGGCTGAAAGATGGCAGATGGAGTTTAATGCTGATAAGTGTGAGGTGCTACATCTTGGCAGGACAAATCAAAATAGGACGTACACGGTAAATGGTAGGGAAGTGAAGAATGCAGGTGAACAGAGGGATCTGGGAATAGCTGTGCACAGTTCCTTGAAAGTGGAATCTCATGTAGATAGGGTGGTAAAGAAAGGTTTTGGTGTGCTGGCCTTTATAAATCAGAGCATTGAGTATAGAAGTTTGGATGTAATGTTAAAATTGTACAAGGCATTGGTGAGGCCAATTTTGGAGTATGGTGTACACTTTTGGTCGCCTAATTATAGGAAGGATGTCAACAAAATAGAGAGAGTACAGAGGAGATTTACTAGAATGTTGACTGGGTTTCAGCAACTAAGTTACAGAGAAAGGTTGAACAAGTTAGGGCTTTATTCTTTGGAGCGCAGAAGGTTAAGGGGGGACTTGATAGAGGTCTTTAAAAGATGAGAGGGATAGACAGAGTTGACGTGGATAAGCTTTTCCCACTGAGAGTAGGGAAGATTCAAACAAGGGGACATGACTTGAGAATTAAGGGACAGAAGTTTAGGGGTATCATGAGGGGGAACTTCTTTACTCAGAGAGTGGTGGCTGTGTGGAATGAGCTTCCAGTGAAGGTGGTGGAGGCAGGTTCGTTTTATCATTTAAAAATAAATTGGATAGTTATATGGACGGGAAAGGTATGGAGGGTTATGGTCTGAACGCAGGTGTATGGGACTAGGGGAGAATACGTGTTTGGCACGGACTAGAAGGGTCGAGATGGCCTGTTTCCGTGCTGTAATTGTTATATGGTTATATGAGTGGTCTATCTTGCTCTGCTCTATAATCTTTGCTGGTAAGGTAGTCAGAAACATAGAAAAGAGGTGCAGGAGTAGGCCATTCAGCCCTTCAAGCCAGCACCACCATTCAATATGATCATGGCTGATCATCCAAAATCAGTACCCCGTTCCTGCCTTTTCCCCATATCCCTTGATTCTTCAGTCTGAAGAAGGGTCTCTACTCGAAATGTCACCCATTCCTTCTCTCGCCTGTCCTTCTGAGTTACTCCAGAATTTTGTGTCTACCTTCGATTTAAACCAGCATCTGCAGTTCGTTCCTACACATCCGTTGATTCCTTTAGCTCTATGAGCTAAATTTAACTCTCTTGAAAACATCCAGTGAATTTGGCCTCCAATGCCTTCTTTGGCAGAGAATTCCACAGATTCACAACTCTCTGGGTGAAAAGGTTTTTCCTCATCTCAGTCCTAAATGGACTACCACTTACTCTTAACCTGTGACCCCTGTTTAACTCACCAACATTGGGAACATTTTTCCTGCATCTTGCCTGTCCAATCACTTAAGAATTTTATATGTTTCTATAAGATTTCCTCTCATCCTTCTAAATTTCAGTGAATATAAGCCCAGTCGACCCATTCTTTCATCATATATCAGTCCCGCCATCCCGGGAATTAACCTGTTGAACTTACGCTGCACTCCCTCAATATCCAGAATGTTCTTCCTCAAATTAGGAAACCAAAACTGCACATAATACTCCAGGTGTGGTCTCACCAGGGCCCTGTACAACTGCAGTAGGACCTTGTTCCTTGCTCAAATCCTCTGGCAATGAAGGCCAACATGCCATTAGCTTTCTTCACTGCCTGCTGTACCTGCATACTTACTTTCAGTATCTGATGAACAAGGTCACCAAGGTCTTTCTGCACATCCCCTTTTCCTAATCTGAAGTATTTTACCACTTTATAAAATATCAACAATGCTGCTTTCTATCACCTTCTAAACTTTATATATATTCTTTATGCCCCACTCTTTAACTTTAGATATTAATCAACTTTTATCCATTCAACTATTTGCCCCAACCCCATATGCCTTAATTTCTGACTAGTTAATGTTATCAAGAGATCTCTTATTGTGTTTTTTCAACAATCATAAAGCTACAAAGCCAGTCATACTTACAAAGCACAAATGTTATTACGCCCCCCCCCCCCCCCATTCAACAATAAATCACTGAAAAATGGCCAGGTTTAAAAAAAAAAGAAATTGTCAATTTAATACTTTGTGAACCAAGCATATTTAAGAAGCAAAAATGGTTGCCTTGCAACAAATAGATGGAACGACTTTTGAATGTCTTGTTTGACAACCATTTCAGAGCATCAAGTCACTTGCAGGCACAATATTACAGTTCTTGCATTTTTCCTACCTTTTGCATTCTGGATAGCATGACCTTCGTGCTTGCTGTTATATTCATTTTGAAATGATAGCTCTAAATTGGGACTTGAATGTCGAATATGGCTTGTCTTCTGGAACTTTTCCATCAGTTCTAGTTGGTGAAGCCTAGTGCCAGAACAAAACATAAAATAACATTTGCTAATCCAAATTTATTTTGTTTACGAACATAGTTGCATGGCTGCATAATTTCATAGAATACATCGACAGAAGAAAGGATAAAATTGATTTAATATCCAAACCATTTTTTCTAAAGCAGCAAATATTCAATAAATAACTGCAGGATTTAACATTAAATAGGGGAATACTATTACTCAGGCAAGATGGAGACTTGCAACAGATAAATTAATTCATCCATTAATTACATCATATCATATAGGAAGCCTTAGGGCGCTTGTGGCCAACATCTTCAGCAGATAGGTTGAAAAATCATGTTCTAGGAAACTCTATTCCCTACTCTCAGTTTTCTTTTTGGCTCCACCGCTTCTGCTCACAAGATTAGGCTTTCCATTCCATGACACGGCGACCCGTGCGTGCGCTGCTGGAGCGCCCGCCTGCTCCGACATTCTCGCTAGCTGGACGTAGAGCCCGTGCCGGGGTCGGAGCGCTACGCACCGGCGCCGCGCCCGGGCCGGACGGAGCCCCCAGCTCTGCGAGGTTGGGAGTCGCCGACCAGGTAGGGGACTAAGAATTAAAGTTTCCCCCTTCACCCCTACACCACCACCACCACATCCAAGATACCTCCTAATCACGCTCTTTAGTAAATGGTGCTTCACTGCATCTCTACCGTGTCCCACAGTTCTGCTCTCACTATCCCTCTCCCCAGATGAATCAAGGGTGGAGATCCCATGGTTCTCACTTTTCATCTCTCCAGCCTACACACCCAGCACATCATTCTTTGCCATTACCGCCACCTTTAACATGATCCCATCGCCAATCATATCTTCCCATCCCCCACCTCTTTCCGCCTATCCCTATACCTCCCCTCTCACATTCAGCCAAGGACCCCAGCAGTGCTTCCAGGTGAGATAAGAGATTCGCATGCACCTCCTTTAATCTCATTTACCGCATATGGTATTCCCGATGTGGCCTCCTTTATATCGGTAAGACCAAGCATCGACTATGGGGCTGCTTCGATGAACATTTGCTGTTGGTTTGCCATTGCCTGCTGAATCACCCAACCTCTAACCTTTTTAACTCCCCTTCGCCATACTGACCTTTCTATTCTGGGCCTCCTCTATTTGCAGAGTGAGGCCACACACAAACTGGAGGAACAGTGCCTCATATTCCACTTGAGCTGCTTACAACCTAACGATATGAACATTAAATTCTCCAATTTTAGGTAACTACCTACAAATACCACTCCTCATTTTCTCTCTACCCACAATGGGAAACATGATTTCCTTCTAAATGTTATAGTCAATGATAATAGATAATACGGAGCTGGATTTTGTGCAGGGAGGCAGGCACTAAATTGTAATGAAATATATAGGTTGAAATCTATTATAAAATCTAAATTAGCCAAGCTTGACATGTCTATCTAGTAAAGAAAACGTCTTTCTTCAGAAAGTTGACTAAAACAAAAGGTAGTGGAGACTGCAGATATACAGCACTATCCGAAAGCTAATGGAAATTTGAAGTTTAGTTTCATATGAAAAAGAATATTGCAAAAGCAAATTCAGTTTCACCAATAAGGTATGTAGGAGAAAGAAATGAACTCATGTTTCACCTGTATGATTGAAGATAAAGATAGTAACTTGGTATAGACAAATAGAATAGCAGAATGCCAGAACTCCCATGCATATCTTTTAAAATGCTCGAACAGTCTGTCTTCCGGCCCTTGTCAAAAAGCAACGATTGTTTTCTATATATCAAAATTATGTTTCAGTTTTCACTTCTATGTGGCTACATAGGTATAAACATGATGATGCCAGGAATAAAGCATTTGAAAATTCAGTAAAAATCCTTGATTATCACCAATAAATCTTGCCATACAATTTTGTATTGATCTACTTTGAAAACATGGACATATTTGGATCACGGGTGCTTTTCATTACCTCTGCTTATTTAGGATTTTTTCAAGTTTCGCATCCTCTGCAGATTGAAGTGCTGGAGTTGATGTGAGAGGACAAACTGAAGCCAAATATTGGACCAGCTGCACGTGTTGGGCAGGTCGAAATGATCGACCTTTCCCTTGACTATATAGCCACTCTGCTTTGAGGCTGAAAGAGAACAAAATAAGTTATGAGGCATTTCTGTACATTTTTTATCACATTATTGTTTTTGAAGCTGCAAGTGATAAACAGTTGACTGAACAAATCATTTTACTTCCTTTAAGTTAAACACAAGAAAAAAAATATTGGTAATAATCCAAGATGCATTTCCATGTATAACAAATAAATAAACTGCATCAAAAGGATACAATTATAGGATTAATTTATGGATATATTCAACAAATTTGTGGGCACATTTCCATTCTCAGATCTATCAGAGATGGACAATAAATGTTAACCTTCTCAATAACATATCAGAAACATAAAAGTTGTAATTCTGAAACATGTAATTCTGGGCAGCTTTTACAGAAATAATATGATTAGGAATCTTTTAACAATTACCCTCACCTGCAATATCCTGTATCTAGTATTTCACCTTTCCGGTACCAATTGCAGTAAAAATAAATGGTTGTGTATGTGTTCCTGTCATACTGTCGTTGCAGAGGTAGCTTTATTCTCACATATATATACAGAAGAAATGTTTGGTTGATGTACCAAGCATCACTCAAAACTTATTTGTGTGATAGATTGCTTTTCGAACCATTCATTCATGCTTTTATCTCTTAATCTCATTATTTACCAGAAGATAAATTACATAAATATACTAAACTTTTTCAATAATGCAACAACTAAATACAAGACTAAAGTATAAAAATACACATAAATGATAACTATGGATACATTCATTTGCCCTTCATTCTTTGATTTGAATCCAATCCAGTCTTTAGTTCTACTTAATACTGTTAAGAATACGCATCAAAATGCATTTGGTTTGACCACCAGGGGGCGCCGAACGATTGGCAGCCCCGCCAACAGTTTGTTTTTTCGTCTTTTTTAAATTTTTTAGTGTGTTTTATAAGTTTGTGTAAATGTTCTCTGGTTTGTTTTATGTGTGGGGGAGGGGGGGAACTCTCTTTTCAGTTTCTTACCATGCCGGAGACGCGATGTTTCTGGGTCGTGTCTCCGGTCACTTTGCGGCCTATCATCGATGGAGCTGGAGGCTTCCTCGGACTAACCTTAGGCCCCACCGTGGGGAGCGGGCTTAATATCGGAGCCGATCCCATGCCTGGGATTGCTCCAACCACGGCCTACGGACTTACCCACAAGAGCTCGCAGTCTCAGGACAGGCTACTCAGGAGCTCCAGCGAAAGCAGAGGCTCAACCAGCCCCAACGCGGGGTTCGATCGCACGGCGCGGGGGAGCTGACATCCTCCCCGATGCAGGAGATGGATCGCTCCGACGTGGAGGGCCCAAAACGGCGCCGGCTACGGGTGAGAAGATCATCCTGTCTTGAGGCCCCCGACCGCGGGAGAGCTGAAGCGGTTGAACTTTTTTTTACCTTCCATCACAGTGAGGAATGTAGAGTCTCTGTGATGGATGTTTATGTTAAAATGCGTTTTGTGTGTTCTGTTGCTTTTTATTTGTATGACTGACTTGGCAAATGAAATTCCTCGTATGTTGCAAAACATACTTGGTTAATAAAGTATTATTGTGATTGAAATTAATTTTTAGTGAGTCAGAACCTGAAGTACCAATCCATTCTCAATTCAGCACCAATTAATTTACACCATATAATTTGCATTGGAGATAAGAAATTTTGTGGGAACACAGTAGCTACGTTTTATGTCGCATGCAACTATGCAGTGCAGATCCAAGAACAATTAATCCGTATTGGTATTGAAAATAGAAAGATCATTCACTCTTCCGTACTAGAATTTTTTGCATGGTTAATATGCAAAGCATATTCTAGTGATCATGACTTTCTATTGACTAGAATATATCTTGTACATTCTATACAAAAACATTTCAAATTTCCATTTACCTTTCTTTCTGTGAGATTACATAGCCATCTAGAATCCGTAGGGTTAAACACCAACTGACAATATATGGTCTGTAGTCAAATCCAGGAAGGGAGGGTGTTGCCATTACACAAGGATTGTTCATGATTGATAGCTGCTCCAATTCGCGAAGGAACCCCAGATAGGAAACCTATCACACAATATCATACGAGATTCAAGGTAAGAAAGATAATAACCGCAATGTAATGAACTGCTTGTAAGAAAATTAAATTGAACTTTGTAATGCAATTATTCAAACTTCTAAAAATTAACTAGGCGTCTGCTGTAAACATTAAAGCTACACATTAATTCCAAATTGTTATAGTAATTATATTAAATGTGGCATACCTCATTCAGATCTCTTATTTCGTTCTCTGCAAGGGATAGAATGTTTAATTCTGGAGGAAGGTGACCGGAAGCAGAACGGAGTGTAGTGATAGTATTTCCATGCAACAGAAGTATCTGTTAAGTAAAATAAATGTCCTTAACATAGCTCATAGAAACATAGAAAATAGGTGCAGGAGGAGGCCATTCGGCCCTTCGAGCCAGCACCGCCATTCATTGTGATCATGGCTGATCGTCCCCAATCAATAACCCGTGCCTGCCTTCTCCCGATATCCCTTGATTCCACCAGCCCCTAGAGCTCTGTCTAACTCTCTCTTAAATCCATCCAGTGATTTGGCCTCCACTGCTCTCTCTGGCAGGGAATTCCATAAATTATTCCAGAGCATCTTGCAAACCAGAGCATCTTGCTCTATTCCAGAACATCTTGCAAACCAGGAAACATTACTTGCCTTTGCTCTAATTTCACTTCACCATTTACAGCCTGAGAAAATAAAGTTGTGAGAATTGTTGTTCAATTTGAATGAAATGATATACAAACCAGTTGATAAGAATGTTCACATCAAGTGTACAGTTTGTTTGTGTGAATTAATCCCAGAAACAAATTCTGGTTTGATGTCTAGCACTCCATCATAAACTAGTAAGAAATGCAATCTTTCAGCTGATCAGCTGATGTATTGGGAGAGGGGAGGGGGAAAGCAATTACATAAAGCCAAGCATGTTGTGCCTGGGAGGAATATTCACACTTCTCCTTGGCCACGGTGCTAAATAATCACTCATGAATTCAGCTGTTGCAGCTACCAGGATTCCAGAATCCAGGAATCTCTGCCGCCATGTAATGAAAATGAATTTAAGTTGGGCACCTCCTTAACAGTAGACGTTCTTGACCAAACCCACCACCCTCCCCACTATCAACCTACAGTGCTCTCCATAATGATTGGGACAAACACCCATCATTTATTTATTTGCCTCTGTACTCCACAATTTGAGATTTGTAATAGAAAAAAATCACATGTGGTTAAAGTGCACAATGTCAGATTTTAATAAACGCCATTTTTATACATTTTAGTTTCACCATGCAGAAATTACAGCAGTGTTTATACATAGTCCCCCCCATTTCAGGGCACCATAATGTTTTGGACACAGCAATGTCATGTAAATGAAAGTAGTCATGTTTAGTATTTTGTTGCATATTCTTTGCATGCAATGACTGCTTGAAGTCTGCGATTCATGGACATCACCAGTTGCTCGCTGTCTTCTCTGGTGATGCTCTGCCAGGCCTGTATTGCAGTCATCTTTAACTTATGCTTGTTATGGGGGCTTGTCCCCTTCAGTTTTCTCTTCAGCATATAAAAAGCATGCTCAATTGGATTCAGATCAGATGAGTGACTTGGCCACTCAAGAATTGACCAGTTTTTAGCTTTGAAAAACTCTTTTGTTGCTTTAGCAGTATGTTTGGAATCACCGTCTCGCTGTAGCATGAACCGATGGCCAATGCGTTTTGAGGCATTTGTTTGAACTTGAGCAGATAGGACGTGTCTATACACTTCAGAATATATTATGCTACTACCATCAGCAGTTGTATTATCAATTGATATAAGTGAGTCAGTATCTTCAGCAGCCATACGTGCCAAGGCCATAACATCCCCACCGCCATGTTTCACAGATGAGGTGGTAGGCTTTGGATCTTGGGCAGTTCCTTCGCTCCTCCATACTTTGCTCTTGCCATCACTCTAATATGTTAATCTTCGTCTCATCTGTCCACAATACCTTTTTTCAGAACTGCGGTTGCTCTTTTAAGTACGTTTTAGCAAACGGTAACCCAGCCATCCTATTTTTGTGGCTAACCAGTGGTTTGTATCTTGCAGTGTAGCCTCTGTATTTCTGTTCATGAAGTCTTCTGCGGACAGTGGTCATTGACAAATCCACACCTGACGCCTGAAGAGTGTTTCTGATCTTTATTATAGAGAGAATCTTCTGTCATCAGCTGTGGAGGTCTTCCTTGGCCTGCCAGTCCCTTTGCGATTAGTAAGCTCACCAGTGCTCTTTTTCTTCTTAATGATATTGCAAACAGTTGATTTTGGTAACCCTAAGGTTTGCTGATGTCTCTAACAGTTTTATTCTTGTTTCTCAGTCTCATAATGGCTTCTTTGACTTTCACTGGCACAACTTTGGTCCTCATGTTAATATGAGCAATATAAATTTCCAAAGATTGGAGGAAAGTCTTCTTCCTCTTCCTCTTCCTCCTCCTCTTCCTCCTCTTCTTCTTCTTCGTTTTTTTGGCGGTTGGCAAACAACGTTTTAGTGCATTACCGCCACCAACTAGTATGGAGTGTGGATCAAATAACATTATAACTTATATACTAATAACCTATATCTTTCCGAACAAATTGGTTACCCTGAGAAAAAGCAATAGGATTTGATAGCACATATGAATTCTTTTGTAAAATATCTATTAAATTAAATTGTACTTTTTCTTTTCTGAATCGTTCACTCATTTGTCTTCTTTCTTCCTCATACCACTCACAATGTATAATGACATGCTCTATTGTCTCTTCTTGCCCACAGTATTCACATCTGCCTGTATTATGCTTGCCTATTATAAAAAGTGTACTGTTCAGACCAGTGTGTCCAAATCTGATTTTTGAAATTACTGTCTCCTCTTTTCTGTTTTTTCCTGCACATCTCATTTCTCCCACTTTCCTCTGGACTCTGTAGAACCACCGTCTTTTCCGCTCTTCCTCCCATTGCTTTTGCCATCTTTCCTTCAGTCTTTGCGTAATAATGTCTTTGATTTCAGTTTTACCTATGTTAATACTTAAATCAATCTTACTTCTTTTTGTTACCTCTTTTGCTACCTTATCTGCCATTTTGTTTCCTCTAATGCCAATGTTTGGTGGTACCCATAAAAATATGACTGTAAGCCCCATCATTTGTATTCTGAATAGTGTTTGTTGTATTTCAATCAAAATGGCTGGTCTACTGTCTGAATGGCTGTGCTTGGAGGAAAGACTAGGTGCTGAGAGCTCTCTTATACCTGCATTAATGAGGCAATTAAACACACCTGAGCAATTACAAACACCTGTGAAGCCATGTGTCCCAAACATTATGCTGCCCTGAAATGGGGGGGGGGGGGGGGGGGTGTATATAAACACAGCTGTAATTTCTACATGGTGAAACCAAAATGTATAAAAATACCCTTTAATAAAATCTGACAATGTGCACTTTAACCACATGTGATTTCTTTTTTTAATTACAAATTTCAAATTGTGGCGTAGAGGCAAATAAATAAATGATGGATCATTGTCCCAAACATTATGGAGGGCACTGCAAAAGCAGGTTGCTCGCCACATTGTGAATCCATCCCAACAAAGACCAGAAATTGATGAGTTCAGGTTGGATATGTGAATTATACAAATTCCATCCTCTTTCATCATGCTGCTCCCCTTTCTGCTCACCAAAACTCAAGGTATAATGTTTTATTCTGACTGTGTCCAAATCAAAACATACAAATCATGCATGGCTTATTTACTGGCCATAGCATATGGACTGACCAGTTATATCAAGAATGATGATCTCTACCTTCAATAGCAATGAAAATAAACAGACCACTGGAAAGATCCAGAATCACACTACAAATCTTGCACAATATATATAGAAAAAAAGTAGGGGGAAATAATATTTAACTAAACTGAACAAATATTTCCTTAGTTCTAATGTAGAACTGTATACATACTTTACCTTTAGAGACAGAAGTTTTGATAGATCACCTATCAGTGCAATGTTGTTGTCTGATAAATCCAAATGTCGAAGAGATAAGCAGCCATTAACGGCTTCCACAGTCTGCAAGAAAAGAACAAATACCAGATAATGGAGATGAATTTTGAATTTTCACCAGATGCTAAGAAAATTGTTGAAGATACGAGGTAGATGTAATTTACATGAACATGAGAAAGGTTTTGAGAGGGTCTTGCACGGTAGGCTGGTCCTGAATATTAAGGCTCAAGTTTCCAAGTCATGGTGGCAAAGTGGATCCAAAATTAGCTTGGTGACTGGAGGTAGAGGATAATGGCAGATGGGTTTTTTTCTGACTGGAAATCTGTAACAAATGTTGCACTACAATGATTGGAGCTAGGACATTTGCTGTTTATGGTCTAATTAATTAAGTTACAGACGACACAAAAAGTTGTTGAGTCGTAGGTAGCAAAGGAGGCCGCAGGTTGTCTAAGGATATAGCAGAACAGTTGGAAAATTGGGGGGAGCGACAATGGAATTTAATCCACATAAATGTGAGATAATGCACTTTTGGAAGTCAAATTCTGTTAGGAGATATAGAATACATCCCATGACTTTCAGCATTTTTTATCTTCAGATGCAGCTTGAGGTACAAGTGCACAGTTTGCTGAAAATGAAGAGTGGTGAAGGTGGCATTTGGTATGCTTACCTTCATACGCCAAGACTGTAAAAACTCAAAAGATTCAAACATCATGTACAAACGGTGTATTTTTTACACATTACAAGTTTGGTACACAAGCGTGTTTGGCACACTCTAAAACAAGTAATTGTTGCTGCTGCAGAACATACCCGTTGACTGACGAAATCAAACTAAGTTCCTGCTGTTGTTGTAAGACACACCCATTGACTGATGACGTTCTTCACCCCCAAATCCCGCCAATCTCAGCCACGTGACTGTCCCAGCTCTACTGCCGAGGGTTCGATCTATGAGTGGCTCAAACACCAGATGGCGCCATATGACCCCCCCCCCCATTGGAACCGGAAGAATGAAAACAAGCAGGCAGACAAACGAGGCGGCCTGATCTTGTACAGCATCACCCTTGCTCGAGGACTCAACCGGCAAAGATGAGGGCGAAAGCAGGAGGGACGGCAGACGCCCCCCAAGGACGAGATTGGGCAACCTGCACTGGCTGACTAATGTTCAGAATTGGCAGGCTGAAGATGAGCCACCCATGTTGAGCATAAAAGTCGAAGTGCCGTGCTGCAGCACCCGGAAAGGACCCGCATTCAGTTGGTGCAGCAGCGACCGGCGAGCAGCACAACACAGGAAAACAGACAGGGAGTCCTTGAGGGCAGATGAAACGTGCGAAAGGAGCGAACCCTTGAAGGAACGCCAAAACAAAACGAGCGACCCACCTTCACCCAGAAGGTGCGCCAGTATGGTCGAGGGCGGCTCCTGATGTGGGTAGCGGGCACCCCGGTCGTGGGTTGGGACTGTGTGGGCCCGCGGGCACAGTCAACGCTCCGGATGTGGGCCATCCCAGGTCGTGGGCCATGGGGTGCAAGGAGACCAAGGCAAAAGACGCAGAATGGACGGGACGCAGTCCCTACTCATCAACCAGCAGGGAGTGTGCCCGGAAGAAATCAACGGCCAGCAGCGACTGGGAGAAGTCCAAGGAAAACGACAGGAATCGAAAATGAAAAGAACAATGCGGGCACCATACGTCCGGATGGGGCTACTGTGGATGGCGGCAGAACAGGGCCCTGCGAACCGGAACGAGTGTCGACCGACGGGGCAAATTGCTGACCGCTGCTCTTGTGTCGACAAGGAAATGCCTCCTGGAATGCTGGTCCCAGACATAGAGGCGATGCTTCTGGCCGGCCGCTATAGCCATTACTGGCGGCCGGCCGAGGCGTTTTCCGGATGCGTGCTGGACGATCAGCATCGACGGGCCTCGGAACCCTGGCAGTAGGAGCACCACGTATATTTGCCGGTGGCACTCGAGACCGGCCATGCTGCCGCGCCCTCGGTGGAGACGTTAACAGTCTTAACTAAGACTAGTACGGGATAAATACAACCAAATTATGACAAGAAGGCCAGTTCTGATACAGACAGAGAGAATGAGTTACCTAAAGTTAGAGAATTTGACACTGTGTTCAGAAGGCTACCATGTGTCTAGATGAAAAATAAGTTGTTCTTCAAACCCACATTGAGCAGGGAAGTAACAGAGCAGGAACTTCAAACGGAAGGTCAAAGTGGGAGACGGATAGTGAATTCTGGAAGCTCAGGCCACTCTCATTGATATGAAATGTTCATGTTTTTCCTTTCACCATGAATGCTGCCTGGCATGCTGAGTATTTCCAGTAATGTTTAAAGTCACAGCTAGTTCAATTATGAACATTTTTAGCATAATGGGATCCCACCATGATTGGAGAACTTAATGGAAAGTAGGGAATCAGATCTTATGATATGGTTTGATGTTGGTTACAATTATCAGGTCAAAGGAATAGAAGCACACTGTTTGCATATTAAATTAGCATTATAGGGGGGGAAATGGTGTCACACAGTTGTTCATTTATTTACCTTAAGCGGAGCTAGTAATTGTATTATCGAATCCAAGAGAAGTTAAAAACTATATTTGTAAAAGTTATGAGAAACAGCTATATCTAGAAACTTGATGCATTGGATTGAGAAAAGTGGGTCAATAGTTAGCGATTGTAGATTTCTTTAACATTACAAGCAGATCAAGAAAGATCATGAAAATTATGGTTAAACAATTACTTCACATTGCTTATATAAATAATTTTCTTATTAATTTGACATGGTTAACAATTATTTAATTGTGAAACTAGAAAAATAAATTCTGAGAATGCAGCTATTTTAATTTTGGGTAGTGGTAACTCAGATTGAAGTAAACAAATGAGAAATACCTTGATGTTGTTCCCAGCTAAATTGAGCCATTCTAGATGGATTAGGTCCTTGAGGCCTTCAATATTCCCGATGCTGTTGTTAGGCAAATTTAAAACTCGCAAATTGACAAGCTTTGCTACACCAATCATGCGGACTAGACGATTGTTGGCTGCAGATAACTGCAAGGAGGATCAAACAAATGCAATTAGTTTATTACTTGTAGATTATTTAAATTTACTATATTATAACAGAAGATTTAGTCAATAATTTTTGACTAAATGAAAGAAGTAAATAATTTAGAACAAAGAAGTGCAGAATTTGGTTTACACAATAGGACACAAAGCGCTGGAGTAACCCAGTGGGTCAAGCTGCATCTCTTGAGAACATGGATGGGTGACATTTCAGGTCGGGATTCTTCTTCTACTGTTTGTAAGGGGAGGGGGAAGAAAGCTGGAAGAGAGATGTGATGATCAGTCTGAAGAAGGGTCCGGACCCGAAACATCATCTATCTATGTTTTCCAAAGATGCTGCTTGACCCGTTGTGTTACTCCAGCACTTTGTGTCGTAAAAGTAATTCATTTGTTTTTTTAATGCTACACCTGCATGGAATTTGAAAATTATCTATCCGATAAATCAATCGCTCAACCCAACAGCTTACCCAGGTGGGGGCACAGTTAAGGGGGATATTTTCATAAATCTGCTAACACCTTAAATGCAAAGCTGCTAGGTATTGAAATCCAATTACTCTTACAATACATTCATAAATAGATGATTTACTTTTATTATCTTATACTGTTAGTACTTAGTTCTGCTATAACATGATAGTTATGTTCCTAACAAATTTCATATTACAGAAAAGCATGTAATGAAAACAATGTCAAAGAGTGGGTTGGGGGCTTGAGAATAAAGATCTTTTAATACTTTAATACACTTATTATCAAGCTAAAAATACCAAATATTGGTTAAATTGTTGTGAACCATATTGATGATAATGTCTTTTTTAAATCTTCCACTACAATCAACTACCATTACACCACTTACTTGCACTAAATTGCTGCATTTCTCCACATTTTCCAATTTAGTTAATTGATTCTTGTCCAAAATCAGGGTGAAAGTATTTGCCGAGCAAAGAGAATCTGTATCAAAATGCTGCAATCCCATCTCTGATACGTCAACCACACCACCTTAAAAATAAATTGCAAACATTGAAATCAGCACCTGATTCTCAGAATTTAACAATACAGTTGACCCTCATTTTAACAGACCCCTTTATAACGGTTTTCGGTTACAGCGGACGGACCAGCCCATGCCACCCCCCGCTTGCAGCTGCAGCTACCGACACCACCCGACTCACATGGTACATCAGCGAGGCCTTCCTCACCCACTGCACGGTCCGGTGACACGTCTGCTGTTGCAACATGTTGTAGCCCCCGAGGACAGTGCTTTCTACAGGCCACTGCCTCTAATAGCACAGGCACGTTTACCTGGTGAGAGAGGATGGAACCCCATGGTGACCGAGCCAGTCCTGTTGATGACGGTGGCCTGAAGAAAGAGCTGACCATGGGCTACAAAGTGAGTCGCAACAACAGCCGCTTCAACCAGACCATGTGGTGGGTGAAGAAGGCATCAGTGCCTTTTTTAAACACAAAATGTTGGAGTAACTCAGCAGACTAAAAAGTATAAAGAAGGGTCCCAACGTCACCTATCCATGTTCTCCAGAGATGCTGCCTGAACGGCTGAGTTACTCCAGCACTTTGTATCTCTTTGTGTATTAACCATCATCTGCAATGCAAATACAATGCAAATATCTCATGCAGTTACAGCAGACAATCAGCAATAAAGTACATCTTG
Organism: Leucoraja erinaceus; assembly: GCF_028641065.1. Taxonomy (NCBI): domain Eukaryota; kingdom Metazoa; phylum Chordata; class Chondrichthyes; order Rajiformes; family Rajidae; genus Leucoraja; species Leucoraja erinaceus. Next base: position 39,034,209 of record NC_073389.1, read on the forward strand.
TGACTATACGTGTTGTCAATCAGTGGGAAGGATTTAATTGATTGGTTAATGTAAATACGCTAAATGTATGGTAAATCATAATGATTGGTTAATAGTTTGCCACTCCTTCTATACCATAATTGTCTAATACCTATTATATGTGTTACAGTTGTACCAAAGTCAGTCGTTCTTTCAACCTGCCCCAAAGTTTCTAGCTCTGTGTTGGAAGGTTTAAAGAATTATCCAGCGCTGTCAGAATAAAGAATTGATTTTAGCAGCAATGGTTTGAATCAGGTTTTCTTGAATTGGACTGACAAAAGAACTCAGTTTAACACTGACAAGAGGATTTCAGTCTAGGAGTAGAGTGGTTCTTCTGCAGTTGTATAGGGCTCTGGTAAGACCACATTTGGAGTATTGCGTACAGTTTTGGTCTCCTAATTTGAGGAAGGACATCCTTGTGATTGAGGCAGTGGAGCGCACGTGCACAAGATTGATCCCTGGGATGGCGGGACTGTCATATGAGGAAAGATTGAAAAGATTAGGCTTGTATTCGCTGGAGTTTAGAAGGATGATCTTATCTATCTATATATTACTAAAAGTCTGTTCTTGACCGGTTTTGGCCATCTGTGCTGCGATTTCCGAGAGAACGCCGCCACCTACGGCCGTCATTTTTGGCCACCTCGCTCAGAGCCCCCCTCCGCCGCATGTGTGCCGAGGATTTTTCCGATCGATGAAATATGACAGAGATATTAATGTTTTTACAAGATTCCCCATTCTCTCTGCTGCCCCTGCTGGAGGGAGGGGGAGGGACTATAAAACCAGGAAGTGGTGTGCCTCAATCAGTCTCTGCAAGTGGTGTGCCTCAATCAGAGCTCTGAATGACACTGAACAAATGTCTACACAGCTGTGAGTACCCATAATGTGGTTTGAAAATGAATATATGGTTAGTTGGAAGTAAAAAAGCACTGCCTGCAAATGGTTGTTTGTGTTTGGGTTTGGGTTGAAGTAAAAAGGCACTCTCTCTCTCTCTCCACTCACCACTCTCTCCCCTCACCACTCTCTCCCCATCCCTCTCTCTCTGCCCTCCTCTCTACCCCCCCCCCACCTCACCCCTCTCAGCACACTCTCTCTCCCCCCCCTACCCCCTCTCTCCTCCCCCTCTCCCATCCTCCCCTCCATCCCCTCCCCCCCCCCCTCCCTCAAACCCCCTCCCCTCCACACTCCCTCCCCCTGCTTCCCACCTCTCCCCCTCACCCCCCCCTCAGCACGCCCTCTCTCACCCCTTCACTCTCACCGTCTCTCTCCTCCCCACCTTTACCCCCTCACCCGCCCTCCCTCTTCTCCTCCTCCCCACCGCCCCATCCCCCTTGCCCCCCTCTCTGTGTCTCTGTCTCTCTCTCTTTCTCTGCCGCTTATCTCTCTGCCCTCACTCTCTACCCCTCCCCCCCCCCCCCCCCTTCTCTCTAGATGTGACTGCAAGTTGGGAGCTATGCGTCAGTAGATAGGGTGGTTATGGGGTAAAAGGAGCAAATTAATAATATTAATATATCAAGTTGAGTGCGGGGGGGGATATCAATTAGCGTGAGTGCGGGGGGGGGGGATAGTTAGTGTGTGTGACGCTGCGTGCCACCTCCCCCCCCCACAACCGCACGTTGGGGTAACAGACCCAATGGGTCTGCACTTGGTCTAGTAAAACATATAAAATTATAAAAGGACTGGACAAGCTAGATGCAGCAAAAATGTTCCCAATGTTGGGCGAGTCCAGAACCAGGGGGCACAGTCTTAGAATAAAGGGGAGGCCATGTAAGACTGAGGTGAGAAAAAACTTTTTTTCTCACCTCACAATGGCCATGATCACAATGAATAGCGGTGCTGGCTCGAAGGGTTGAATGGCCTCCTTCTGCACCTATTTTCTATGTTTCTATGTAAATAACAGACCCAGACTGCAGTGGCAGCGGCGACCCGACAACGGAGCTGTGGCGTTCCGGCGGCAGCGACGACCCGACAACGGAGCTGTGGTGTTCCGGCGGCAGCGGCGACCTGACCTCGGCGAATCAGCCACAACATGGACGACAACGTCGGGAGCTCACAGGTCGCCTCGGAGCAGAGGGAGAACAAAGAGGGAAGAGACAAGGACTTTAAGATTTTTGCCTTCCATCACAGTGAGGAGGTGCCTGGTGGATGTTAAATTTGTGTTTATTGTGTGTTTTTGTCATTTTTATTATATGTATGACTGCAAGACAATGAAATTTCGTTCAGACCAAAAGGTCTGAATGACAATAAAGGCTACTTTGACTTTGACTTAGATGCAATCATAAAGAAACCCCATTAATGTCTCTACTTCCTTGGAAGATTGAGGAGATTCTGTGTCAACAAACCTTTTGAACTACTACAGGTACAAAAGAGCATATTGACTGGATGCATCACCGCCTCGTTCAGCAACTCGAACGCGTAGGAATGAAGATCATCATAGGAACTAATCCCCCCACCGATCAACCCGGCTGCCGACTGAAACGCGCCGTGGTAGTCTCGACTCACCCCGCAGGCCTCCTAGGGGACTGTGGTGAAGCCGGGCGGCGAGGCCTGCCTGGGCCGAAGGAGCCACAGCGGCGGTGGTAGGATCCTCAGTGGCGGCGGCAGCAGGTGCCACCGCAGCAGCCTGAGCCTCGACATAGACGGTGGTTGGGCCTCGGCGGCAATGGGAGCCTTGATGGCGGTGGGGCCTCGTGATCGACCCGCGATCAGTGGTTGATGAGCATGAGGGGGGAGGGAAATGCTCTTCACGGCAGTCCCCCTCCCCATGCTAGGACAATGGGACAGCTGTGAAGAACAATGAAGGACCTGGTGTGGGGAAGCCGCCACACTGTGAAGAACAAAATGGAGGTCCCGGCGTGGGGGAACCGTTGTGAGGGACAGTGGGAGAACAAAGGGGGACCCGGTGTGGGGAAGGGGGGGTGGGCACTATAGTTTTAGATTCCTCTGCCCAGAGGTTAAGCCTGCATTCATTTGTTTGTTCGCTCCGGTTAAGGCTGTGCACACAGCAGCCAGCCAACAGTCACTTGTCTTTTTCTTTTTGTTTTCACTTTTAATTTAATTATAATTTCAAGTATTCGTGTACCTTGTGTGTTGTGCCGGTTGGCAGACCAATTTCCCTCCAGGGATGAATAAAGTTCTATTGTATCGTATAAAAGGGATCGCTGCCTAAAATAGGCAGCCAGCATCATCAGAGATCCACACTACCCTGGTCATACTCTCACTTAACTTTGGGAAGAAGGTATAGGAGCCTGAAAACTGTAACATCCAGGTTCAGGAGCAGCTTCTGCCCTACAACCATCAGACTATTAAACACCATAATGTCCAAACTACATTGACTTGTGAGCTATTGCACACTATTAGTGGGTTTTTTTTAAAATATAGATATAGAATGTTATTATTGTTTGATATAGTGTTTACAGAGTACTATGTGTACATATATATTGTGCTGCGGCAAGTAAGAATTGCATTGTTCTGTTTTGGGACATATGACAATAAAACGCTCTTGATCTAACTCAAATACAATATCATGCTGGTGGGAGTGTCTCATTCATGTAGAGCATTCGAATCTAATTTCAGGAACTTGAAATCATGACTCAATCTGACATTATCTATACTATTACTAAAACTCTTATCTTGACCACTTTTTGCTTTATTTTTTTTTTAATTTGCGCAAAAACAATACCCTTTATCGCTAGGATTTTCCGTCACCTTACTCACCGTTCTCCTCTCCTCCAAGCGCACCAAGTTTTATTCCGATCAGTGGACGATTACAAAAGTTATAAAGGTTTAAAAAATCGTGCGATCAGTAGATTGGTCTTCTCGCCTGTCAGTCACCATGAAGGTAACGCCTCTTCCAGCACCCGCTGGAGAATAAAGCCCCGGAGGCGGGGCTGAGTAAACAAGTGCTGATTGAGTCCGCAAGAGTGTAGTCGGGAAAGTCGTTGTGTGGTGTCGGGAAAGTCGCTGTGGTGTCGGGAAAGTCGCTGTGTGGTGCCGCGGCCGGTGGCCGCTGAGTGGAGTCTCTCCTCCCCCCACACTTTCGTCCATCCCCACACACCCCCCTTCCTCCCCACACCCACACTCCAACTTTGTTTTTTTGCCCAATTTATCTTTTCATAGATGTCACCGACCTGCTGAATATACCCACCAATGTCTGTTTTATTTCAAATTACCAACATCGGCAGTTTATTTTATTTTTCAAAATTTGACATGGAGAAAGTGCAGATTTTGAACCTTTTTTTTAAAGGACATGCTGGCTGGATGTTAGCTGGTGGAAAGACACACGGCGTTTGTGGAAATAGAAAAATAGTCAACGTTTCTGTTCACTAATTCCGACGAAGGGTCTCAGATACGAAACATTAACGCCGTTCTTCTTTCTACAGACACCATCCGAGCTGCTGATGTTTCCAGTCTTTTCTATTTTTACTTCTGCAATTTGTTTTTGATTTACATTACACATGTTATAAATGCGAATATTAATAAGGAATGGGGAAACTTGGGAATCGTGCAACGTTGCCTAAAAAGAATTTATCAAAGGAGTCGTAGTTTGTATTATCAAAGGAGTCGTAGTTTGTATTGGTGGCTTTGGTATTGTGTATGGTGTTTTCTGGTAGTTGTAGTTGTAAAGTACTGACCATCCCCTTCACTTCAGGCTAATTGGATGGATGGAGAACTACAATGCACAGACTACAACGGATAGAAGTTAGCGCACATTAAACCAGGCCGGTAAAGAATGCAACGCCGTTATCCTCCCATTACATTGATTTTAGTAACAGATTATGCTGTTGTGCATAATATTTTTTTGTAAACGTAATATAAAACACGCAATGCACCCGTTAGGCTTGAAACAAGCACTTACTTTCAGCCGCTTTAACTGTCATCTCAGCAGCTTCCACCCGCCCCGCCGCCATCGCGCAACAACTTCCCGCTTGGTGAAAGCCAAGCAACCGCTGCATCAGCTCATTGGTTACTTTAATTACTTCAGCAAAACTCTTCTTCGTTTTTCATAGAGTGGAACCGAACTATTTATTCCGAAATATCTAACTATATTCAAAATTCAACGCATAATTTGTTTTATTGTTTTGTATATCTTCACAGCGGCGCGCCCACAATCCCCCTCTCTCTCTCCGCGCTGCCATTTTAATTGTCGACATGAAGTGAGTTTTCGGCAGAGTTTTAATCTGTTTCCATCCGCTGTTTTAATGGCGAAATTATTGTACCTTCGATTATATTTTGTAATCGACTACGCGCGTTCAACGATTGTGACATTTTATTTGTTTCCCCAGGGTCGAACTGTGCAGTTTTAGTGGGTATAAGATCTACCCCGGTCACGGGAAGCGCTATGCCAGAATTGATGGGAAGGTAAAGAAAAAGCTCTAAATACAATGAACTGAATAGGTTTAGAAGCTCTGCCGTATACCAAAGGACACTTCCTGCTGTAGTCTGGGCAGCAGTTGACCCATGGCTATTATCGAGCGTTCCCATGAGTACGTTTCATTATAAGTTGACATCTGGGTAGACTAGTCTCTTAACGTCAAGTTGGTCATATGTCCAGTTCAGCCTCCTAACCCATCAACGTATCACTTGGCTGTAGACTTACTAATTTATCAAAAGTTACTTCTTCAGACGTCCTGTTATGTTGTTTTGTGTTTGACTGGGAAATTTTAAATGGCTATTTACCAATACGATACATTACAGTGGAAAACAACCATTTAGAGTTTCCCAGTCAAACACAAAACCCATAACAGGAGGTTCGTATAACACCTCACTTTGAAGTAACTTTTGAGTGCATATTCTCTATCTGCATAGTAATCATTTGAGGTCTTGATCTTCCAATGAGTTTACCTGGATCTTTTCTCGATTGCAAGAGTTCATTTTTACTTATAACAAGAATGCCAATACATCGTATTCTTGTAGATACAGGAAACTACAGATGCTGGCATAGTGAGCAAAAACAAAAGTCCGGGGAGAACTGAGTTAGGTCGGGTAGCATCTGGAGAGATTGGACAGGTGATGTTTTGGGTCAGAACCCTTTTCCAGACTAAATCCTGTTTTTGAGATAGAAATTGCGGATATTTCCTGAATATTTTGATCGAAACAAAGTCTTGTTAATGTTTATGGAAACCATGTTTCATTAAAGGCATTGTTTCATTGAAACCTTGACCGTTAAAGGCATAGTCTGCCATACTCTAGCATACAAGATTTAGATTTAATCCTTTTTCTGTACTGTTGCCTGGGGATTATTGTCCACACATCTCTGACTAGGAAGGGTCCAGAATGTTTAATTGTCATATGTACCAAAACAATGAAATTTGTACTTGCAGCATAACATGTCTGTAAACATAGTGCTCAATAGGTAGCATAAAACAAACATAAATTCAATAATTAAAAAAAAAAAAGCAATATTAATTCAAAACAGAAGCCCGATGTCCTGAGAGCAACCAAGGCCCCAGTTTGTACTTTGGATAATAAGAAAGAACTACTGATACTGGTTAGACAATAAACGCTGGAGTAACTTGGCAGGTCAGGCAGCATCTCTGGAGAAAATGGATAAGTGGGCCAGAACCTTCTTCAGACCCTCCTTTTTTTAGTTCAGAGTTTAGTAATCTATGTTCCTGGGCGTTCGAGTTGCAGAACCAGGACGTGATGTAACTAGTGTATGTGCTCTCCACCATAGCCTGTAGAAGTTCAAGAGAGTATTTGTTGACATACCAAAACTCCTCAGTCTTTCCAGGTTTGCCACCTATTGGTCAGTAAACTGGTGAAAAAGCAGAATAACTGAAGTGTGTGGATATCTAGTGAGTGACCAAGAAATCATCTGTAATTGTTTGCAATTCTTTAGGGCTCCAGAAAAGAATGGACAGCAAGTAACTAAGAAATGAACATGAAAGAAAGTTAAGGGTTTCAAATGTATGGGCAAGTTGCATCAAACTAAGTGAGCCGTTGTCACAAATGACTGTGTATTAGTACAATTTAATCTTGGAAATCGGGTATTAAAATAAAGTTTGTTGACCTGACAAATTTGATCCTCGTTTTGGGCTTTCTGTTCATGCTTATTTATATAAGTCTATTTCCACTTCCTTTAGATCACTCGGGCTTAGTTAGGCTCAGCTCACGTAATACACATCCATGTCAATGATTTACTTTAAGATTGGATTATTGGAGAACTCCTGACTGGCCTTCCTCATTCTGTTCTTTGTGAAATTGAAGCCAACCAAGATTCTAGCACACATGTCCCAATTCTTGTTATTATTATTATTATTCACTCACAACCTTGTGTTTGCTGACAATATTGGATCATGCTTTAAGCAATTTATTGGGGTTTTTTTCATTCTTATCCTTGTTTATAAATTCCTCGATAGACTCTTTGCTATTGTTAGATATTTCCAGTCCACCTGTTCGGATATGCGCTTGACCAATTGTGTGTCCTCAACATTTGCAGATTAGGGGGGTTTTAAATTAGTGGTTGTTATTCGGCTGCCTGGGCCCCAAGTCTCCCAAGATGTTCAAAATCTGCTTTCAGTGATCAAGTCTCTCAACTTATCTCATATTTTCTTAAAGTGGCTCAATACCAACTTTTCCTTCAACCACCTGTCAGAGCTGTGATCATTATTTTGCTATGTTAAAAGGATTATCAGTGCTGCCAAGTAGTACGGATTTTCCGTATTTTGTATGGAAATGCGATAAGAATACGGATTTGCTTCGTAAAATACGGATTTTTTTTTAAATTGGCCCGACTTCCTGTTTCATCTTGCTGCTTATAAAATGCAAGAATATAAAAAGTCTTACTGTACCTCTAAAAATTATAGCAGATGAAATCTATTAGTATTTTAAATTTCAAGATCTGGATGATTATTTTTTAAAGCTTTGATCTGCCTGTCCCGCTATAGGTTTAAACAGCGCTATCAGTTTAGCGAGTGGGAATTTAAATAAACGGCACTATGGGTTCTAATTATAGCGCTACCAGCTGGAGCGCTATTGCCTTTACACATAACGTAATGGCCACAGCGCTATGGGTCACAGACTGTTCGTGGAGGGAGAAAGAAAGAGAGGGGGGAGAGGGAGGAAGGGAGAAAAAAAGGAAGGAGAGAGGGAGGGAAAGAGAGGAAGGAGGGAGAGAGCGAGGGAGGGAGAAGGAGGCTTCCAAAATGGCTTCTACATCATCTGGTGCTAAAAGCAGGAAGCAGCCGTTCAAACAGAAGTATACAAAGACATGGCAATGAATGCGCTGTCAAGTAAGGTGCTTAGAAGACATGTCAATTGGTAGCAAGGTTAAGGGACTGTCCCACGAGTATGCGACCACGCGGCAAGCGCGACCTAATGTGGTCGCTTGAGCCGTACGGTCTCGCGGGGCCGGTCCCACTTCGATCGCCGGAGCCGTGTGGAGTTCTGCGGAGCTGGTCCCGACAACACGCAGGGCTCCGAAAAACTAACACTGTCCAAAATTCCGCACGGCAATGGTCTGCCGGCTCGCAGCCGCATTGAGGCCGTAAGCACCGCCTCGACGGGCGTGCGCAGCGTCTTGACGAATTTCCCGCGGACCTCGCTCGAACTTCACGTCAACTTGTACGGGATCACTCGACCTCCTCACGACATCAGGTTTGGTCGCGCTCGCCGCATGCAGTTGAATGCTGGTGGGACAGGCCCTGTACGAGGATCACTCGACCTCCGCGCGGCCCAAGCTTCCGGTTCAGTCACGCTTATCGCATGCTCGTGGGACAGGCCCTTTATGCATACTTGTACTCTTACATGAGTATGATCACATAAAACTTCAATCTTGGGCACATGTACATTGCTGAAAAAAATGAACTACCAGCTTAATTGGATGTATCTGCAAGTTCTATAGTGTTTTTCCAATTCATTTTAGGTTTTCCAGTTTCTGAATTCAAAATGCGAATCTGCATTTCTTTCCAAGAGGAACCCTCGACAAATCAACTGGACTGTGTTGTACAGGCGCAAACACAAAAAGGGCCAATCTGTAAGTGAACTTTGTTGATAGTGAATATCTCGTGTGGCATTTTTTGTAGATTTAATTTAGATGTCTTTATTTTGTGGTATGGCAACTGCTCTGTCTCCGACCGGAAGGCATTGCAGAGGGTGGTGAAAATTGCCCAACGCATCACCGGTTCCTCGCTCCCCTCCATTGAGTCTGTCCAAAGCAAGCGCTGTCTGCGGAGGGCGCTCAGCATCGCCAAGGACTGCTCTCACCGCAACCATGGACTGTTTACCCTCCTACCATCCGGGAGGCGCTACAGGTCTCTCCGTTGCCGAACCAGCAGGTCGAGGAACAGCTTCTTCCCGGCGGCTGTCACTCTACTCAACAACGTACCTCGGTGACTGCCAATCACCCCCCCCCCCCCCCCGGACACTTATTATTATTTATTCAAATCGTTTGCTATGTCGCTCTTCAAGGGAGATGCTAAATGCATTTCGTTGTCTCTGTACTGTACACTGACAATGACAATTAAAATTGAATCTGAATCTGAATCTTATAAACTAAGATTTCAAAATATATTCAAAATATATAAGGGGTGGGGAAGCAAGTACCAGAGGACTAGATTTAAGGTGAGGGGGAACAAATTTGATAGGAACCTAAGAGGTAACATTTTACTCAGAGGGTGGTGGATACATGGAATGAGCTGCCAGAGGAGGTCATTGAGGCAGATGGTATAACATCATTTAAAAGTCCCTTGGACAAGTTTGGATAGGAAAGGTTTGGAGGAATACTAGACCAAGTGGGACACGTTGGGTCCCGTCCCCTCAATGCGGGGGGGGGGGGGGGGGGTGGCGGCCTCCGGCGTCACACACTAACCATCCCCCACACGCACACTAACCACCCCCCTTGATATTATTTAATATTATTCATTCGCTCCTTTTACCATATCCACTCGCGCATAGCCCCCAACTCGCAGGCGCGTCTAGAGGGAGGGGAGGTATATAGAGAGAGACTGAGAGAAATAGGGAGAGAGAGGAGGGGAGAGGCCAGGGGGAGAGGAACAAAGAGAAAGCGATCCCAGAGAGAAAGCAACCCCCGAGCGTCTTGAATAAAGGGGTGGAGGTGGAGTGGGAAGGGGGGGGGAGGAGGTAGAGGTGGGGGATGAGAGGGCTGAATCTTAAATAACGCCAGGAGGTAGGGAGGGACGTCACTCGTCGCACACAGATCCATTCCATTGTGACATCATCAGCCATTTTTTTTCAAAGCTTTTTCAGATTTAGTGAACATTTTGATTAATAACTGTCACACCGGAGGCCTGGTCCCCCCAACGCAACCGGTTCCCCAATGCAATATTCCACCACTCACCCATAGCCCCCACAGCCCCCACGGGAGGCCTGGTCCCCCAACGCAACCCGTTCTTGGTTTCTTGGTCCTCCAAAATATTCCAAATGGAATTTAAACTGGAGGCAATATTCCACCACTCACCCGTTTCTCGAACACATCCCGTTCCCCTAACGCAATATTTCACCACTCACCCGTTGCCGACAACTGGACAGGGGCTGCTCATTTCGCCTTAATCACTCTCCCTCATTTTTAAACTTAAAAAAAAATGCAATTGCACCTGCTAGCAAGCAGCTCAGTGTACTGTGACTTAAAAAATATATATTTGCACTTTCTAGGGCTAGCAGGACTCTGTGTACTTGGATAGCAACAATGTTGCGAGCAGGGCTACAATCCCATTGTGACATCACAGCTGTAAGCACAGGAAATAAGCGAAAGACAGTTTTTTTCATGTTTTTTGAGATTTTTGAACATTTTCATTAATCTTGAGAAATAAAGCATGAAATTTTGAGATAAGATGATTTTTGACTTCACAGAAAAAATCTCGTATCGGAATATGTTATTTTACCGTTCGTGCGTTGTTTTTTTTTAGAAGATGTGATCACACACAAATCCACATCCAAGATCAGACTTTTAATAGTTACTAGACCAAGTGGGACCCGTTAGGTCGCGTCCCCTCAACGCGTGGTTGCGGGGCGGGGGGCCTGTGGCGTCACACACACACTAACCGCCCCCACACACACTACCCACCGTAGTAAAACTACGTCTATTATTGTTTGGTTGAGATTTGTGAATTCGAATGTGCCAATTATTTCTGGTGTTATACAAAAGTACCACCTCCACATTCATATAGTTGAATTTTACGTTTGTAATCAGCTAAGTTTTTGCATTGTTTACATATGATTGGCCCTTATTAGTAACTTGATTTATGTAATTCAGATTAGATGATAATGATTGGAAATTTTGAGGAAAATTCTTAGTGTTTTCGATTGCCATTTTACTATTGTGTGCTACTTTTAAACGGGATTTCGATGGGGAAGAGAAGATTGCCTTTCTATCTATCGTCTGTCGTCAAGTTGTCTTTTAATTAATGGATTAGGTTGCTTTGGAATTCTCACACTGAGAATTTCTAACAGATTTAATTCCCAAATCTGTTTTATCAACATGCGATATATGGAACTTCAAAAAAGTTTTGTTCAGCCTTAAATTTCTTTCATGTCTGTTTTTTGCCTGTGCCTGTGCCTACCCTCCCCCCCCCCCCCCCCCCCCCCCCCCCCCCCCCAGAGTGGTAGTAGTTTGGTCCAATATCTTTCTCACTCCCATAGCAAAATATAAAGAAGCACCCTTCTTTGGTCACTTTGTGATTATACCACACATATGGAATGGCTGATTCAGTGCCTTGTAAAATCATGCCAGGTCCTTCAAATTATTCTTTGGTTTTATTCCACTGTTTATGAATTTTGAGGTGATTTGGGGATTGATTGTTAAGTGACATCATGTGTTCCTGTAACATCTTAACTAAAAGGCAATTTCAAAAAAATTCTAAAATATAAAGTGTATCAGGGCCAATATTGCTTGCAACTGGAATGATTCAATTAAGAATTTGAATGAGGATTAAAATGATATAACAATAGAGTCTTTATCTTCTCATTCCCTCCCCAAACCCACCTCAGGAAGAGATTCAAAAAAAGCGCTCCCGTCGCGCAGTGAAGTTCCAAAGAGCTATCACTGGTGCCTCTCTGGCTGAGATTATGGCTAAGAGGAATCAGAAGCCAGAAGTGCGCAAGGCTCAACGAGAACAAGCAATCAGGTATGAACTGAATGTATTTTGGGGCAATGTCCATGGACAGTTTTATTATACATTTGCATTAGAATTAGAATACCATTAAACATCTTTAGCCTGCCAAAATGAAGTAAAGAGATTCTATTAAGTTGCACAATCAATGTCATGCCAGTAGATTGCATTGAAATGATGTAGAGAGACTAAAAGTGAGAAGTCCAAATGAAATGAGATAAAAAATAAATGGCTAGGGTTTTAAAGGGGGTCCTGTGGCCAAAGAACTGAGAACTTTGAGTTCAATGCATAGCGGGAGGGTATAGGCGAATAAAGTTAAAACAGATTATTCTTTCAGATTCTGAAACGCAAGAACAAGGCAGGATAGAAAGGATAAACGGACGTGCAAAGTTCGTGCATTGCTTTGCCCTAAAATTCCCCCCCTTCACATCAAACAGGCGTACTTGGTCCCAGAATATGGGCATTATCACAGTTATCCATATCCATGCATCACAAAAAACTGAGCAAATGTTATTTCATATGTCACATTTTTAGGTGGTGTTTTGTGAATTCTGTAACCTGAATAGCTGTAAAATCCTGGTCACTTGTTTGATTTTTTTATTTTTTAAGTTATATGGTAAGACAAGACTATAGACAAGGTTGGGAAAGTACAGGACAAGGGGTCACAGCTTAAGGATAAGGGGGAAATCCTTTAAAACCGAGATGAGAATAACTTTTTTCACACAGAGAGTGGTGAATCTCTGGAACTCTCTGCCACAGAGGGTAGTCGAGGCCAGTTCATTGGCTATATTTAAGAGGGAGTTAGATGTGGCCCTTGTGGCTAAGGGGATCAGAGGGTATGGAGAGAAGGCAGGTATGGGATACTGAGTTGGATGATCAGCCATGATCATAGTGAGGCGGTGCAGGCTCGAAGGGCCGAATGGCCTACTCCTGCACCTAATTTCTATGTTTCTAAGAGGACGTGGAATTTCCGGCAATGACACTTTTGAGATGTCTTGAGGCTGCTGAATAATGTACTACATCTATGAAATGGTGCAAGACACGAGCATAGATCTAAGGGTGTGCTGAGCAACATTTAGCTGCAGAATACCTTTTGAGATATGGGATCATGGGTGGGTTGGAGACCTAACAAATTGAATTTCAGCTTCTGATTGCTGAGAAGTAATAATATGCCTGTGAAAGCCAGTTTGGTAGCAAACTGAAGGCGAGTAGGGAATCATGAAGGCGGACAACCAAATGATCAAGTCTTCAAACTGAATATTCCTGGAAGAGGTGTCAGTAAATTAAGCATTGATCTAAAAGAAGATTATTGCATGTGCTTGAAATAGAAAATGCTGGAAATACTCAAAATCACGCAGCATCCATGAAGAATGAGAGGCAAATGTTTCAGGTTGAACATTTTTGATCAGAGCCTAAATAGTGGGTAGAGGAAGAACGATGAGATAAATTTTGACAGGCAGGAATTGGGAGAAATTAAGTGTGAAGCATTAACAAAGCTTACCCTTGCTTTTTATAAAACAGAGCTGCCAAGGAAGCCAAGAAAGCCAAAGCTGCAACAAAGAAAGTTAGCGCACCTACAGCCAAGGTAGTGAAATCTTTTTGTTTTGAATTGTGGAAGTGCCAGTAATATAATAAAATACAAGACAACATTAATATGGGAGAATGACTATATAATTGATAAATGTGTTTCAATATAATTAAGCGTTGTGATTACGATCACACAGTTGTATAAAAATATTTTTGAATGAAGAATGAAAATCTAAGATTACAAATGCATCAAAAGTATACCAAAGATAGAAAGAAAGATGATTTAAAAATGCAAAAATTTTAGGTTTATTTTCCCAAAATAAAATTTGATTTGGTACACAATATAGAATTGTTTATTCTTAAATTAGAAAATTAGGACTGGAGAAAATGAAAGATGATTTCACTTGCATAACCGACCTACGAAATATAATTACAGATCTACCACCACTTTTCCAGCATCTGTGGTTTCAGGGTCTTTCTGGGTTATCCGTTTTGCCCAACCAACAGAGGTAATGGACTCCGAGCGGAGTTCCATGGCACCGGAACGGTCTGCATAGGCCGCTGCGGGACCAAGGCCTGCGAAGTCAGCAGTGAGAACCAATCTGCCAGCTCCAGTTGGAGGAGGCAAATTTGGCCCACTGATCGGCCGTGGAAGTTGGCTGTGGGAATGGATCTGCCCGCGAAGGCCAAGACGTGGTTTAAGAGCCTTGGCAGCAGGGTGCAAATTAGACCTGTTGATTGGCACGGAGGTCCTGATGATGTTGAGATCTGCCGCCTTGGACGGTCTAGGCGCCACATTTTCATGTAACTTCCAGGGGAATTTCAAGTGCACCCTTGTGATTTTATCCGGATTAAAGGAGGCGGCTGAACATCGGTTGCTGGAAAAGCAGTGGTGGGCCTGTACTAATAAATAAAACTTTCCCAGAGTGGGTAGAAAAGGGACATGGTTCAGAAGGTAAGGATCACTGCAAAAACTAGAAGAATGTGATCTCCGAAGTTGATGGGATTTCAAATAAATTTCTATGAAACCACGATTCTTTAGGTGAATGTCTAGATGCTGTACTGTGAATATTTTAATATTAAGTCCTTGAAGCAGTATCCATTTCACAACTTTTTCATTTATTTCTAGGCTGCACAGAAAACGGCACCGAAGCAGAAATATGCGAAGCCAATGAAGTCCCAGGCTCCACGTGTTGGTGGAAAACGCTAAAATAATCTACATTGAAATGTAAAATAAAGCCTGAATTACATCCAGTGGTGTTTTTGGTCTTGCTGATTCAATCAAAAGTCAAATTGAGTACATTTAGAATTGTGAATAACTTAACGGGTGGTATTAATTTGGATATCTTAATATATTCACACATTTAAAAGGGAAAATGGTCTTAATGTAGCTGAAAGTCATTTGCAAACTTACTGGAAGGCTTGGAATAGCTGGCAGTAAAACCTTACTACCTCTTTACTAATCATTTCTAGCTGTATTGGTATGTTGAAGTGTGAAATGGAAAATGGTTCAAGTTGTCAAAATATTGAGGGAAAAGTCATTTGAAAATAATCGCTTACTCAAACTGCATGCCATTCATGATGCTGATGGAAAGCCTTAGAAGTCTGGCTTTTATGGTTATCTCTTGTAGGGGTTAAGGGGATTTCATTGTTTTGTGAACCATCAGTGAATTAATCTTATTGCTTAATCTGATTTGCTTTAGAATAAAACAAATAAGATTGTTGAAGAGTTTGCAGTTGATGTGCATATGGATATTTTTAGATACTTGCCAAAATCCCTCAAAAGGCTACAGAGTAAAATTCAATAACCTGGATGAATGGTAACACAAAATTGGTTAAGAGGTGGAAAGCTCGTATTTAGAACTGCAGCATGGCACCATTCTGACCATGGTTATAATGGGTGACGTTAATCTACATATAGATTGGGCCAACCAAATTGGTAACAGTGCTGAGGAGGAGGATTTCCTGGAATGTATACGGGATGGGTTTTTAAACTAATATGTAGAGGAACCGACTAAAGGACAGGCCATCCTAGACTGGATATTATGGAATGAGGAAGGATTAGTTAGCGATCTTGTTGTGCAAGGTCCCTTAGGAACTGTGACCATAATATGGTGGAATTCTGCATTAGGATAGGGAGTGACATGGTTAATTCAGACTAGGGTCCTGAACTTGAATACTTTGAAGGTATGAGACGGGAATGGGCTAGGATAGACGGGCAAAAAGGGTTGACAGTGGAGATGCAATGGCGAAGATTTAAAGACCGCATGGATGAACTCCAGAAATTGTTCATCCCTGTTTGGAGAAAAAATAAAACTGGGAAGCAGTGCTTCCACACCCAAATTTTTTTTTTCCTGAAATAGAATTCCAAATTTCCTGGAATTTCATGGTATTTCCCGGCCCGGTAAGCCTTCTCCAACTGCACACGCGGGGAGACGACGTCACCGACGCCATTTTCAATTGTGACGGGGCTAACGAGCCTCCCCCAACTGCGCAGCAGGTACATACTTTTTTTCCGCAAATCTGCGGGCTTTAAGAAGGAACTGCAGATGCTGGAGAATCGAAGGTACACAAAAAAGCTGGAGAAACTCAGCGGGTGCAGCAGCAGCATCTATGGAGCGAAGGAAATAGGCAACGTTTCGGGCCGAAACCCTTCTTCATTCTGCGGGCTTGATTGGACCCCTTCGCTTCTCCCCGCGCGTGCGCAGTTGTGGCGGCAGGCACGCATGTGCAGTTGGGGAAGACTTACCAGGCCGGGAAATTTCCCGAAACTATTTCATTTCCCTACAATTACCCGGAGACAACCAGCATTTCCTGAATTTCGGGTAATTGCCTTCAAAGTAGAAACATGCTGGGAAGGCGGCTCAACCGTGGCTGTCGAGGGAAGTTAAGGATAGTGTTAAAGCCAAGGAAGAGGCATATAAATTGGCCAGAAGAAGTGGCAAACCAGAGGATTGGGAGAGGAACTGAAGGGAATCCACATTAGTCAGAAAATGGTGTTAGGCAAACTGTCGGGGCTGAAGGCAGATAAATCCCCAGGCCCTGATGGTCTGCATCCTAGAATACTTGAGGTGGCCCTAGATATTGTGGATGCATTTGTTGAGCATTTTCCAATGTTCGCTTAACTCTGCATCAGTTTCTGTGGACTGGAGGGTAGCCAATGTAACTCCACTTTTTAAGAAAGGAAGGAGAGAGAAGGGTGTCCCCCTCCCATTGGTACGGAACATTTGCATTTTCAGCTTGAAATTGTGCAATATCGTGCATACTGTAGTGAGTCTTTTAACTTGCACTTGAATGCAATATATATGCTTTAAATTGGATTGGGGAGTTTTTGAAAGGGGGGAGGCCGTCCGATCACTGATCACTGACCTTGGGGGGGGTACCCAGTGAGGGAGTGGAGCAACTGAGTGGGGAGAGGGCGTGGAAGAAGGGTGTCTCCCCTCCCAGGGTAGGAGCTTTTTGAAATTTGATGTATTAAAATCATGTTTTAGTGCACTGTAGAAGTATGATTTCAATGTTTTTGGTATGTTATTTTTAAGAGGTAACTTTTTAAGGAGTAACTTTATCCACACAAAGGGTGATGGGTGTATGGAACAAGCTGCCAGAGGTAGTTGAGGCAGGGACCATCCCAACATTTAAGAAAAAGTTAGACTGATACATGGATAGGACAGGTTTGGAGGTATGGACGAAAAGCAGGTGGAGTAGCTGGGACATGTTGGCGGGTGTGGGCAAGTTGCACCGAAGGGCCTGTTTTCACACTGTATCACTCTATGACTACATTATACCTCCACTGAGCATGAATAATAATAATAATAATATATTTTATTGTCATTACACGTCAGTACAAAGAGATTTAGTATGCAGCTCCGACCGATGAAAAAGAAAAGTAAAATAAATAAATCTGTGTGTCATGACCATCCGAGGGAGACAGTCCAGGGGGGGTGGGGGGCACTCAGCAGGTCCGGTTCAGAGCCGCTATAGCTCTTGGAATAAAGCTGATTCTGAGTCTGGAGGTTCGGACGTAGAAGGCCTTGTAACGTCTGCCGGAGGGAAGTAGTTCAAACAGTCCGTTACAGGGGTGTGATGAGTCTTTATGGATGCTGACGGCCTTCCTGAGACACCGTGTGTGGTAGATGCCCTCCAAGGCTGGTAGCTCTGTCCCAATGATTCTCTGATCCAATGCTTCAAAATCAAGTGATCGCGTTTTATTGCCATATACTCAAGCATAGAAACATAGAAAATAGGTGCAGGAATAGGCCATCGGCCCTTCGAGCCAGCACTGCCATTCAATATGATCATGGCTATTCATCTAAAATCAGTACCTCTTTCCTGTTTTTTCCCCATATCCCTTGATGTCGTTAGCCCCAAGAACTAAATGTAACTCTCTTGAAAACATCCAGTGAATTGGCCTGCACTGCCTTCTGTGGCAGAGAATTCCACAGATTCACAACACTGTGTGAAGAAACTTTGTTCTCATCTCAGTCCTAACTGGCCCCCTTTATTCTTAAACTGTGACCCATGGTTCTGAACGCCCCCAACATCGGGAACATTATTCCTGCAGTTACAGTAAGTGAAAATCCAGCAGGCAAGCAGGATGCTTTCACCAACCACCCTCATTTGAAGTCTATCTTCCACTGTATCTACCCATTGCTTGGTACTTACTTCCAGCAGCCACTGGTTGTCCTCCAGGATGCACCGAGCTGCAGCCTGATCCTGGGCGAATTCGGCACAGAGACTCTCATGGCAGCGGCGCAACGCTTCGACACCTCTGAAGGCCAGGACCCTTGCACTGAGGCTGCTCCATGGCCGGAGCTGCATCGAGCGACTCGCCAGCCCCGCTCCCCGTCCGCATCTGTCCCCGCCGCCGCTGCTTCTGCTTCCAACACCCCGCGGCCCATGCAGTTGATAAGAGTTATGAAATTTTCGTTGATCACAGAATTTCTCATAACAGAGCGAGAGAAATTTGTGATCAGCGTGAGAATTTGGTGAAATGCGTGATTCTTACGCTCAATGCATGGGAGTTGGCAGCCCTGCCTCTCTCTCCCCCTCTCTCTCTCTCTCTCCCCCCCCCCTCTCTCTCTCTCCCCCCCCTCTCTCTCTCCCCCCCCCTCTCTCTCTCTCTCTCTCTCTCCCCCCCCCCCTCTCTCTCTCTCTCCCCCCCTCTCTCTCTCTCTCCCCCCCCCCCTCCCCCCCCCCCCCCCCCTCTCTCCCCCCCCTCCCCCCCCCCCTCTCCCCCCCCCCCCCCCCCCCTCCTCTCTCTCTCTCCCCCCCCTCTCATAGAAACATAGGCATAGAAACATAGAAATTAGGTGCAGGAGTAGGCCGTTCGGCCCTTCGAGCCTGCACCGCCATTCAATATGATCATGGCTGATCATCCAACTCAGTATCCTGTACCTGCTTTCTCTCCATACCCCCTGATCCCTTTAGCCACAATGGCCACATCTAACACCCTCTTAAATATAACCAATGAACTGGCCTCAACTACATTCTGTGGCAGAGAATTACAGAGATTCACCACTCTGTGTAAAAAATGTTTTTCTCATCTAGTCCTAAAATATTTCCCCTTTATCCTTAAACTGTGACCCCTTGTTCTGGACTACCCCAACATCGGGAACAATCTTCCTGCATCTAGCCTGTCCAACCCCTTAAGAATTTTGTAAGTTTCTATAAGATTATACAGTCATGGGCCTATCCCATTTAGGCGACTTTTCAAGTGACTGCAGGAGACTATGCAGTCGCCGCATGTTCGCGGGTGGTTGCCGGGGAGTCGCCTTTATGGTCACAAGGAGTTCCCGCATTTTGGGAACTAGTCGTGGCCTCATTATGTTGCTGCAAATTTTTCAACATGTGGAAAATTAACGGCGACTAGAATGAAGCTGCCATGGAGAGTAGCCAGAATTCTCGTGCCATAGGCAGGTCGCCAGGAAGTCATAGTGGGTTGCCAGGAGGTTGAAGGTTCTCGCAGGCTGTAGCCGGTGCTGACCGGTGAATTTCATTGGCTCATTGGGGAAATAAAAAGATAAGCAGTAGTTTCCAGAACCAAGGATAACCAACCGGTAATGTTAAATGTTTGCCGAAGTTCACAGCCGTGTATCTCTGGCTTCTTAGAAGTTGTCTCCACTCCTTCTCCCCTTCTTTTAAAGGACTTACTGTACACTGGGCTTTAGCCTTCTTAATTACAGTGCCAATCTTCCTGTTCATCGCAGTGTGTGTCTCTATCAGCTTGGCTTTGCACCCTTATCCTCGGGGCATATTTCAGAGAGCGCTCCCCCCCCCCCCCCCCCACTTGCCCTGTCATCGCCTTTGGATGTGTTTGTGTTTGTGTGTTCTACTCTGACAGTTGCCGGCTTTTCAGGCGCCTGCCGGCAACTAGACAGTCGCCGGCAGACGCCTGAAAAATCGCTTAAGTGGGACAGGCCCATGAATACTCTTGCACTTTTGTGTTTTGAATCTCCAGTTTTATTTTTGTCAGTCTTATCCTCGGGGCATATTTCACGTCCCCACCAAAACTAGGAAAAGCGAGAGTAATCCTTGTCACCTGACGCGTCCATGGGGGGGGGGAGTCCTTCCCCAAGAATGACCCAGACGCTGCAAGACTGCGACCGCCATTTTGCAGCGAGTGGAGCTCCGGTTCGAGGGTCGCAGCCGCCTGATGTCACCTCCGGTTGTGCAGCAGCCATTTTATCTATCCGAGGAAACCTTTCCCGCTCCCTACGGCCGAAACCAACCTACGTTAAATAAATTAAAAAAAAACATTTAAACAATTGCTGATTTTCCCCCCAAGTATTTGTTTTCTAGACGTTTCCGGGCGAGGCCTCGGTTGCAGCCGGACTGGCCGCACGGGCCGTGACATGTCGAACGAGGAGAGTTACAAAGCGATCATCCGGTACCTGACCAACGAGAAGGAACCTTATGCGCCGGGGACCGAGGGCAACGTCAAGAGGAAGATCCGCAAGGCCGCCGCCTGCTACGTGGTGCGGCGCGGAACCCTCTACTACCAGAAGAAACGCAAGGACCGCGACGAGTTCGACGAGCTAGAGGTGGTGTTGGAGGCCGACACCCGCCGGGGGCTGATCACTTCCTTCCACGAGAGCGCCGAGGGCTTCCACTTCACCCGGGACCAGACGTGGAGGAACATCTCCGGGAGCTACTGGTGGAGAGGTGAGGCGAGGAGGGGGGGGGGGGAGAGGGAGAGGCCGGGGGCGGGGATAGATGGACGGAATGTGGAGGGAGAGTCACAGGGGACCAGTCGTACTGGAACATCTCCAGCGGCGACTTCGGGGGGGACAGGGTAGAAGTGGCGATGACCAGCGTAGGAGTGGAAAGACCGCGGGAGGGGGACAACCAGTGGATGATTAATTGTGGACTCGAGGAACTGCAGATGTTTGTTTACAAAAACAAAGACATAAGGTGCTGGAGTAGCACTGGGTCAGGCAGCATCTCTAGAGGACATATCCAAAGTCAGCACTTTGTGTCTATTTCAGAGGAGGTTGAGGTTTATTTTTATTTTTTTTTAAACAACGCGCTGGAGTAATTCAGCAGGTCCGACATCATCCCTGGAGAACAAGAATAGGTGACGTTCAGGTCGGGACCCTTATTAAGACTAAAAATTAAATGAGATGCAGTATGTGGATAAATGTGAGGTTGTCCACTCTGGTGACAAAAACAGGAAAGTAGACTATTATCTAAATGGTGGCCGATTAGGAAATGGGGAGATGCAACGAGACCTGGGTGCCATGGTACACCAGTCATTTAAAGTAGGCATGCAGGTGCAGCAGGCAGTGAAGAAAGCGAATAGTATGTTAGCATTGATAACAAAAAGATTTGAGTATAGGGACAGGGAGGTTCTACTGCAGTTGTACAGGTTCTTGGTGAGACCACACCTGGAGTATTGCGTACAGTTTTGATCTCCAAATCTGAGGGAGTACAGAGAAGGTTCACCAGACTGATTCCTGGGATGTCAGGACTTTCATATGAAGAAAGACTGGATAGACTCGGCGTGTACTCGCTAGAATTTAGAAGATTGAGGGGGGATCTTATAGAAACTTACAAAATTCTTAAGGGGTTGGACAGGCTAGATGCAGGAAGATTGTTCTCAATGTTGGGGAAGTCCAGGACAAGGGGTCACAGTTTAAGGATAATGGGGAAATCCTTTAGGACCGAGATGAGAAAAATATTTTTCACACAGAGAGTGGTGAATCTCTGGAACTCTGCCACAGAAGTAGTTGAGGCCAGTTCATTGGCTATATTTAAGAGGGAGTTAGATGTGGCCCTTGTGGATAAAAGGATCAGGGGATATGGAGAGAAGGCAGGTACAGGATACTGAGTTGGATGACCAGCCATGATCACATTGAATGGCGGTGCAGGCTCGAAGTGCTGAATGGCCTACTCCTGCACCTATTTTCTATGTTTCTATGAGAGTTTATTATTGTCTCGTGTACCTAGGCACAGTAAAATGCTTAGTCCCCAATCAAATAAATAATGTTATACATCAATACTATCAAGCCAAACTCAAGTACAATCGGTAGAGCGAAGGAAAAGATACAGAGTGTAGATTGTAGTTCTCCGTCATGTAGTAAACTGGGTCCAGATACAAAATCCAATGTCTGCAATAGGGTAGAGATGAATCGGGCAGTACCCAGTCTCATAGAAGGACTGTTCAGAAGCCTGATGGACGGAGTGGAAGAACCAATTCCTAAATCTGGTGGCGCATTCTTTCAGGCTTCGGTATCTTCTGCCCAATGAAAGCGGGGAGAAGGAATGACCAAGGTAGGAGTGTAGATGGTCAATGGTCAAGAGTCCTAGCTGTCACTTCAATATGGTTGGTTCATGTCAGATTGTTGGGAATATTGACTCCAAGCAACTAAGAGTGGGCTTCCTTTCGCTCTGGACCTAATACTATTTTGAGCCACTGCTGGAAAGTTGGATATGGAAGAAAGTTTTAAGAATCTCAGCGGAGAGTGAATGGTGAAGGTTGCAGAGAAAGATTACACTGTGTATGCTTGGAAAAAGTGAATATGGATGTATCTCCCCCCCCCCCCCCCCCCCCAGGATCAGATCTGGAGAAAAATCTTGTAAATGAAAATGTAGAGGGAATTTAGAAGATGAAAAAATGAGAGTTATGACGGATGATGAGTACCAGGGAGAAAAACATTGAATGGAACCTGTTATGGGACGTCATCCTGCAAAATGACAGTGGTGAGATTCTATGGGTTAGTGCTGGAGGGGCTTGGGGGAGTCTAGCTGGAGGGATTGTGGGTGCAGAGGTGGAACAACGGCAGTAGTGGAGGGAAAGAAGGAGCCTGCTGATAAGTAGGAGATAGCAGTGAATGGAGGAGTTGGATGTTAATGATGAAGATAGATCAGTGATGGCTATTATCAGTGAATGATTGGCAACTGTGAACAAGTAAATCTTTTTGAAAAAGGCATATATATTTAATCCAGAGGGATTATTGGGACAGATTATGTATTGATGATGATAACTTTAGTTTTGAAGAAAAATTGAGCTTTGATAATGTTTTTTTCCCGCTTAACTCTAGGAAATTGCATATGAGTATTCCTAGAGTATCTTGACTATCTTAAAACGCGTTATTCAGTACAAGAAACAGAGTTAACATTTCAGGTTACTAACCTGTTTTAGAAACGGGGGGGAGGGGGGGGGGGAATCAAATATACTTTGCAGAGAAGTGGGTGGGGTGGCGAAAGCAAGGATAATGTCTGGGAGGCGGTTGTGAAAGCCTGTTAATTGCAGCTGATCTGTCTGGAGGGTAGAAGAGAAGGAACAAGTAGAAGGGGATGAACAAGAACAAAGGGACAGTGTCAGAACTGGAAATACTCAATAGGACCGGCGAAATCTATGGGGAGAGAAAACTGGCCAGTTCTCAGGCAAACTGGAAAGGTGTATTATCTAAATTTGTTGAATTCATTGTTCATCCCTAAGGTCTGTAACATTTATATTCAAAAGATGAACTGCTGAGCTTACATTGTGCCAACCAAGCCCAATATAAGAGTCAGAGGAGAACAATGAATTAAAATGATGGGCAACTGGAAGATCAGTGACACCCACATCTCCAATGTGAAAGAGTCCACATGCAATGCACTAAACTACAAATGAATTGTTTTTAACCATGTCCCCTCCAGATTTTTAGCAGTTTTTTTAAAATTGAAATACATTTATTTTTGCATTTTATTTCCATGGAATCGGATGAATTGAACTCGTGTCATTCTTCACTTTCAGGTATATTTAAGCAGGTGAAAGACTACATCAAAGAATGTATTCATTGCAAGGAAAAGATCGACCGAAACAAATCAATATGTGCCGATACAATGGAAATCCTGGAACAGCTTGGTATAGATGCTCCGATGGTGGGTAATGGCAATGAAACTGATGATGAGTTGAGTAATTCTGAAGGACGGTCTGACGCTCCCCCCAGGCCTACCAGAAAGAAAACAGTCCAGAAGCAGGAATTGGTGTTTGTAAGTAACATTGATGGCATGACTGTGTTGGGGATTATGAGGAGTTTTTACTGAAAGTGTGGGTGTCAAACATTGAATGTATAATTTTTAGTCCAGAAGTGCTCAGCATCTGCACAATATAAATGGATAAATAATAAGGCACTGTGATATTAAGAAAAAGCTTGCTGTGTTTGATTACTTTACAATGATAATTAGGTTGCAAAGAACTTAATACACATGTGGAATAAAGGTAGCTGTATGAAACACCTTGACACAACAATGAATCAGTTATGTAAATTGTATTCAACTTAATTTCTCCCATGTTGCCCCGAGGATAAGATTTAATAGTCATCCAAGTCATTATCTATTGGTAAACCTGACAGTAATGTTAGGACAAAAAACAAAATGTTGGAGGAACTCAGTGGGTCAGGCAACATCTGTGGAGGGGATCGACAGACAATGGTTTGGGTTGGGGCCCTTCTTCAGTCTGGCCTGTCCTGACCTGCTGAGTTCCTCCAGCACATTGTTTTGCTCAAGATTCCCACACCTGCAGTCTCATGTGCCCTCAGTCATGTTGGAACTTAATTCCATGGACTGAAGAAAGGTCTCAACACGAAACATCACCCGTTCCTTCTCCCCAGAGATGCTGCCTGTCCTGCTGAGTTACTCCAGCTTTATGTGTCTATCTTTGGTTTAAACCAGCATCTGCAGTTCCTTCTTACACAGCACATGCACAGGCCCTTCAGCTTATAATGTTTGGGCCGGTCATGATGCTGAGATAAACTAATCTCATCAGCCTGCAAGTCATCATATCCCTGCAAATCCTTGTGCCTTTGAAATCAACATGGTCTAAGATCCAGGAGCCAAATTCCATCTGCTTCCCATGCCAATTTTTTTATTCTGAGTAATGCCAGCAAGGCCAGAAGCTCTACCACTACACCATTCAGCAGCAGAGCCCATCCTGGCCTTCTACATTTCACAAAAAATATGAGATTGGAGTTTTAGCTTTTCCTTCAGACATTAGAGAAATAATAGTTCAAATTAGTATAAACCTATAATTTTGTAGGTCAATTATTTCAGTTTTTAACAATACCATTGTATGGAACATTTACAATGACCATATTGCATCTCACTTATAGTTTTGTACTTCGCAACCAGTTTCATGATCAATAATATGAATAATTTAATGTTTATTTTAATTGACATACATCACCCATTAAGAAAGATTATTTAAAAAAACAGAAGTAATGACCTTATTGAGTAGATTTGTTTTCCCACATTCTCAGGCATTTGATCTTGCAGCACATTCAGTTGGCTTTGAAACCGACCACACAACCATTGAGCTCAATAAATCTAAGCCATTTTTATGCTCTGGGTAAGCCCCTCATCCTTTGCCATCTCAAACAATCTACATTCCTATTCATTCCTTTCTTTCTTCTGTATCTACCTGCTTTCCTTTATCAACGTACATACTGAGCAGTTCAACCATTTCACATAATAGTGAGTTGCATATTCTCACACTAAAACATGGAATCTTAACTATACCAAGCCACATGTAAGTTGAATGAATAATTCAAGACAAATTTCTTTGTTGAGAATTGCTTATTTGACCTACTGATGGGACGTATCATTGTGACCATTTGTTGTGGATGCACCCAGAAATTGAAAAATTGCTATGATTCCTCAATGGTACCCAGCCAAAGTTTTGGGGCGCTCTAACGGGGCTAATAGGATGCTGGTTGAAGTTACAATGGCATTTTTAGTAGTTCTTCTAATAGTTCATATCTAAGGAATTGTTGATTGATATTAATAGTGTTGACTCAGATTTGAAAATGCTAATTGTTTTATTCAGGTGGATAGCAAAGGTCTTGTGAAACAGGAATCTGAAAAACACTGTCAAATTGTGTTGGAGCAATTAAACTTTCAGAGGCTATCCAACCAATTCTGTGATGTCACACTACTAATTGAGGGCGAGGAGTACAAAGCCCATAAGTCGATTCTGGCTGCAAGCAGTGAATATTTTCGAGAGCTCTTCATTGAAAAGGGAGCAGTCTCGAGTCATGAAGCTGTTGTGGACCTTTCAGGTGAGGAATAATCAAATGGCTATCTTTATGGTATGACTAGAAAACACAATAATAACACAATTGTTCCATTTTGCCATGGAATGGAGGAAGATAATAATAGGCAAATAACATTAAGCATGTTATAATAATGGTTTTGCTGCATAGCATGTAAACCAATAACAACTTAAAAAATTAACAGCACAAAATTAACAACAAAACTAACGCACATTGTCAGGGGTTATGGGGAGATGGCAGGAGAATGTGGTTGAAAGGGAGAGATAGATCCGCCAAGAGAGTCAAGAGTCAAGAGTCAATTTAATTTGGACGCCGTTTCTGCAGCCATACATTGTTACATTTTACATAAACATCCATCACATAGCTGTGGGGTTATCAGGGGTCAGATGGCATTGTCCCGCGGCCATTGAAGCCACGCCGGGTGGTGCGAGGTCGCACACCGGTTGAAAGGGCTCGAGAGTAGATCCGCCATGATGGCCCCGCTCCAATGACCCCGTGTTCGCCGTTGCATTTGATGGACCGAATGGCCTAATCCGACTCAGCAGCAGCAGCAGCGGCAGCGCTCCGCTCCCCCGCGACGGCGACGGTGAGTAGCACCAGAGTGAACTTAGGCCGCTCCTCGTTGCGACTCAACGACACATGCCATCGGGTCTCCTGTAATAAAAGTTTTAAAGCTGATGCAAAAACTACATTAAAACACAGACAGAAAATATAAAAACGCGAGAGCCAGCCGCGATACCGGATGGAATGGTGTTTTGATGGACCGAATGTAATTCTGCTTCTATCACATGAACTTTTGACTTCCACATGCCATAACTGTGATGGTTTAAAGCTGATGCTTCTGAGGCCAGTATATTTTGTGCACTGTTCCTGATGGTGCTCCTTCATTGCTTGCTTTCCTGAAGGCATTGCTGCACCCACTTGGCCCCAGACACAGCATAATTAGACAGATGCTGTGTTATGTTTGAGTTATTCATTAATTTACCATATCATTGCTTCTCATTTTTGATCACCTTTGGATACTTCTATAAAAAGTGAGAGGTGATGGATTCACATCTTTCTATTATCTTTCACTTTACATCTGAAATTAAAAAGATGGCTTGCACAACCTGTTTACATACATACTTATTTTCCCCTGGGGGGGGGTGCATTTATATTCATTACCTTGTTGTCATCAAGTATCTGCACAGTTCATGAAGGGATTAGATGACTAATTTGATTATTACAAATAAATGGTGATTCAGTCTTTATATCGACATTTTCAATTGTAGTATTTTGGAATACTCGTTGAAAGAAGAGATTGTTGAGTATGGGTGATTATTTGAAACCTGACACTTCGTTTTTTCTCCTGTTATAATTTGCTTTGATCATCTTTGTGTATACACAATATATATCCTGCAAATTAGGCAATTTAATCCTTGCATCTTTTGACAGAATATTGAAACTCACCAAAATGTATGAAGGTGCAGTACAATAATTTCTCAAATATTGTCCTGATTTTTGTTTTTTGCATTATTTGCAATAACTAAAGATAAAGGGGGCAGTCAGACTAGCATTCTATTAACATTGGTGCTCCAATACAGCAAATTGGTGAACTGTTGTGGTCGGGATATTTATAATTATTGTCAGTCTTTTAATGGCATTCATGTATATCTTCTCACTTTTTAAATTTCCTTGCAGGGTTTAATAAAACAAGTTTTCTTCCATTGTTGGAATTTGCCTACACATCGGTCTTGGCATTTGATTTCTGTCATATGGCTGACGTTGCTACATTGGCACGTCATCTACTGATGCATGAAGTTCTGAAGATATGTGAACATGTACATAAACAACTGGAGGAAAGGAAGATTACAGTGTACCAAAAGGGCGATGTAAAAACTGTAAATTCCAAAGTCGATGGGGCAGAAGTGGAGTTGCCTCTGGATGTTAATACTTTAGAACACCCAGAGCCCAGAGCTGTTGAAAGCAATGCTGATGGCTCCATTACTGTGGTACTGCAACAGTCTATACAAATTCCTGTAAC
Organism: Leucoraja erinaceus; assembly: GCF_028641065.1. Classification (NCBI taxonomy): domain Eukaryota; kingdom Metazoa; phylum Chordata; class Chondrichthyes; order Rajiformes; family Rajidae; genus Leucoraja; species Leucoraja erinaceus. The sequence goes on from NC_073389.1 coordinate 39,062,378, forward strand.
TGCTGAAGCCTCTGCATCTGGTGTAGAAGATGAGCCCCCAAAAGAAGCTGTAATGTTTGAATCAGAGGTGACACAGACAGCTGAAGACCTGACGATTCAGCCAATTCAGGGGATTATGGAGTGCTCTGCAGAAGACACTGGTGCTGAAAACAGCCAGGCTAATGAGCAAATTGAACCAGTCGAGTCTAGGGTAAGCATGCCAAATCTAGAAAGTATAGACAACAATAATACCCAGGACGTGGCAGAAACTCCCTCTACTGAAGAACCAATGGACGTGCCTGCTGTTAATGGGACTGAGAATGAGATTCAAGTAAAGGAGGAGGTACTGGAAACTCTGAGTACAAGTGCATCAGATCTGCCAAAACGTAAACGTGGTAGGCCTCCAAAATTACATGACAAACAGAAAACTGTTGCTGTTGCCTCTTCTTCCAAATGTCTTTTAGATGATACTTACAAAAGCAGGTTACGAGAACGTACATTGGCTGAAGGTGGATATATTCGGTTGCATAAAGGCACAGAGAAGAAGTTACGAGCCAGAAAAAGCAACCTAAAATCTGCAACGCAGCAGGTATGAAATGTAATTCCAATAGATTTTTCATGTTCAGATTTAGTAACTTCATTATCATAGCTGATAGTTTTGGATCTGGTCTATTATTGAAATTGTCTTTTCTGGATTTCACCTGCTGAAATAATCAATATTTAGCTGAGAAATAAAAAGGGTCTGATCACCTTGTTTTAGAAACATAGAAACATAGAAATTAGGTGCAGGAGTAGGCCATTCGGCCCTTCGAGCCTGCACCGCCATTTAATATGATCATGGCTGATCATCCAACTCAGTATCCCGTACCTGCCTTTTCTCCATACCTCTTTGGCCACAAGGGCCACATCTAACTCCTCTAAATAGCCAATGAACTGGCTCAACTACCCTCTGTGGCAGAGAGTTCCAGAGATTCACCACTCTCTGTGTATTACAGGTAGGATTCTTACTTTGTTACTTTGTGAGCATATATATATAAATAGCAAACATTTATAGATGTCAGAGCACGTATCTTTGGTGAGATTAAGAGCAGCATCTCAGAGGCTTGGGAATAGAGGGGTAGTAGTACCATCACCTGCAATATAACATTTGGTCATCAACAAGCAAAGCGACTGGGTACAGAATGGAGCAGTTGTATCATCAAAGTTGTTATATAAATTAAGACATACCTCTGCCACCAGGTAAAGTAAACAGTAAGGCTGTATTACTGGAGACCTAGACTTACCAATACTTACGAGTGAAGAATGAAAACATTTTCTTCCATAGGTTGCCCAGAAATTAGTGAAGAGAGGTAGAAAGATGCAACCAAAGCGAACTACCATTGAGGGAGACGATGCAGAGGTGAAGCATAAATGTAATGAATGTGAAAAAACCTTCCCAAAGCGTTACACCTTGATGATGCACATGAAGACCCACAACAAATTGAAGGAATTTAAATGTCCGGTAAGAATTGAAAAATACTTGTACCTGTAAAATATATTAGTACTGCCTTATGCTTTAAGTAGGAACAATTTTGGATTTGTACAGTATTCGGATTCAGATTCAAATTTATTGGCATTGTGCAGTGCACAGTACAGAGACAACAAAATGCAGTTAGCATCTCCCTAGAAGAGCGATATAGAATATGATCAATAAATAAATATATTTACGTGCATACAGTCATACCGAGGTACAGTGTTGAGTAATGTAACAGCTGCAGGGAAGAAGCTGTTCCTGGACTTGCTGGTCCGACTTGTAGCGCCTCCCGGATGGTGGGACGGTAAACAGTATATGGTTGGGGTGAGAGCAGTCCTTGACGATGCTGAGCGCCCTTCGCAGACATCGCTTGCTTTGGACAGACTCAATGGAGGGGAGTGAGGAACCGGTGATGCGATTTTCACCACCCTCTGCCGTGCTTTCTGGTCGGAGACAGAGCAGTTGCCATACCATACTGTGATACAGTTGGTAAGGATGCTCTCGATGGTGCAGCAGTAGAAGTTCACCAGAATCTGAGGAGACAGGTGGACCTTCTTCAGTCTCCTCAGGAAGAAGAGACGCTGGTGAGCCTTCTTGACCAGAGTTGAGGTATTGTGGGTCCAAGAGAGGTCATCGGAGATGTTGACTCCCAGAAACCTGAAACTGGAAACACGTTCCACCTCCATCCCGTTAATGTGGATGGGGGTGTGTGTGCCGCCCCTAGACTTTCTGAAGTCTACAATGAGCTCCTTGGTATTCTTGGAGTTATGGGCCAGGTTGTTGTCAGCGCACCATGCTGCTAGGAGCTGGACCTCCTCCCTATAGGCCGATTCAGCGTTGTTGCTGATGAGTCCAATCACCGTTGTATCATCTGCATACTTGATGATGGTGTTAGTACCATGTACAGGTGTGCAGTCGTAGGTGAAGAGGGAGTAGAGGAGGGGGCTCAGCACACAGCCCTGTGGAACGCTCAGGGTGAGTGTTGAAGAGGTGTGATTGTCTAACCTAACAGACTGGGGTCTGTTGGTTAGAAAGTCTGAATCTGAATGGGAAGAATATGCAAATTTTACAGATTCTGAGCCATTGGTTTTTACAAATATTATAGCTATTTTAACAAGACTATGATACAGGTATTTATTACACCTATAAGTGTTTTTTTTCTAATGTCCTGTTCACTCCCCTCAGGGAGGGGAGTGAACAGGAGTAGGACTGCAATAAGAAGAAAGACTTGTAGCAATCTCCCCTGGCATCAAACAATATAAAACTTTGATGCCTTAGCAAAAAAAAAATATATACTTTTTTTGATGTTTGTCATGGTTCTTATGTAAAACATTG